>NC_043003.1:31993326-32053326 GCF_006345805.1 Octopus sinensis
CCGATAACGTCCTGGATATTTAAATATAAGATTGGAGGACCGTGCTATACGTAGTCATTCCATAAACACGCGTCAAACTGCATTAGTCAGAAAACGATTCCTGAAAATAACGCATGAAATAGAAATATGTATTGAAAGACTATCTCCGAATAAAAATAACTATTTTCAGGTGTGGATAAATATTTAAAACTGAACCGAATAAATAAGCCAATCTTGTAGTGGTAAATAATATCCTAAATGTAAACAAAACCTATTTTCATGAGATCATTTACAAACATTCATGACCAGATGGCTGTTAAAAAAGATTGATTCGTTATTTTCCCATTTGCTTACAATGCCATGTATGTTGAAAATAAGGATTACCACAATCTCATTTGAATTGTTGGGGAGATGGTAGCGATAGTAAGCTAGTAAATTGTTTTATTTACTATAATTTTACTGTTACGTATTCTTTTGTATGAAAATCCCGCATTATCATCGATATGGGTAAAAAAGTACCGTAATCTAAAAATAATCTCTCAGAGCCTTCTATCGACTAGTCTTAATCTTTGAAACAATTAATTACTACGACAGTCACGTGAAAAGATTTTCATTGGACAACGACGGTGTTTTCGAGAGGAAAGATAAGCTGTAAGGGCAGCTGCTGGTTTCCACTGAAAAAGAAATAGAAATTTACTAGGCATACACCATAGAGAATATTTTCTTGCTGCAGATATAAAATTAACACTAATAAATGGAGACCTTTCATATAAAGATAAATCTCTTTAGGATCTATCTTCCTGTAGATATTCATCGATGGTTGGACCTTGAGATGTCGCGGCTTTAGAAAGTTGTAGCAGAGACATTCACACGTATGTAGCTTGAGAGGCGTGTAGTAAACATATACAAATCTGCATTTTTTCTTCCAATTAATTAAGCGTGAAAGTAATTATCAGATTGTTACTGGATATCTTAGTATAGATAGCATTTTCAAATAGCTATTTTTATTCTGGGCTAATTATTCATTGCTTATTTCTATTTCATGAGTTATTTTTAAAAACTGTTTTCTGTGTAGTGTATGTTTAAGCATGTTCCTGGAGTGATCGTATATGGCTTCATTTTCCAACCTGATAAGTAATCATCAAGAATGTTGTTAGCATCATTGCGTTATATTGCCTCTAACTATGTAGCTATCGTTACACAAAAATAAATTCCAAAAGGAAAAGCAATTACTTCACTTGTTGCAGGGATATTTCATAAGACATTTTCCCCTCTCACACACACAATCTCTATCTTTACTTTTCCTCTTTTAGTTTAATAAAACCCTCCTTCTTACAACGGATTAAGGCAAGTTCTTCTTTCACAAACTCTCGTGTCATAAGATAACTTGATATAAATATTCCATGATGAAAATTTATCGATAATATCTCAAAGACAGTGTAAATCACAAGTAAAATAACGACCGTGTGCATGAGTATAAGCCGAACCCTTACAAAGTCTAAAACCCTTAAATTTCTAATCCCATTACTCAGATGACTGGACATGATTAAAGAATCCGTCCAGAGGCTCAGCCCACCTTTGAGGATGCAGAAGGGTTTGAAAGGGATTGCCAGCTGTGGGGTTCCAATAGTAGATCTGTTGGGCTCTACGATCTTGGACCGCTAGACTGGGATGTCCCCAGCTCCAATGAGAAAGAGCAGGGAGAGAGAGAGGGGGAAAGAGAAAGATTCTGTTGATATCCCAACATCAGCGAACAGCCACTTTTTCTCTATACTTTTTATTAGTTTTGTGTATCCCAGAGTAGTGTTTGATTTATTGTTGTTCAAATTGCGTTATTTTCTGATTTAATGACTTTTTGAGCCGTGTGCTGGAGATTTTAAAAGGTTTTCTTTTTCTTTCAAATAAAATTAAAAAGGGATGGATGGTGAAAAGTACCATACACTGAAAATTACATGTATATAATTTATCCATGCTTTACACAAATATACACGACCAATCTAAAAGCATGTACAGATTATGGAGAATGTGAAAATGTTAAATACTAAGTCCCAACGCATTAGGTTGCTTTATTAGCAATAATAAGGTTCCAGAAACAGACATAACGAGAAGTAATATAAATAATAACGTTTGATCATAAAAAATAAAACATCGAGCGCACTAGCTAAGATATGTTCTGCAATCCACCACAACTGAAATCATTACACTAAATCCACAAACAAAATATCCCAACAGGAATGGCTATACCTACAAAGAATAAACCTTCAAATCAAAATAAAGATATCACAGGTTTTACATTCACAAATCTATCCAAAGTATTATGGCAAAATAAACCAAAAATAGATATAAAGAATGAATACCAAAAGTTCAAATACAAAATAAAAACTATGAACACAAGTGGTCAAGAAGCCGGCTCCAATTACAAAATTCCATCAATCAACTATTTCACAATGAACGTTGTAAAAAGGTACATCACAATATATTAGCCGCAACTGACATTGTAAACATCTATTTGAAACTATAAGGAAGATAACAATTACAATTATATAAATGATGTAATCAATAAACTTGATTAAATAGAAATCTATATGTTAAACTTAAGCAAACTTTTACAAATTGATTTTTAAATATAGCAAGGCTTAACAAGAAAATCTTTCTACAGAAGTAAATTTGAATATCTACAACTTAAATTATCTCATGTTTTATCTAATGTTGTATTGAGGGAAATCGGATTAACTTCCAGTAGAGTTCGGCCCTACGCGGCAAAACTTACAGAAAATTAGCCGGACAAAATTATACCATATAAAATTGAGATAGGAAAGGGTTCTATCTACATTTCGCAACATGGGGAAGAAAACGTCTAATTAATGAAACACTAAATAATAACTAGAAAATATTCCATCCGTAAAGGGAAAACATTCAGGAATTAAAAGAAAAACGAAGAAATTATTTTCCCATAACCAAGTTATAGGCGCAGGTGAGGCTGTGTGGTAAGCAGGTTGCTTTACGATAACATCGGGCCGACCAAAGCCTTGTCAGTGGATTGGTAGACGGAAACTGAAAGAAGCCCGTCGTATATGTACATATGTATCTGTGTGTATGCATGTTTGTGTGTCTGTTTGTCCCCCACCATCACTTGACAATCGATGCTGGTGTGTTTATGCTCCGTAACTTAATAGTTTGGAAAAAGGGACCGATAGAATAAGTACTAGGCTTACAAAGAATATAGAACATTCCTACATTATCGTGCATACATGATAACTTTGGGCAGAAAAACGCTTCGTGTTGCTAAATAAATTTGCCTGAAACTAACGACCATTGTAGACGTTCATATTTATTGACTACATTCAAAATTTCTGAATAATCTTATTTGATAAAATGTGGGTGTGAGTTTGTTGTTGTTGATGATATAGTTGGTTGTGGTATCGTTGCCAATTGTGTCGCTATAATTGTCTGCAATGATGTTGCTGTGTATAAAAATGTCATAGTTTTCAGTGTATGCTTTTCTGCAAAGTGGTCTGTCAGTTTGTGTTCTTCTATATGTTAAAGCTTCGTTAGGTTGCCCTCATTTTCCGTATTTTTGCTGCTCGTGTATACATAGTTAGTCACTACATTATCCATGTTTGTAAGCAAACAAGAAAATATTACCGTAAGATAATATTCTATTTATGTTGTTTTCAGAAACTCCAAGAATGAAAATGAGATTAAAAATCTATTATTGCAAATACCTATCACGTGTTTAGATTACCTATAATGCATCTGCCATTACATAGACCTAAATTCAAGAAACAAACACAAAGTATTCAACATATTTGTACAAACGTGCATTTAAAAAAAAATATTTCAGAACTATATTAAGAATACAAAAATAAAGAAGTAAAATATTTTAGAGGATGCATTTAGATTAACTGCAATGACCCACAACTCTCGACGTAAACTTTAAATGCAATAATGCTTCACATTCTGCAAGTAATGGGACATTAAATATAAAGGTAGAATAAAAGAGGAATGAAGAGAGATATATTCCAATATAAATGGAATATCTGTGTATGTCTCTGTATACTATCGCAAATTTCAAATGTTATAATATCAATTCTTCATATGAAGATAATATTTTTGTTAAGGAAGAGTTGCAGTTTATTACATGATCTCAGTATATTACCCATAGTATACACGCCGGCTAGATGAAAGACAAAATGTTTCCATAAAACATTACAAATTGGAAACTACAAATAGTAATGTTGTTAGCGAAGACAATATTCATGGAAACCTACTGTATTCAGAATATTGTATATACAAATGTATCAACAAATGAACATGCCAAGATAGAATTATATGAATAATGTATACTTCATCGCCAACATCAATAAGTAGAGTTATGATGTAAGAGATAAGCAATAGTATATTCTTTATTGGCCACAACAGTCCAAATATAAAACATAAACCTATCAAACAATAGGGTACAAAGCTTGTGAAGCAGTACATATCTATAACAAATAGAAGTTAATAACTTATAAAATGAAAAGAATAAGAACATGCCACCTGTCTAAGAGTAAAACCTACTTATTACCCTTTCCTCTGGAACTTTCTGAAAAGTGGCTCCTCCCAGAATTGCCCATGAGCATTGTTACCTTAAATGAAGCTGTAAAGAGTCCTAATTTCTTTTGGAATCCATTGGTTAGCTATCGATAAATCCAGTCCACCGTTTTCAACAACCCGCTATCATTTACATGTGCTGTTATCGTCCCCAATTTCTTCCTCAGTCAGTATTAAATATGCTCTCTTCTTTAAAGTTCCTTATGAAATCAATAGGTCTTTACCTATTTCTTCTGCTTAATGTGAAATTTATTCATGTCATTTTGAACGTGTTTTTGTTTTTGTATTGGAAACTTCCAATCTTTTATTTCCCTGTTTTCTGGGATTTCTTTTATTTCTTGTCTCTTCACTCATTCTTTCTTTTATATTTTTGGTATTCTCTATGGTTTCCGCTTTTCATGAATATCCAATTTTTCGATATCGACGGTAGTTGCTGCTATGGAACTACTGCCTTTAACTTTTGATGGACTCTGTGTATGAGAGTGGAAATTTGAGCTTAGGGCACCCGATATCCTCGGGACTTACAATATATGGAAACAGTACAAGTCGATGCCAATCAAACCATGTAATAACTACACTCAGTGTTCCTAACGGTGCTGTTGTGACTCGCACAGTAGAAGCACCACACTCCTATTTGTGTAATAGATACCAATTTTGTTCGGGATCCACATGAGTAGCAAGCGAGAACTTCTCTTTACATCGCCAGCCTGTTTGAACTAATTTCACTGTCAAACGTAGAATATATCTCCGAGATTGCATTGTAGTCCAAGGAGATAAGCTGATACTATTGCTGGAAACCTTTGTCCGCACTGGATAAATGGGTCCACGATGGAACTAACATTTTATTTTTCTACTAAAAATGGATTGCGACAATGTCCCATTACAAACTATTTCTTTAGCCTAGTGTTGCTCTACGACCTCTCGCCTTACTCCATTAGAAAAACATCAATTGTAATTATTGTTGGAGTATTTGCTATTTTCACTCAAATTAACAGTTTCCTTATTTGAATTTATAATTTTCTAAATGTTTGTGCTTATAGCTCTTTCTGTTTAACAGTGATGTCATAATGTGTGCTGGCAGCTTATTCATTTCATGAAGAGCGGATCTTGGCTCTTCCATAAGCGGCAGTAAACCTTGCGTTACAATCCACTCTGATATTTCTTGGCAAAAGTATAACTGTCAGCTAGTAGTACAGCACTGAGGCAATAAATGCTTTACCCACATTTGCCTGCTCTTTCAAGGACAGTTTCCGTTCCCGTCATCAATGAGTGAGAGTGCTCACCATGTTCTTGATATTTTACCATTTCCTATCCACCAGTACGTCTGGTCCGAACAAGACTCTCAACAGCTTCGCCGAACCCCCAGTCTAGTGACAGAAACCGATGCTGTTCAACAAGGTCTTACCTCTCTAGATGCCGGTTTGCAAGTCCACCGATTTATGCCTGCTCCTGCACACAACAGAACGGTTTTGCTTCTATATCCAATGTGTCTGAGATGATGACAGGGATGTCGTCCAGTCCACAGAATTATTTGTACAAGGGAAAAATATATTCAAACACAACAGTTTGTCATATTGCTTTCCAAAAAATGAAAATCCAAGATGGTGCTGTTTAGATTCGTTTTCCATATATAGAGTGGGGCGGGAGAAAAATTTAAATTCCACAAGACCTTTTGTAGATTGTATTGTGCCTGACGAAATGACTTTCAATACGTTGTTGCGACTCGATATAATGAGATTCAGAAAATAAATTTCTGAGTGCCATCGGCTCAATGTTCCATCGCATCCATGTCCTATCGCATCGATACTAAAGTTGTCAATTGATAAGCATGATTTAAATAATTGAATCAATTTGACCGAGTCTGTGCCTCCACTGGTATTATATCAATATGCCTGAATTAGAAACAAAGGGTACAAAGTAACGTTCGAGAAACCAAATTTGTTTGAATATACAATTGACGTGCTACCTTACAGTTGTCACTACATACATCATAGCTTTATACGATCGAATTTGTCTTTGTACATAATGTATTCTTTTGAATGAAAATAAAATAATAAGTTCACAGGAAACAAAATATATCGAAAGAGTAATTATTAAAACAACTAACTAAAAATCTTCAGATAATTACAGGGAAGAAAGTTTGAATCGTATCGGAGTAGAGTGAAATTAATTAAAAAAGACAATGGCAGGAAAGAATGCAGAACAATGAGATATGAACAATTGTATTCATGGTCAAATATATGGAACCACCCAAACTATTTGATTATGTATTGAACGCTCTCACGGTCTTATAAAGCAATTCAGCAAATTATAAGAATTCTCCATAGAAAAATCAGGATGGTAGAAATGGTATATAAATTATAATTATCATTGTCTCAACTCCGATACGGCATACGTAATATTTGCAGTCAAGTGTTCGTAATTTCCGAAAATAATTTATACGCTTTGGTTCACAAGATCTGGTGAGAGGAGATATAAGCCTATAAAGACAACATAAAGTAAATCAACAGTGGATGATCGTCGGATAAGAAAAAAATATCTATTCGTAGAATAGTAAAGAGAGTGGTAGATATTAAAAGCCATACGACATTAATGATTTTCCGAAGATCAATCATGCACTAGACAGCGAACAAATTCCATTTTCTTTAGTATTGAGCTGTTGAAAGCGAAATTAGTTATGCTACTGGGCTATGTATGTGGCAGAAACCATATCTGTTGGCTGCTAACTATCTCGCATGGCTAGTTCAATGACGTACACAGTATGGTATGTCTCTTCTAGTTCACTTAGATGTCAGTGTCCATTATATCGCCGTGAAGACAAATCTCTTTTACCAATAAATAAAAATAAAAAGAAAACAGAATTAGCTATACTCAGTGCTGTTGTGACTCGTACAGTAGCAGCGCTACACTTCTATTTGTGTAATAGATACAAATTGTGTTCGGGATCCACATGAGTAGCAAGTGGGAACTCCTCCTTATATCACAAGTTTGTCTGAACAAATTTCACTATCCAAAAATCCTGGGATATACATTCGTTCATTAGAGAACTAATGTAAATTTATTTTCGCTCTTTCTTGGCCTACAAATAATCACTTTTCCTGTAAAAGTTTCGAAACCCCCATCGAATTAGTGGTGACTATTTTCTAGATTATGAATCAAAAATACACTTCTATTTTTGAAATTTAGGAAAAGGACAATACGTGTGAGATGGATTAAATTCTTAAACCTGTTCAGCGATGGTTTGGCAGAAAATGTGAGTCATCAGGTAGTGTGGAAGGTTACATTTCTGAGTCACAAGTTTGGGTGAAGTTTTTAATACGATAGTTTATGTTGTGAGATACAACAAAAATCAAAAGGAACAGAGATATTTTAGGCATATGTTGGTCGTGGATAGTGTACTAGTGTTTAGTTAATAAAATGACTAATCTGTGATATTGTCTTTGATTAACGTACATACTACTAACATTTATGAGTGTAGTAGATGTTATATCACGGAAATGTCACTGTGCTTCAATTATAATATTCAGTTGTGGCTTCAAAAATCACATACTATCTAGAAATGAATTATTTTCAGTAGTGTATTCCATCAGAAGGGAATATCTAGCATTTAAGATAGTATTTCATCAACTTTATAGATATGTACTCATTTTGATAGATTATCGGACAACTAGGAATTTGATCTTACTAAAATAAGGGAGCTTAATGTTGTGAGTTTCCTTGATAGCGTAGTGTTTTAACGACGACTAGTTTTTACTGTAACCGTTTCATGATATTTCCTAGTGTAAGGAGAACCTGTTGTTGCTCTACAACATATAGTGAAATGTAGCGTCCAGATATTGTGTGCAGAGCATTTTTATACGAATACTAATTGAGAAGTGAATAGTAACAATACTTTCATAGAAGTACGTTCGGTGGCAGCAACCAACAAATTAAACACTGGTGTAAATAGGAAAGATGTAAGAGATGAAACCTTAATCTCAAACAAATGTATTCAGTATAAAATGAAGATTAAAATAGAGCCAAATTACGATGCAAATCGAAAATAAATTTAATCATGGCTGAAATACTTAGTGATAGATGGACCGTGAAATGAAACGTTTCGCAAATAGCAAGGCTCCAGAAAGACAGTACTTATTTAAAAATTCTATAGTGTTAAACTGATGTGTGGCTCACCGATATATCCATCAAATTCCAATCACTTGCAGAAAATTGAGGCAAGAAATTGAATTCTGAAATTTAGCACGATACATCACTTATCAATTTTACATTACGGCATTACTTACCGATGATATTTAAATGCCTCTCTGTGTTAAAAGAGCGATATAATAATTTGTCCTCAAGGAATAAGGGATTTGGCTTAAAGCAAACAAACCAGATGGCAAGTAGTCACGAATCACAGAAATTTGCCCAGCTAATCAAGTGAAAGTCATGTAGATCATCACATGTTCTTCTAGATTATAATGTACAGGTTCAAACGTACGAAAATTTAAGAAGTATATTCAAGTGAATGGCACTAAAATGCTTTAGAAATCCCAGTAGAATACTATCTCCTCGGATGTCACTGAAACTACAGTTTGGAATATGCCAATATACACAGCCATGGAGATGAAGGCTAATTGACTATAGATTTTAGGTAATGGTTTACAGAAAAAGAAATACCTCCTTATCAACGTACCTGTACTAAAGCATGAAATTGTTTTCCTAAAACAAATGAAGAAATTATCCAAATATACATATCAGGAAATAGACATATTGCGAAAGTGGAAATGCAAGTACAATTTCTACAATAATAGGTACCTTTGGAATGATAAAAAAAAATCACATGCAGACAAATCCATAACCAAAAGACGCAACATTTACAAATATACATAACATACAGAAAATAATAGCACTGCTAGTTGAAGTAAATATTTTATTTTGTGGTCTTTAAATACAGTGAAAAATAACAAGACCATAAATAAACACTGCATCTACTGAAGCGACTTAGCAGTGCGGTGTAATAAAGGAATAAACCTCAAATGACTGTATAACGATAATGATGATGATGATGATGATGATGATGATGATGATGATGATGATGATAACAACAACAATAAAAATAATGATAATAATAATAATAATAATAATAAATAATAATAATAATACTAATAATAATAATAATAATAATAATAATAATAATAATAATAATAATATAATAATAATAATAATAATAATAATAATAATAATAATACTGACAGAAAGATAGATGGAAACATGCCAGACATCATATTGAAAGACTTCAGACAAAAGAACATGCCTCCTCATTGATATGACTATCCCAATCGATATAAACGTATCTGTCAAGACCTACCAAAAACTGAGCAAATATAAAGATCATGAAATAGAAATCAGCAAAATGTGGAACCTGAAGACTAAAACAATACCTGTTGTCATAGGTGCCCTGGGAATGATAGCGAAAGGGGCTGATTGCTATCTAACTCAGATACCAGGAAACCCCCAAAATGGCAGAAATTCAAAAGATAGTGCTCATGGGAACTGCTCATATCCTACGCAAAAATACTCTCTATGTAATCTCAAGGTTTAAAACAAACTTTTTTTAAAAATCTATTTATTAGACATTCACTAGTACAACACCAAAAAAGCCCCGAATATATAGCACACTAGACATAACAACAACTTGAACTTCCAACCTGTTGTCTCTTGACGTCTCTGGGTGAGACTTGGAGCCAATTTGTACAAACATAAAGCAAAAGTCAAACATAGAATAATAATAATAATAATAATGACAATAATAATGATGATAATGATGTTAATAACAACTACGACGACTATGATGGTAACACTTTCTTTATTAACCACAAATAAAAAAAATGAAATAATAATAATAATAATAATAATAATAATAATAATATAATAATAATAATAATGATGTTGATGATGATGATGATGATGACAATAATAATGATGATGATAATGATAATTATAATAACAACAACAACTACGACGACTATGATGGTAATACTTTCTTTATTAATCACAAAGAAATAAAAATGAAATCGTGGAATCCCTAGAACACGGTCACCCCTGACATCTAAGGTAAGCAGCCGCTCCCAATTGCCTAACTCCCATCTACAGGCTCACGCTTTGAGCATGTCCATCAACTCCGACGATGCTCATCGCACTTCCACCTCTATATACGCTGGAAGGCAGCGTTTCTCTCCCAACTCACACTTTCCCATTTGAAAAGTTCTTACGGTCTTCGCCACAAAGGGTCTGTCTTCAAGTATTTCAATCTTAATTACATCACAAAATCCGAACCAGCTAGTAATTGGTTTTCGCTGTATCTTTCGTTGTAAGTTAGCTAAGCTTGGGTACTGAACGAATGCAAGCAAATAGGTTTCTTTGTCCTCGGACAAACTCGAGTGGCCGCTTCCTTGTGACTGTGGTGCTTATCTCCAGCTACCAATACCGTCCGATAGCATTACCACGCCTGGGAATTCTTGAAGGTATCCGTTCTCATTGGATTGTAAGTTCTACTGAAGAAACCTGCGTTTTCATCTTTACAGACAAGAAGAGTTTTTTTCCGAGGAAGTCGACTTTTTGCTCACCACTAACCTATAGAACGTTAACATAATCTAGAGGGTTGTGAGCTCTTGAAATATTTCACATGTCTAAGTTTTGTTTCACCCAAGGATGCAGCTCTATGAACAAGTCTAGATGTAGAAGAACGCGTTTGACAAACAGTGAGTATTCAAGCTCAGTGGGGCATAGTCCACTTTTCAAAAGTATACTAGGAAAAGACATGACTGTCAGACAAGTAATAGCTGATGAAGGCAGCATAAGTGGCCACCACCTCTGCTCGACGTTTCATCCTATTTCTGGATGAAACTGGACATTCTATTCAGCATTATAGCTCAGATCTACTCCTGAAGATCTGGAACAAACTAGACATTGAAGAGTTTATCTAGTCCTCTGTAAATCGTCCCACAACACTGTTAGATGATATAGACGTGTCCATATAGGGTCCAAGCTGCAAGCCCGCTGACCTTAACTGATTGATTTGTCTCTCCTGTTCTGACTTGTACCCACTTGGAAGGATCTCTATCAACTCGGTATACTTTATATCCGACACTATTACGCGGCTATCGTACGCATATGCCAACGCAGATTTTCCGCATACTAGTTGCCACAGAATGCTTCCCTTGTCTGTAATTTACACAGAATTTCATCATGAGTCACGGGAACAGCGACGAGGAAGATCTTGATACTCATGGGAACAGCGAAGAGAAAAATTTTGATAAAGCAAGCGCATGATACTCAAGTTGAGCTATCGCAAATCAGACTAGTAGGTCAATGCGATTTTCTTTTACCTGTTTTGTTCTCAGCATCGCTACACCTGCTCGACATGCAGGACTGAACATTTTCTCGGTGCGGTAGGCATCCGCCAAGATGTCACCCAAAACTTCCTGCTTATAAACTTAAGAGCTCGAAAGTAGACAATACTGTCAAAGCGATTTGTACACTTATGCATCAAATATTCACTTCCCTTCTTTCAGTGGCTGTTATCAGTTTTTGTCAAGACTCCGCTTCCATGGCCAGATGCCGCCGCTGTCTGTCGCAGTAGCGACTGTATTTCATCTTACCACCCGGTCCGCCAATGATCACGAACAGTCAAGAAAGATGCCGATGTAAAGCTGCACACATCTGATTGGGAACGAGTAACACGCGCTCAACATGATCCGTCAGATATCGAATTTTGGTTTTGTGGCCACAGTGCACTTCTGCTAAGCGGGCTATCAAGCAGCTTTAATTTATTCATTATTTAGAGCACGCATCTTAGATATGGCATTCTGGCATTCGGTTGAAGAATTGTTGGAGAGCAAAACGTGCCGAACTCCTCGGTTTCTATTACTTTCCAACTACCGCTTTTATATTTTGAACTCTCTTTCTCCCCTCCTCTCTCTCTCTCCCTCTCTTTCACTCTCTCACATCTACTTTTCCATACTCCCTAAGTAAAACTTAACAATTTTTTTCGAGTTACACTCCCCAGGAAGGACCATCACTTGCCGTTGACAATTTTTGCCTTTAACGCTCACTCATCTGGACTCTGAAAGCCTTTTGCCCCGAGAAAGATGCACTCAACATCTAGTCAGAGATTTCTTAACTATGAAGTCTAAGAAGTTCGCGCAACTCATAAAATTCTGGTCAAGGTAACCGACGAATTTAAATTACGGTCAACCGACCTACAGATTACTCTATCTAGATACGATCTGGATGACTTGGTGACAACACTGACACAATTGAGATTTCAGTCTGCCAAAACATATCTGGACAGACTTGTTTGACTATATAAATTTTGTCCTCGACTGCCAAACACATCGTCCCATCATGCACCCAAGATGCCATTCCAATCTTACTCTTGTACCAACAAGTGGTACATTCTCGAAATATCTCTAGACATCCGAAGAAAATTGACCATTCCGTCACTGTGGAGTACAGGCAATTATTCGTCAAACGGAACCAGTTTACTATCTGAGTCAATTTAATATTGGAAAATCCAAACCTTTTCGAAATAACTCGGCTACTCTGGCATCCAAATACAGTTGAAGTGGATATGCGCACACCTCGTAACAACCGAAGATGGATGTCATGTCACGCGGCCCGTAAATTATTCTCTCATTAATGGTCACCACATCTATGTCTAGTGGTTATATGTCGTTAAGCAGGTAGCTTTCTTTTCCACGCAATCCCAGGTAACCACACTGCCTATTTTGAATAATCACCTGCTGGATAAATTGGGGAGCGTTAAGGATCACTTAAATTATCCTTGCAGAAAGTCAAGGGATCTTTCCTTCCAGTTAAGGCAATTACAATGAGTAAATTTTTATATTCCTTTGTTAATTATCTTTAAAAAAATCTGCTATTCCGTCGAAAGCTTATTGTAAGCTTTTCTTTTGTTTGTAGCATTGTCATATGTTGGTGCGTTGCCTCATTGTGTGTAATGTTTGAACGTTAATGTATATATTTCATCAACTATTTGTACTAATGTCTATCTAATTCATGATGTTTGCTTGCAAGAGCTGTCTATGATTGTTTGGGTGTAGATGAACTTGTTTAGACTCTTTGTGGTATTTTTAGTGCTTATGCTATCTCTACTAATATTCTTGGTGGAGGTCGTGGAATTAATGATGTTCTTGTGTCTCAATGAAGTTTCCTTTCAAATTTCCTATCTTTTAATGTTGGTAGATTTCTTTTGTCCTTTTCCCTTTTTCTCTCCCATTTACTGAGATGATTGTCCATGTTTCATAGCAGTGGCCTTGATTGCAGAATTTATGAGTGGCCTGAATTTGAGATCGATATGTCTTATGGAGTTGTGTTGAGATTAGGGCATTTTGGTGCTGTTGTTTGTGTTCCTGCTTGTCAGGCTCTCGCTTCTACAGCTGTTGAACTTTTTGTTGTGCGTCAATCTCTATTGTTCTTGCTGATATTTCAGTTTAACGTAGTTTTGTTGTTAGCGTTTATGTTGTGACTTTGCTAACAGTGGGGACACTCTTCCCTTTGTCCTTTGTTGTACGCAGAAAGCCATTGGGCTTTTTTTCTTCTCAGAAATGTGACAAGCTGAGGTCCTGATGCCTAGCGGCACTCTCCAATGTGTACCATTTGGCCTTGAGCAATTTGTTTTAATTTTATTAATATACCTATGCCTATAACCGATCAGTTTTTATTTAACAACAGGTGAATCTCCAAGATTGCTTTATATTCATCATTGAGCAAAGCATCTGCCCTCAACCTTCATGTGATTGGTATGAAACACACCTACTACACTAACGTCCTTAACTCATTTGATCATATATGCTAGGAAATGGATGAACTATTCACTTTTAATACAGGTAGTAGTGTTCCTATCCTTGAATTCAAACACAACTCTTACATCAATTGTACCAAACCTCTGCCTGCGTGACGGAATTTTTTCCACTTGAGACTACATCTGCATGTCCTTCGTTCTTTCGGCGATTCATTCTCGACACTGATGCAATAGCAAATCAGCGTGCTTCGACTAGTTTGGTTGATAACGTAATGTAATTGGGTAGAACTTGGTTTACTATCCTTTGGTGTTTTTTAGAAATGCTTTTCCTTCCTTAATTATTTTCCTCTTTTCCACAATTCTTTGTGTCAATGAGGCTGTGCCAGCTCATTTTGGTTTAGATTTTGTCGATTTAATAATCTAGTTTTATGATTGGTGTTTGTTCTATTGTTACTATTACTGCCTTCTGTGATGATGGCTCTAAAGCAACCAAAGAAGACCTATAACTCTGTAAATATCCCATTCAACGTAACTGGTTCGCTGAAGACAAAACCTTTTACCCCACCGAAATTTAAAACACAGTAAACTTTTCCTAAATCGCGGGCCTATAAAATTACTTCTTTCTACGTACAATGCAGAGAAATCCCATATCTAGAAATAACAACATTTTCTCTGAAATGGGATGGAGTAAAAAATATATCTGTAATGATGAGTTGATCTTTAGCCAGAGAATGCAAAAGAACCAAGTAATTGAGGAGTATGACAGACAATTAGGATGCTTTTGATAGCATTTTTTCTCTGGAGTCCTAGTCTTACTAGCCTTGAGTATTGTAGGAGAAGAAATAAGAACATACACGAAATATGTTAAGAGCTATCCGAAAAAAAAGGAATTACATGAACTATAATAGTTGTCATCAAATGAGAAAATTCTGACTTTATCTATCTATCAACACAATGGTCTGTCTGATGGTGAGGCGTTTAAGTGGTGCATCAGAAGTACTGCACTTAGTTATAATAAGACAATCAGCCATCATTTGTGTATAGGAAGAACATCAATGTGAAGATGTTAAACTATGTAAACGATATTTCAGATTACAAAATTGCGCACGACAATCTTGAATAGGGGAAAATAAGACACTAATAATATCTCAAATAAAGAAACAGAAATAAGGTAATTAAACCGATCACAGGCATCTATTCTTAGGAAATAGTGAAATATACCGTGTACAATATATACAAATGAATGAAATGGCCAGGATTATAGATATATGGGCTAACGCATAATATAAAAGCAAATACAAAAAATATGATACCTGGCATTGATAACCTTGCTTTTCCAGCAATAAGCTATAATTGTTATCTCAATTGTAAGCTAAGCAAAGAAGACGAAGTGGCAAAATAATAAGTAAAATGCAACGGCATTTAGAATACCTTTCATAAAATCTGATATAGAAAGACTATTTTTACATCAGTTCAGTTTGGGAAAAGTCTGGAATTTGAAAATATACACTCTAGGAATAGAAAAATATCTAGAAAAATTTATAGAAAATTCGAACAAATAGTTACAAATCGATAACAATTTTGTTTTCAAGGGATGGCATAGAAAGCTGTAACATACATCGCGGAAAGTTTTGGCCGATGTGCCAATGATTCGACAATGATGATGATGGTGATAATAATAATAATATAATAATAATAATAATAATAATAATAATAATAATAATAATAAATAATAATAATAATAATAATATTTTCTTTATTGGACACAAGAGCCGAATACAGAGAAACAACACATAACAACGGACAAGTGGGGCTTAGCACAAAAACACGTGTATACATTAGAAACAATAACAATTAACAATAAATCTGAAACCAAAAATTCCTCAAAGGTGGGAGCGCGCCATCAAGATACAATCAAGGAATCTTACACATCTGGGTCATCCTGACTGCAAAGGACACCCCAGACAGGCACTTCACTTGTCATTCCTTTCGGCATGAGGTAAATATTCAGAGTAGGCCAATTCACACTGTCCATCCTCGCCACATTCACCCACCTTTTAACAAAAATTCTATGGGGTACCACTTCCATCTTTACTCACACTTTTATTTGCTTTGCCGAAGAGGAAGTAGTATCTTCAGAACTTTCAACCTCGCCCACCACATTATCTCTTTTAGCATAGGCAACAGGCATCGGAAAACGGTCTACCCTTTCAGGCAAAAAGAAGGCGGCGAGTCGATCATTGGATCTACCCTATGTGCGTCCAAAGCTGTTCGACAGATATTCCCAAGTGTATTTTGTTCCCAAGTGACTGAACAAAATACATGTGCATTCAGAACGGTTTTATCGTCCTGCGCACAACTTGATTAGATCTTCCTGGCAGTAATTCTGTGCCTGCAGCACTTGTCTCGAACTGACAGCGTCTCCCCACCGGTAAGACTAGCAGGCTAGAGATTTCTGGAAATTATCCATAGACTCCGGTCTAAAAGTCTTCCGAAACCGATCTATAGGACAAATGCTGTTTGCCCCTGTCAACAGTGGCATATTCAGGAAACCTTGTCTGTACCTGTCAACCAGTTGGAATCAACTGAGCAGGACTGTGAGGCTTTTACATCTCCTCTTCCATTGGGTACCTCTACTGTATACCGGTGTGAGTGCTAGATAGTGCACTTCTCTCTCATTGGCACTGGGAAGCTGTACGACCCAAAGAAAACCTCCAAATGTTGAAGAAATTCGACTGTTCCACCCCAGTCGAGACATATACAGCGACTAGCCTAAAAACACCAACTTCGCTATTGCTTATATGCAGGAGCACCAACTTAACATCAAGATCCAAAAAGATCGCTTGTACCTCGATATTGTTTTCAGCTCGACCAGAGGTTTCGTACTTTGATACAACCACTAAGGTTTTTGTATATTTTTAGTGACATCCGCACTAACATTAAAGCTCCTGGCAATTTGAAATGTCTGGTGTCGTAAATTACACCCACCCACTCAATATTTTTGTCTCGTACTTATGGGAGACATAAATTCAATGTGGTAAGCATCATCAACTGGGAGCTCTGTGGAAATCACGGCCTACAAAGAGCAAATACGTAGTATGAGAGAAAAAACCACAAGGAATCACCGAGAATGATAATTGCAATATCCTGCGAGATGAAATGATTCAGAGCGATCAACTGACCAGACATCGGACCCAGACATGGTGGTGAAGAAAAAAAAATGCATGATAATCTACATAGCATACCCCGGTATCAAGAGGATCATTGTGAAATAAGAACAAAAGATAAACAACTATGACGATTTGAAGTGCGAAATACAACGTTTGTGGTCAATGAGGTGAATAAACGTGATACCAATAGTAATTGGCGCACTTGGAAGTATCAGCACTCAAATACCAACATGGATGAGAAAGATTGGTGCAAGTGTGAAGGTAGAATACCTACAAAAATGAGCATTGCTTGGAACTGCAACAATTCTTTGCAGGGTTCTTGAAGAATGGCTAACAAATAAGTGTCACCTTAGTATGCTGGCAGTGGGTAGCTGAGACTTTCCATCATACTCACCAAAATAAGCTGTGAGTTTTCATGAAATAATAATAATAATAATAATAATAATAATAATAATAATAATAATAATAATAATAATAATAACAATAATAATAATAATAATAATAATAATAATAAAGGGGCTGATAGCTACCTAACTCAGATACCAGGAAACCCAAAAATGGCAGAAGTTCAAAAGATAGTGCTCATGGGAACTGCTCATATCCTACGCAAAATACTCTCTATGTAACCTCAAGGTTTAAAACAACCATAATTTTCGGTTTAAAAAAAAAAAAAAAAAATTTTTTTTTTTTTAGACATTCATTAGTACAACATCCCCACCCCCCAAATATATGGCACACTAGGCATAACAGCAACATGAACTTCCAACCCTGTTGTCTCTTGAGGTCTCTGGGTGAGACTTGGAGCCAACTTGTACAAATATAAAGCAAAAGTCAAACATAGAATAATAATAATAATATAATAATAATAATAATAATAACAACAACAACAATAACAACAACAACAACAACAACAACAGTAATAATAATTATAATAACAACAACAATAAGAACAACATCAACAACAACAGTAATAATAATAATAATAACAACAATAAGAACAACAACAACAGCAACAACAAAAATAATAATAAAGATAGTAATTGTTAGACCAACAAAGTTGCTTATTTATCGACTCATCATGTTCTTTTGAGTCTAGGATCATAAAGAAAGAAGAAAATACAATCCCTTAAAATTTGGAATAGGAAAAATTTGGAGCACGCGAACAGTAATAATTGCTGCACTGGGATCAGTAAGCCAAGATATAGTCAAATGGAATAACACTGAACTTAAGACAAATCAAAATAATAATAGTAATGATAATTATAATAATAATAATAATAATAATAATAATAATGATAATAATAATAATAATAATAATAATAATAATATAATAATAATAATAATAATAATAATAATAATGATAATGATGATGATGATGATGATGATAATAATAATAACAATAATAATAATAATAATAATAATTATTATTATTATAATAATAATAATAATAATAAATGTCCTGATGCAGTACCAGGCAGTGGTTCTCATGGCTTCTGATCTTAACTGATTGGAAGTGTTATCATGTACATTGTTTTGTCTTGGTATAAAAGATGGGCTACAGCAAATATTCTGCTCAATACCGCAGATTTGCTTGTCAGTTGTTTGACCTTAACCAGTTGAGCATGTCCCTTAGTGGCTGATGATATGTGCATCTCCGATCACGAGCAGAAGTAGTGGGGGAGTGTCATAGCCATGTGCTGAGAGGGATTCCTTGGGGTTTGAATAATTCACCTCTGGAAACATGGGTGTTTCGTTCAACATCCTTAAACAACCCTTACTCAGGGACCTTTTGAGGAGGATGGGTTACTCGACCAGAAGAAAATTCTAACTGGGCCCCACCTACAAGGTCATGTGCTGTTTATCTTGATATGAGATCATCATGTCGCGCACATATGGTTGTGATGCATGTGCCTGGTGTACCCTTATCAGGCGGGTAGTCATGATGGGTATACTGGGCTTCGTATATTTTACCCCAGTGTCATTTTGATGGCATGCACTGCTCTCTCACTGAATAATAATAATAATTAATTCATGTATTGGCCACAACGGCTAACATAATAATAATAATTAAATAATAATAATTATAATAATAATAATAATAATAATAATAATAATAATAATAATAATAATAATAATAATAATAATATTAATAATAAAAACAACAACAACAATAATAATAAATAATAAATAATGATGATGATGATGATGATGATGATGACGATGACGATGACGATGATGATGATGATGATGATGATGATGATGGTGATGATGATGATAATGATGATGATGATGATGATGATGATGCTGATGATGATTTTCTTTATTTGTACAGGCGTTCATGGCTTCTGATCTTAACTGATTGGAAGTATACGCGTACATGTTTTGTCTAGGAATGAAAGATGGTCTTCAACAAATATTCTGCTCAGCATCAAAAAACTTACTGATACGTTGTTTGGCTTTAACCAGTTGAGCATGCTCCTTGTCAGCTGACCATATGTGTATCGCTGATCTCGAGTAGAAGTGGGAAAGCATCCTGACCATGTGTTGAGACGAATTCTTTGGAGTTTGAATTATTCACCTCTGGAAACATGGGTATTTCGTTCAACATCTTCAAACCTACACTTATTCAAAGACGTTTTAAGCGAGATGGGCTACGTGACCTGTGGAAAAATCTCACTGGGTCCCACCTGCATCGTATGTTTGTGATGCATGTCCCTGGTATACACTTATCAGACGGCTAGTCATGATGTGAATACTGGGCTTCGTATATTTTACCTGTGTCACTTTGGAGGGAAGCACTACTATCACGCTCAATAATAATAATAATAATAATAATAATAATAATAATAATAATAATAATAATAATAATAATAATAATAATAATAATAATAATAATAATTTTAACAACAACAACAATAATATAAAAGATGGTCTACAGTAAATATTCTGCTCAATACTACAGTTATAAAAGATGGGCAATAGCAAATATTCTGCTCAATACCACAGATTTGCTTGTCAGTTGTTTAACCTTAACCAGTTGAGCATATCTCTTTGTGGCTGACGATATGTGTATCTATGATCACGAGTAGGTAGAAGTAGTGGGGGAGCATCATAGCTATGTATTGAGAGGAATTCTTTGGGGTTTGAATAATTTACCTCTGGAAACATGGTTGTTTTGTTCAACATCCTTAAACAACACTTATTCAAGGAGCTTTTGAGTGGGGTGGGCTACGTGACCTGTTGAAAAATATAACTGAGCACACCACCAAACTCATACGCTGTTTATCTTGATATGAGATTACGATGTCACGCACGCACATATGGTTGTGATGCAAGTACTTGGTGTACCCATATGAGACGGGTAGTCAAATTGGATAGATTTTACGTCGTATATTTTACCTCAGTGATACATTGATGGCATGCACTGCTCTTTCACTTATTATTATTATTATTATTAATAATAATAATAATAATAATAATAATAATAATAATAATAATAATAATAATAATAATAATAATAATAATAAAAGAGAAAGTGCAAGAAATCGTGTTAACTCGAATGGCTCATGTACTGGGAAGAGCATTATCGCTGTGAAAACAACATCCATTCATGAATTTATATATTTATTAATTTTTTAAATACATATTTTACCTGTGAATTTGCGTGTGTAATCTGGGAATGCATACAATGAGCTTCTCTGCCCTAGGTGTACGAAAAATACTCGGCGAGAAACGGAAGAAAATTTGGAGAAAGGAAAATAATAATAATAATAATATTAATAATAAGAATAACAATGAAATAATAATAATAATAATAATAATAATAATAATAATAATAATAATAATAATAATAATAATAGTATCAAAGATCTGCTACAGCATATATCCTGCACAATACTACAATATAAAAGATGAGCTACAGTAAATATTGTGATCAATACCACAGATTTGCTTGTTAGTTGTTTGACCTGAACCAGTTGGGCATGTCCCTTAGTGGCTGATGATATGTGCATCTCTAATCACGAGCAGAAGTAGTGGGGGAGCATCATAGCCATGTGTTGAGATGAATTGTTGGAGGTGGGGGGGAATTCACCTGTGGAAACATCAGTGTTTCGTTCCACACCCTTAAGCAACCCTTATTCATGGACCTTTTGAGCAGGATGGGCTACTCAACCTGAAGAAAAATTTAATGGGGTCCCACCTGAAAATTCATGCGCTGTTTATCTTGGTATAAGATCACCATGTCGTGCACATATGCTTGTCATGCACGTGACTGGTATACACATATCAGACGAGTAGTCATGAAGGGTATACTGGGCTTCGTATATTTTACCTCAGTGTCACTTGGCATACTCTGCTCTCACTCATTAATAATAATAATAATACATTAATCTCTTATTCAGTCGTAATAATAATAATAATGTTAATATTATTATTATTATTATTATTATTATTATTATTATTATTATTATTGTTATTAATATTATTATTATTATTATTATCATTATTATTATTATTATTAATCATAATAATAATAATGATAATAATAATAATAATAATAATAATAATAATAATAATAATAATAATAATAATAATAATAAGAAGAAGAAGAAGAAGAAGAAGAAGAAGAAGGAGAATGATAATAATCATGATGATGGTGATGGTGATGATGATGATGATGATGATGATGATGATGATAATAGTAATAATAACAATAAAATCAATAATGATATCAATGGGATATTTTTTTTTATCAACTACTATGAGTTTATAAATAGATCGAGAAGGTTAACGACAATAAAATTCGATATGTTATGATGTGAAATGATAAGAGATTACACGAAAGCGTGTAAACAGTAACATAACAAGTAAAAAAAACGACAAATAATCAAATAAGAAAAATGCACACGGGACATCCAAATACAGCTCCTGCAAATTCCACAAAACTACAGACAAGCTGAGCACTAGGCAACTGATGTTTCTGCATCGTCCTCCTGCTATATGTAGGCGTAGTCGCGGAGCAGATCCGCTCGCTTGGACAATTTTTGTCAATCACACCCACCTTCCAACAAGCCTAGAAATCTGCACTTCTCTCTCCACCCTCAGTTTCCTTCCGTGTTCAAGTTGAACTTGAAAAAGTTGAAAGGAGCTTCGCCAAATGGGAAGGTGTTTATCTTCATTCTCTGAATCTGGTCTACCGCATAACCTCTTTCGGAAGGCTACTAGACAAACAAACAGCAGCTTTCCTTCCCGGTCGAATGAAGGCGGCAGGGATCTTCATAATGGACTTAACCAATAGCCCGTTGTATCCTACATGCGACCATGTCTTCGACATAAACTCAAGAGTCAGCAATGCCCAAACATTGGGTAGGTCCACACAGAAAGGTTTCATCGCTTTGATTGCATATCAGTTAGGTTTTACCGAGTTACATTCGTGTCTGTATTTTACCGAAACTGGCAATATTCGGCGGCAGACCTCTCAAGTCGGAGATTTCTGAAGCTTTTCCATGGCCCGCAGCCCGAAAGTACCCCGGAGTACACAAGCCAGTTCATTT
Organism: Octopus sinensis; assembly: GCF_006345805.1. Taxonomy (NCBI): domain Eukaryota; kingdom Metazoa; phylum Mollusca; class Cephalopoda; order Octopoda; family Octopodidae; genus Octopus; species Octopus sinensis. The sequence continues at coordinate 32,016,429 of NC_043003.1, forward strand.
TCGTTGATGATGCACTATCCCTTAGAGAATGTAGCCGCTCTTGTCTTCCTCTGAATTTCGATAGAATGCCTATGTTTAACGACTGACGACATGACCCGACGGAAAGAGGGCTCTGAGCGCCTGCTGGCACAGTATATACGAACCACCCTGTCGCAATCTACTCTAGAAACAAAACTGCAACTCAGCAAAGTGTGAGAAAGAGCAACCAGACCAGACCACAGCCAAGGAAACAAATGAGTGGTCGCTACCTCAACACAAGTCTACGCATCATCAGCCACAGTATGCCCAGTCCTCCACTTAGCAGGTGTTGACAACAAACGGAGCGCCTGAATAGCAGGACACGTAACTTCTGCATGAAACAGAAGTGTAGGCACTCATGTCCAGTCAGACGTGAACTACAACAAGGCACGACAATCAGGCAGTAACATACAGAGTTGATACATGCATTCATCTTCTTTACTTGGCCTTCATGGTTCTCTCTCTTTCTCTCTCACTTTCTCACGCCTTAGAGTGAGATTCGGTCAATTACTCGTCACCTCGTCTAGTTCCCCATCTCTTGGTTGATTATTGGTCTTGTCATTGTCTAGTATTACCTAAGAGCAGTGCCGATCGAGTCCGTGAAGCTAGTATCTGATTATACCACAGTGACTTCGCACTCAGATGCTGCCACGTCATAGTACGCGAGGCTGGTCCCTCGACGCCTCCAGCCTCCACAGTAGGAGCTCTAAGCCATTACAGACAAAACATATTCTGCAGACTGATTCCGAAAGCTGATCATTCAATCGAACTACTGAGCAGATTTTGCAGTACATTTTGGCAATCCAACTGCGGAAGACGGAACTGCAACTGGCAGTCGTTTCAAGACACGCCAACCGTTGCTTATCATCCTTATCGCAAGCGATAGATCGAGCGCATCCATACTACATTCTTTAATTTATGGGATGAAATGGAGGGCATCGTGTATAGATATAGCTGGGATGGCGACTCCTTGTGCATCCCTAACCAGACCATGGAAGACAAGTACCACTTCCTTTGCTAACAAATTTTGAAATCTGCACTTAGCAGATTTATAGGCCTAAATTATCTATTTGATCTCTCTTCTTTGGGCACTGATCAATAGTGCTACCGCTGTTGGAGTCACAGTTCTAAGAATTTTCCCGTTCTGCTGCCATTTATAGAATATATCTGCCAAGAAACCTCTAAAAAACTATGGCACATTTATGTTCGTAAGAAAGACAATCCACACCAGACGATTTGCCCAATCGTCACTTCCATTGTTTCAGTAGTTGCTTTCAGCTTTTTACAATACTTCGTCTCCCATGCCAAGAGTTATGCCAGGTCTTCGAAATAGATACTGATATCCATCCTCCGTTTCAGCCCACCATTCGTCTCAAACAATCGAGTAAATTGCTGATGAAATCACAAACACATTTCCTCCATTCTGTGTAATCAGCACGCCACAGACAGTCCAGCTGTGCATCCTCAATGGCCTTGCAATCGCCTACTAGCACAAAAGAGCGGGACGTTTCCAGGAAAACCTCCAGTCATATGAAAATAATGGTTACTTTTCACATCCAGGACCACTATCTTAACTTCTGGAGGTAAGGAGATGGTCCGAATTTCCAGATCCAGTCTATTCCGAAAAAATACCGTAACTGCGCTTTCCATTGACTTTCGACATGAAGATAAGCAAATCGCGTACCCACAGAAATAGAGAGAAACTCTTGTGGACCTAAAGCTCTGCTACTACATCTACATCTAGTGTCCTTGTTGAGCTGATGACGCTGCTTCTAAAGTGTATTTACACAGACTATTCTGTGCACAGCCATGTCTCAGAAGATTGAGTGAGAAAAAGGATCACTTACTTCATTCCAGTCGAGGGACAGGCTTTTCCTCCTATTTGATAACTTCGGTTATTTCCAGGAGCAGTCGTTTATATAGTCATTGTTTTATAATACCCTTGAAGTCCCCCAAATCTTTAGGGTAGCTATTGTTTTAAGAAGCTGCATGTTGTGAAATTTGGATAATGTTTATGTGTGTTGGTATGCTAATGGTTAATGTGTTGAGGTTACTGATTATGATGCTTGAACTTTAGCGAATGTGACCAATTAGGTTTTTTTTCGGAATTTGTGGTAAAGATGATGGAATTAGTAAATTCTTTTATGTTCGTGATGGAGATGTGTTCTGAATGTTGGCGTGTATGAATTTGTTGATCTCCTATTTGTGATGATGCTGCCTACGATAGCTTTGATGACAGTGATGGGTATGATGGCGCTGAGAGTGCTACTGTATTTGCTCGTGGAGGTGGTATTGATACATGGTTGTGCGAAGATATATTTCCCATTTGTTGCTAACACCCAAATATTTTTATCAGTGTATATTTGTTTGTTTTTAATATTTTTTCCTTTGTTACTTTTTCCCATTTGGCGCCCTACTCGTTGGATTTGCTGCATGACATGTCTGTGTCGTTTGAGTTTAGGAAGTCCATGTGTTGGGAAGGTTTATGTTGTTCTTTTGGTGATATAGTTCTTGCTGTGGTAGGATTGCCCTGTAAATTCTGCACTTACTGTTGTTGCTGTTCTTGCAGCTGTTTTCGCAGCTGCTGGTTGTACTCTTTCTGTCACTGGTGCCGTTTTTTTATCGCCTTTTGGTGCTGCTGGTACTGTTTTCGCTGTTGATAATGATGTATTGGATGTAGTGTGGATGTCGGCAGAGGTGGCAGTCTTTCTTGTTCTTTTACTGTGGACAGAAAGCTTTGGGATGCATTTTATGAAAGCACACACATTGGACAATGTAGATATAAATAAACAGGTAAGGTTGGTGGTCATATCTTGAAGGTCGTAGACCATGTAATGTGGGGTGAAATATAACAATGTAACAATATAACAAGGTCAATTCAGTCCTAGATAAAAATAAAATTTACAAAAAGATATCCCTCAAATTGTTCCACGACATTATCACTGTTCATATCCTTAGGAACCCACTTCCATTCAATCAAATTGCAGTGTTTTCAAACGAACAAATACATTACGATATAAACCGACTAACATAAGCTTACAATAAAAGCATTGGAAGAATAACTACTAACAATTACCATCAGTTTTCAATTACTTTAGGAAATATTTAACAAATAGCGGTTAAGCTCGCTTTTGTGTACAAATGCATGAATTATTTTGAAGCAAATAGGCAATAGAAATAATTGAAAATAGTATACTCTTAAATGTCCTGGACTTCCTATTAGGTATAAGTGTATTATTAGATATGTCACAAACATAGAACAATTATACTTTTGAAGAATATCATATTTATAATAATACAAAATCAGTTACACATAATCTCAAATTGATACGGCACAAGGCTATCAATTTGCGCAGTCATTTAAATGCTGTAGTCATTTGAACGTATTCTCTCAGCTCGTTCAAGTTGACATCAAAAGATGTATGTATGTATGTTTGTATATGTGTATGCATATTTATTTTGGTGCTATTAAGTTAGACATGGCCTGGGCCAATAATGGCCGAAACCTATCAAAGTATCAAAGTATCAAAGTATGTACGCATATTTGTACGTAATGTATGCATATATAAATATGTGTATGCGTGGATACTCAATATAATCATAGAAGTTCGATTCGCAACCAGGTACGTCCGGGATTGGTCATATTGCGCAGCACCCTTAGCAGGTGATTTTTGGTATAATCCCAGAGAATGAGATATCTAGGTCGGGTCGGTAACACACCTACCGTGTACAAACAATGTATAACGACAAATACGTACTCAGTAATGTAAATACAGATTTGTTCTCTCGTTACACATACACTCATAAAAGGATGACTGAACACAGAACGAGTCATCAAGGCCACACATGGATACGCTCACCGCACCTATTACACCGCCGTCTATAGGCTCTTGAACAAAACAAATTGGAGGTACTGAACAGGGTGACAGATAAATAATAACAGCTGGACTTTGATTCACTACATACATACATGCATACATATATACATACATACATACATACATACATACATACATACATAATGCATACATACATACATACATACATACATACATACATACATACATACATACATACATACATACATACATACGGCTATATGAATTGATTGAAATCAAAGAATTAAATCATTTTACTGTGAAGCAACTACGCCAACAAGCAACATTTGTAGAACATAGAAAGGTTAGTAACTGTAACTTTATTTTTAAACAGATGGAAATTCAACATTTTTCCCAACTCTAGAAGCAAAAATGAAACCGAGAATGATAGAAGACCACGATGTGGTTTCGCAGCTAGTAACATTGCAACAGATTCCATAGTGCCTGCCAGCCAAACTACATTACTGGCTCAAGTAAATGACCACTGTCCCTCTACTACTACTACCACTATGGTAAATAGGAAGCACAACCACAACAATTATTGTAGCAGTAGTGGTAGTCAGGATTATATGCAAGAGAAATGTGCCCTTCCTGAAATTTTCTGAGGAAAAATAACTTTGGCTTTGAAGTACTCTCTCGATGAGAGAGTATTCTCTACTAAAGTAAAAAAAACCCCACTATATACGGTATTAAAAGCTGTTAACGAAATTGGTGATGAATATATACAACAGTGTGATGAATCCACATATTGGCAGGTTAATACCTGTCCATATGCTCTGGCTACTACCGTGAAACAGTACATGAATAATATTTAAAAAGTAAACGAAACCGAAATAACAACGAATGCACCATCATGACATTTGAAAAGAGAGAAAAAACATAAGTGGTTTACGTAAGACCATCAGTCATGTATTGATGCTTATTGCATGCAAACAAGCAAAATAACTATACGTCACACCGACAGAAAATAAAGGAAATAGAAATGATGTTTGGAGATAGCAAAAAGAAGACTCTCACTTGCAAACTGATTAACCTCAAGCAGGATCTAAAAGCTGTCAGTGAAAAACTCCGACATCAGAAGTGAATGACCGACAGAAGAACAATAAACAAAAATTTTAACCGCAACCAGGCAGCAGTATATAGGGAGGAGCAGTAAACATCACGGAAGCCCCTTCACAAGAAAATATAGACTCCTTCTGGAGGAAAATCTGGAGTGAAGAGAAGGAATTTAACCAAGATGTTCTGTGTCTGGAGGAAATCCGAAAATGTTATTGTTCCTGCGTTACATCCAAGACATGCAACATTCTTTTCTACTCTAGGCACGAGGCCCAAAATTCTGGAGGAGGGAGCCAGTCGATTAGATCGACCTCAGTACGTAACTGGTACTTAATTTATCGACCCTGAAAGGATGAAAGGCAAAGTCGATCTCGGCAAAATATGAACTCAGAACGTAAAGACAGACGAAATACCACTAAGCATTTCGCCCGGCGTGCTAACATTTCTGCCAGCTCGCCGTCTCCAAGACATACAACATTGATGGTGAAACTCTTTCAACTGTGATCCAGAAATCCCAGGATGGAAAACCACCTGGAACAGACTTGATGGTTGGATTTTGGTACAAGAAGCAAACATTCTACCGACCATATCTTACCAATCTGTACCTGCAAGCTTTTATTGGGAACAGTAGCACTGGTTAGCTCTGGCAGAGACAAAATTGATGTCCAAATGCAGAACCACGCACATGGCAAAACATCACCGGCCAATTGCATGCCAAATGTATAAGACATACACAGCATGCTTAAACCTCTTCCTCCAGGACCATTGTGAAACTAATAACATTATCACAGCAGACCAAGAAGCTGGGAAGCCTGAGAATGTGCCGAGCAATTGTTAATCAACAAAACTGTGATGCCAGAGGTGCGAGTGCATACGAGGATCTAGATTCAATGTGGCTAGACTATAAAAAAGCCTTTGACTCTGTTCCCCACTCATGGATGCTAGAAGCTCTTCAACTTGCTAAAGTTCCATTGAGAATAGTCAAAGCCATAGCTGACCTGACTTCATCGTGGGTTACCATCTTGCAATTAAGCACAAAGAGCGACTGTATTATCGCCGATAGAATAAAGTATCGCAAAGGCTTATTCCAAGGAGACAGTTTCTCTGTGATGTTGTTTATACTTTCTGTAAACTCTTTGTTATTTATGCTTAGAAAGTCTGAAGGATATCTCACTGGTTCACAAGGAAACGGGAATACCAAAATTACACACTGTTTCTTTGTAGATAACTTAAAACTTTATGCAAAGAATATGCATGAGATGTAACAGAGCCTTGATTTAGTTACATCATTCTCAAAGGATGAAGGGTTGCAGTTTGATCAGGATAAATGTTACATGTTTGTGAAAAGGGGGAAAACTATAGACCAAACTAGTAACATCTCCATCAATGATTTGACTGTTTACCTTGTGTCTGACAAGAAATGTTACAGGTATCTAGGAGTGGATGAAAATATATCTTACTATGGCACCCGTAACAAAACACGTTTCACTAAAGAATATAACAGCCGGAAAAAGGAGATTTGGACCTCAGAACTTTCTGCATTCAATGAAACAGTGGCCTACAATGTGTTTGCAGTACCAGTACTGATAACAACATTTGGGATGCTTGACTGGACGCTTTGTGTGATCCGAGCCATTGATGTGAAAACCCGAAAAATACTAACAAGCACGCATAATTTCTACATAAAAATGACGTAGACCGCCGAGGCTTAACATTGATCCAAAATGCCTTTCAATGTCGTATCATAACCCTTCAGTAACATCTTTTAACCACTAAGTATCTAAGTGTATCCCTTGATCAAGTTTGCATACAAGAGATGATAACATCATAAGTCATGGAAGGCAGCACCTTGAGCAATACTCTTTGTCTGATAACCTAGAATACATGCCCAAAGAAGTTGCACGACTCTACCGCAACGTATCATCATATGAAAGGATGAGGCTATATGAACAGAAGACTATGCGTGGATATGTTACTAGAAAGCTCCATGATGATAGCAACATCAATCATCAAAGCAGTTTATCATGGACCAATAGCCGGATTACTACCTCCCAATCTGAAGGGTATGCGTTTGCAATCCAGGAACAGGAAACATCAACCTAGTTCCTGATGCACAAAAGGGATAGAGACGCAGGAAAAGCCGTAAAATGTAACAACCGATGCAGACATTGTGGTGTTCACACTGAAGATATCATATCACCAACATCTTAATCAGTTGTCCGAAAATGTCATCACGGTATTATCTACCGATGAGATATAACATTGTAGCTAGGACGCTCCATAATGAAATCAGTCGGAGGGATAATCCCGAGGACAAAGAAATAAGAACTCACAATATGGTAGACACCATAACCACTCAGAATAATAACGAATACTGGTGGAATGTACCAGTAAATACTTCAATAAAAATTAAGCACAACAGACCTGATATAATGATTTGGGATAGAGAAGAGAAACTGTGCACAATTGTGGAAATTAGCTGCCCAGCGGATGTTAACATAAAGCTGAAGATCAGTGTAAAAGAGAACACCCATGCTGAAATAGTGAGAAATCTGCAGTTACTCCATCGAGAATACAAGTTCATGTTTGTACCTGTAATTTTTGGGAATCTGGTATATTTAACACACTGCCTAAATACCAGTCTTGAGAAATTAGTCTTTTCAAAAACAGAAAGGAGAAAGCTAATTCGAAGACTACAGATCCAACTGGAACTGTGAAAATCTAAAAACTTTCCAGACGTTTAGCATTTAAAAATATATGAGCATGTCTAGATATGCAACTATATGCATGAGAATACATACATATATACATACATACACACATATATACATACATACATACATACATGCATACATGTATACATACATACATATATACAAACAAACATACGTGCATACAAACAAAAGTACCTTTTGTTGATGTTGAAATTCTAATGAAGGAACCTTGGATCCGGGTTTCTCTATTGGCAAATCTTGAAATAAGCTGAATAATAGCATACATACATGCACACACACACACTCACACACACACACACACACACACACACACACACACACACACACACACACACACACACACACACACACACACACACATATATATATATATATTCATGGCTTTATATATGGATATATTGTTTGCCTTAGTGTGTGTACAATGTTGACGGTGATGGTATTAATAACCTAGTTTGTATTCGATGAACTTTATACCAATATCGGTCTTCACGCAAAGTTATTAAATTAAACATATGAAAGTTTTGCAGTCGTGCCATTGCTTGCAGCACTAAGCTAAACAGATTGTTATACAAATAACTTATACCTTGGATTCTTGCCCATAAATTGTCGATTGCTTCTGGACCAGCCATACAATACAATGCAGTTGACATAATGTTACACATCATCCATGTCCCTCTAAATATAACCCACTCAATACACAAATTTATTACTTACCAATATAATCCAAAGCACGCAATAAAAAATGTCGACATTTATAACAGTCCTTTTAATAATTGAAATAACAACTGTAATTTCACACTATAAATCGTATTCAAATATAAATATTTACGAAGGCAATAAATGACTTTTGTATAACTGAATAATGATGTAACATGCTGAAGTGTCAACAAAGTTATCGTAAATTAGACCCAGTCGATGGCTGATTCCGTTTATGCTTTGTAATTAGGGCAACGCTTCATATAAATTCATATACAGAAATTCATCTGGCAGTTTGCCATTAATAAAATTTCACAATCATAAGTGTAACGGCGTACGAATAACCATGTTTATATACCTGAGCAGCTGGGATAAATTTCATTTTCGTGTTACATGCAACATAATCAGTTAAATACTGGGAGCTAATTATGGTTTCAAATGTTGGCACAAGGTCAGTAACTTCGGGGAAGCGGGAATGTCGATTACATCAAGCTTCGGCGATCAACTGCTCCTTATTTTCTCGACATTGAAACGATGAAAGGCGAAGTTGTCCTCGGTGGAATTTGAAATCATAGCGTACAGCCGGATGAAATACCGCTAAGTATTTTGGCGGGGACGATAACGATTCTACAAGTTCACCGCATTAATACTGTGACTAATATTAAGAGGAATCTAACAGTTTCGCTGATATGCAGATATTTTTTAGAGAAAATGGACAATTATATTGTAAAATGTATGCCTTTCGAAAAGCATCAGATTCAAATTAATATGAATTCGATCAAGGCTTTGTATGCTTCATCATGATATTAACAAATGAAGGAGGCAGCGAAAGTAACTATATCCACTAAATCATTTAACCATTAGGGTATAAAGGCATTAAGCTAATTGATTGTTACAAAGGAACAAGTCAAGGAAATCAGTGTATGGGCTTAGTCGATTAGATCAGCTTTATATGACGACGATTACGTTCTTTCATCAAATCTGGAAAGACGAACGCAATTTGTTCTCAGCAGCAATTGAACTTAGAGCATAGTGAGTCAGAATAATTGCCACAAGATACGCTGTCAGGGCGCTCAAATGGTTTTTGCCGGATTACCGCTTTTGAATTAGTTAAATGATACAAGAAATAACAGATGGTGATAGAAATGGGTATTAAACACACAACTGTATGTTATTATGAGGCCAAGATTTTTCTTTACATATAATGTTGCTTTGAAATATACAAATGTGTGACTATATTATTTTCAGATAAAAGCGTGGTATATCAACAGTTCAAAGTATTAATGGCAATTTTTTTTTCTTCTGTATATGCCATCGTGTTTTAATCAATAATAATAATAATAATAATAATAATATAATAATAATAATAATAATAATAATATTTCCAAATTTTGGCACAAGTCAAGAAAATTTAAGGGGAGGGGCTAGTCAATTAAATCTACACCAGTTTATTATTGGTATTTATTTTATAGAAGCAGAAGTGTGGAAAGGAAAGTTATATGAGTTTTTATTTTCTTAATAATAATAATAATAATAATAATAATAATAATAATAATAATAATAATAATAATAATAATAATAAAAATAATAATAATATCTAATAAAAAGTCAGCTAAAATAAAATACATTTACATAAGAAATTGTTAATACCATTAATACTATTAACAGTAATGATTCATAAGAATTCATGGTCGAATCGATATACAACAGATGGTTATGTGCATTCAGTAACATAGGTAGTAAAGAACAATGCTCAAATGTACAGAAATAGCAATGAGAAATAAGAGCGCCAACAAACAATTCTCTATAGGGAAATATTCCATTTTCCAGGTTTATTTGATTGCTTTTAACAAAGAAACAAGAAATAAAAGCATAATGGTGCTGATTCTAAGATTCTGCAGCTCTTTTCAAACGAACGTCAGTCAAAGAAGTCTATAGCAATCCCAGGAGAGATACGAATTTCTTTTACTCTTCTCCATTCAGTTTATTGTATGTAAAATATTTTTCGGCCATCTTATCATGAAAAGAATGGACAGTTTTTTTCTTTGGTATAGCCTTTTTTGTCTTGCGATTGTTAGCATATTGTGATTTACATCCAAAACATGAACTTAAATAGTAGATTTTTGGTTTTAGAAATCCTAGTCTGTAAATATATTCAATATTTGTTTTCGATTTCATTTTTTTTTTACTTTTTCAAAATTTTATTTTGTTACATTTTCAGTTTTATATATACAAGTATTCTGTTTGTTAACAACGTAAAAGAACAATAACGTTTTTATTGCATGAGCATATCGAGAAAAGAAAATTAAGTTGATGACAATATAGAAACATACAATGTAATATACCTACCCTAATAGATCCTGTAGTGTGGCAAGCCTAACTTTAACATGGAAAGTTGGCGATCTTCATTTTCATCGGATTATCCGCTCGCTTGGTAATTGTTATAATATTTGGTGCGCCGTAATTTCTCCTCCCATTAATTAATAGCCAAATGCCTCCACACTCCCCTCGCGTGCAATCATATATCTCTGCGCAATGGTGTTACGTCAACAATGTCAGTACATACCATCGTGTCACGTAACAGATCCATCGGTTCAGACGATATACTCGTATGTGTCTTGGCATAGAGGCTTCTAGCTCCTGTTTTGAAGTTAGCATTTTCACATAACAAATTTCACCCATATATATATATATACATACATATATATATATCTTTATATGCATATATATATGTGCATATATATACATATACATACATATATATATGTATATATATATATATATATATATATATATATATATATATATATATATATATATATATATATATATATGTATGTATATATATATATGGCATGAACGGAAGGTCGGTTTCAATGAGCAAATCTTTCTTTCGCATGCAAATATTGTATTGTGTAATACATAAAATGAAAAAGGCAATAGTTGATTTTACTTTGTTTTCTAAGAACCATTAAATCTACGGAATATGTTGATATCAAATAGCAAGATATAAGATGGCAGAGATATAAAAATCATAAAACATAGATATGTTTTGAGAAAATACATAAGAGTAATAAAGAATTTCAAACTCTGTGCTATAATTCATCTATTGTAAGCAAAAAATATTTAAAAGAATGAATCGGAATATATCTCTAAATTTCCTTTAATATTAAATACAATTAAAACCCAAAAAGTGTTTGTTTTATTTCATTTTCTTAGAGATAATGATATAATGAGAGAAGAAGTATTTTACAAAATATGTAATTTAAAAATATTTACATAATTCTATTAATATTAAGGCAACATGTACAATTACAATCAGTTTCTATGTATGAAAAAACTTATTTCTAGACAATATCAGCAATACACTCATACACGCACACATACATACATATATACATACATGCATACATACGTATACATACATTTGTATATACACACATGTATAGACATCTATAAATATTTGTAATATATATATATATATATATATATATATATATATATATATATATAATATATACGTATATATTCATGTATATATATGATATTATATATACTATGTATATTATGTACATCTATCTCCATATGTATATACATACATTTATATATATACATATATATGTATACACATATGTATAAGTATATATATATATATATATATATATATAGATAGATAGATATATGTATATATGCATGTGTATATATATATATATATATATTATATATATATATATATATAATATATATATGTATTTATGTATGTATGTAAGCATGTATTAAAATATTTCTTCATTTGTTCATTTGAGTTTGAAATAGGATTAAAAAATAACATCGCAATTGCGTAAGATTACTGAAGTCTTGATGAAAAATAAATCTTTTTGAACTATTTAGATTACTGCTTATTATCAGTTTGCTTTCTAAATTTATGATCTCGGTATAAATTCAAATATCAGATTTGGAATTAACCTCCCTTCACCCTCAACATCAATCGCATCTCAACTATTGCATGAAAATGCTTGCAATAATATTTATATTTACTGCGATGTACTTGCAAAATTATATTCGCTTTATGAATAGAAATTAATTAGTAACAAAATTTTCAAAGATTCATTTTTGCTTTTATTTGTTTACTTTTTTTCCATTTCGTATGTCAGTATATATGTTAATATATTGATCGAATTAAACGCTCGGTTTAAGATTATCGACGTAAATATAGATTTTGATAGCTTCAACTTCAATAATTTCATTGATATATTATTAAAGCGTTGAATATTATGAAGATGCAGTTATAATGCCTCCACATTGATGATAAAGAAAAGAAAATTGTTAATGTTAGTCTCATAAAATATTTTGGAAAACATTATTCTGTCAGTAGTTGATAGCCCGATTGTACATCCATATATATATATATATATATAATTATTTTAGCATTTTCTATCCTGACTTGTTTTTTCATATATATATATATATATTATATATATATATATATATATATATACATATATATATATGTATTTGTATATAATTATATATACATACATATATATATATATGTTTGTGTGAGTGTAATATGGATACATCTATTTACATCATTTTAGTATGGTTTTCTTTAATAAAAGCATACTTGCTTATGAACTTAAGATCTAATTAACGCTATTCAGTTCAGTCTGTTGGTTAGTGAATATGCACGGCAAGTAATAGCTGCAAACACATCATAAAGGGAAAAGAATTATGAGATAAAATTTTACTTTCTAATAGACATTGACTTTCAAGAAGGAAGAAAACGTGTATAGACAATCTGAAATTTACGCACGCATCAACTGCGTTCTGGATAGTATTCAAGGTTTGTGTATGTCTGTATAACAGAATGCACCGAAGAAATATGACTGGGTAAGCATATGTTAGCAATGTCTATGTTGCTTGTGTCTTTCTGGTGGCATAAACCCTATATTTTATCTGACAATAACGAGCCAGCTGATATGTGTGTTTGTGATATGTGTGTGATTATATATATGCGCTTATTTATGTGTGTGCATGTTTCTCTGCGTGTATATCTGTATGTGTATAAATATGTATCAATACATGTATGATTGTACGTATGTATATGCATCATATCCATAAATTACCTGTGGAACTTCAACAATTTATTGTATCTGTTTAAGTTGAAGTACACTAATCACCTTCTTTGCATATTTACTGAATGTTATTAAAGCTTTCATCCATGTACGTTGTTGTAGTACTTAATCTCTCTTTCGTTTGTCTTTAAAGGTGTTTCTCATTGTTCTTGACTTTTAATGAATATGACAACACCACAAGAGAAATCACAATGTTATCCTCTAATCTTGTAATCGTACTGTTTCATAAAGAGAAACTCAGACACTCATATCCAGATGGATGTACCATAAAATGTATGGAAATAGAAGCATCAACGTGTTTAAACATTCATGCCTGGCATAAAAAGTCCATGTAAACAAGAAGCGTCCTACAGAAAAAAACGGTCTGGCTGACCGGGAAATCCTGTGGAAGACGTTGAGTGAATTCGAGCAGCATTTCATCACAGTCCGACTAAGTTCATTTATGTATATATATATATATATATATATATATATATATATATCTTATATATAATATATGCAAGGGGACAAACTCGTTTTGAAATGCGAGAAGACATTTCTGGTAGGCGATATATGAAGAATTCTATTATAGAATAATGAAGATAATTTCAACTCCTTTCCGAAAACTATTTAGAAAATTGTTTTGGGTCGTTCTTTGAAATATTTCGTTTAGATTTTATCACTACTCGTTTTTTCTCGTTCTTTTTAACTTTCTTTTTTTTTTCGTTTATTTTCTCTCTATTTGCTTTTTTCTCATTTTTTCTAAATTCGTCTTCGTATCTCTGATGAAAGTTGAATGCTTTAAGTATTATGTCTGTATCTGTATGTACCTATATATTTGTATCTATATGTATCTGTGATCTAATGTAACTACAATGGTCTGATTATTTCCCGTATGTGTGCGTGTAATAGTCCGAGTGTGTGTTTGTATTTGTATTTGGACATATCAAGTGAATGACATTAAACTAAATTCATATAAAGAATCCCTTTCAAACGATACTACTTAAGCGATAGGAAATAATGTGACAGGAACTTCTAAAGGAAAATCAACAGTAGCCTCATTTCTATAGTTTTCATTTCTTTTTCTCATCTCCTCTTGGCAACAACAGACTACAGTTAATAGCATAGCTCCTAAGAAAGCATGTCAAAATTATGTGCATACGGTCGTTTCCAGTTTGCTGTGCACTACTCCTCCTTTGCTTCGAAATAAATGTACTTGAAAAGGTTCCACCATAATGTCTTCAGATTTGCTTTGGTAAATGTCACCCTACGTCCAATTCTTAAGTGTCTAAACAGAATGTTCATTTTATGGTATATTAATGTTGAAATTTAATAGCCATAGATTTTATATTAGTGTTTTACATAATCTTTATGAATGTTATAACCTTGTTTTGCTATACCTTATGTGAGAGTTTGAACGTTTTATAATCGATTTGCTATCGGCCGAGTGGTCACAAATTTAGTATTCCACTATCGACAGAGTGAGACACTTTATTAGAATGAAAATATTGGTTATTCTAATGCACTTACCACTAGCTAGATAAAATTGAAGTTGATATACGCAGTATATTTATGGAAAGCACAAACAATTGCTGCAAGTTTGCTAGTGGGGCTGTTTTCAAATCTCTTTCAGTTCAAATATGCAATAGATTGCTTTCGAACACTTAGCGCATATATATATTTACACTATTGTCTATTACATTTGCCAAAAAGTTGAAAAAGAGGAAAATGAAATATATCATGAAATACGAAATGCAAAACCAGTATAATAATATTTTTAAAGAATTATAGTGTAAACATTTGTATAAACGATAGAGATTTCCGAAAGATGAAGAACTCAAATTATTTAGAACAAAGAAAATTATTAGAGTTGATATTTTCTTTAATTTTCAGCTAAGTCAGTCACAGTTTATATTTTTCTTTTCATTGGGATACGAATTTCTCAAGTGACATCGTAACTGTAATGTTGTACGGTGGAGAAGCTACAACGCACGTGGCAGTTCAACTTAGTAAATGATTTCTTTCCTAGTTGTCCTTAACAGAAGAAAATATATCCAATCGGAAAGTATTATTTGGAGTGAAGTGATATCTATCAGCATACCTTGCTGAGGATATCTTGCTCTTAATAGACATTGCATAAAGACAAATTTTGCAAACTGACAGGCAGTTTTTGAAATGGTGAACATTACTTTATAAGTTATTTTGATAAAATAAAATAAAACTTGTACTTTAAATGTTATATTCCATATTTATGGTATATTGGCACAAATTTCAGAAAGGCATTTTAACTAACATTTTACTGAATGACAGCACAATCATGCATCTATGACAAATTACTTCCGTTCACGTGACATATCCAGCAGTTTAAGCGCAGTTAAAGGAGCATATTTCTAATAACGCTTCAAAATCATGATATTAAATACATGTGAAACATTGACTTTTTTCCTACAAATAATATGCAGTCCAGTGATATATTTTATGAATTACAAGCCATTGTAAAATGTCCTACAGTTGACTGGAAGCAAATCGAATGAATTAGGTTCAGTACTTTCCATACATTACTGTTATTTGATTTAGTCAATCCAGAAGAATAAAAAGAAACGTTGATGCTGGTGGAATTTGATCTCAAGCAGATCCATATGCTACTAATTTCAGTATTCTTTAAAGTCCGTCTTAATGCATCAGAGCCATAGGGCCATCGTAACAGTGCTTATAAGATATAGTTTTTATTTGCATACCATGTTACAATTAAACTAGTTTGGCTTGACTAAATAGAAAATATATATCACAGATAAATTTCTTAGGAATTCCAACTTGTATTCGTTACAATACCCCAACTAATTTGAGACGAATCATTAAGAAAAATAAACACCAAACGAAAAAATATTTGTGAAAAGAGAATAAATGACTAAATCGTAGATGCATGACACAATATCTTAATACTCCTAAATATAACATGAATTAATAAAAGAGTAATTTCAACAGTATGCCTATTTATGTGTGTGTCTGTGCCTGTCTGTGTATATATATATATAGACAACGTGAAACAAAAAAGAAAATATGCAACAATATTAATGAAATGAAATAGAATAATTAGTTATTTGGTAGCTTAAGGTGATGTTATTTTTCTGGTAAGAGGACGGTGGTTTAAATATAGAATATTGAACGAAAATTTTAGGTTGACAGTTAGCTTCTTGGTCCTGTGTTTTCACAATAATGAATAGTAAACCTTATGCAACAAGAGATGGAAAACTCTTTAAATATATTATGATGGAAATAGAGCGATTGCTGTGAGAGTTAGGTAATTCCATTGACTTACGATAAAATCATGTATGCGTTGGTGTCATTTTGGGTTGGACAATAAAATATTTGAATACATTCCCAATGCATTGAATAAAAATATACATATTTGTCGATGAACAGTTAAGAAAAGAGCTTTCAGGAAATTTGAAAGTTTTTAATGTTAAATGAGATGAAGAAAATAGTTACTATTGAACAGCAAGTGAATAGAGTAAAAAGTACATTAACAAAGAGTTAAGCTTGGTTTACTACATGAACTTCGCTTTCCGGTATCTATCTTATCGTCAACTTCCTTAATTACGCCTAAAATAATTATATTTACCTATTCTCTCGATGTACTTCTGAAGTTGTGGATGACTATTTGAATACTTCTTAAAAATCTAATCATCTTCAAATTCGTTCGTTTCACTTTTGCTTTCCAAAAGTCCTGAATTATTGCCTCATCTTGTGACAATCCACTTTAAAACCTATGAATATATATATATATACATACATACAATCGTGTGGATATCTTTCAACAGTTATGAACATTCAAACACTTTATGACATTCGCTAATAATGCTTGAAGATAAAATGAAGATAACCTATAATTTTATTCTCATTATCATATATTGTGTTCATGCAGCATTTTCTCTTTTGGCTTTCTTCTGCAGTTCATAATAAATAGATTCAATCTAAATCGGTGATTCTCTATGGGAACGAATAAAATTTTCAATATTTTTAATGTATGCGTTTTTGCTCTTTTGCTAGAGAACATTTTACAGATTTAGTAGAAATTTAATCACCCGCCTGTTAATGTCTGAAACGTTAACAACTTTGAGTCAAAAGAAGAAATAACTATTTTGCTTCTTATACTGTCAAAATATACATTTTCATCTAGGAAGTTAATAAAAGAGACCAATGTTGTGAGAAACCACATCTTCGTTAATCAGCTGCTATGTAATATACAAATTAGGCAATATATAACATAAAAGATACATCATTCTCTTTTGTTGCCAGAGCATCCAAATTCCGTTTTGAAACTAAACCAATAACTATAAGCAAAATTCCTACACAGCACCCATCCATACTTTAAAATATTAAAAAAAATAATATTTAGTATCTACGAATTGGAAAAAGAAAACAAGAAAACAACATACTGTTAATATACTCATTCTTTTGAGCGTATATCAATATAAAATGTGAGTTTACAAGTTCACAAGTTAATCTACAGCCTCTTTTGAAATTTAGTTTGCATTGTTTCCCATACTATTAGACAATACAATGGCACATTCTACAGAAGTGGTTTCCTGCTCTAATAAACTCTAAAACATAATCATATACAAATGTATGAATGTATAATATACTAAATATTTCTAAATGTGTATTATTACATTTTTTGTTTTGTTTTCTGATTTGATGAAACTCGGTTGAAGACAATAATATGAAAGTTGTCCGCTATAACAAAATCAAAGCCCTAAACGTATTATGTAGTCAAAAATTATATACATATCATATTATATACATATGTGTGTTTTGTTTCGCATGTCACATATCAGACATTGAAATATTTATTTTCTTAATATCGAGAATCATGGAAACATTGAAATCTAGAAAGCATAGAGAATCAGACAGTAATGCAGTCGGTGTTCAGAAAGATAAATACTAAACGTTTCAATTCTATAAAATGATGGTATCCAGAATAATTTATATATATGAATGCGTTAATAAACGCCAATGTGATAACCAATGCGTTAACAAATATTATGACAGACAGCAATGTTTTAAGACTTCAGATAAATTACATCAATAATTTCTTTCTCAATGATGACTCACTTGGCGGCGTTTATTAAAAATATAGAGGACTTCTAACTTAGTACATTTTCGTTCAAATCACAAATTATGTTTCGCGTTTTCTTGGTGGGTTAAAGGCGCTTAACTCCTGCAGAAGAGATGGTGCGAGACGTTTCAGGAAATAATTTTGAGATATGTAAGAGACTACTGTGGCTACAGAAAAGTAAGGGCAGAGATTAATCTCTTATCAGCCCAGAAGTATTCATCTAATGATCCATAATTGACACATTTCATATTAACAAATCGGAGCAGGTGAAAACACGAATCAAATATCTGATGGATAAGTACTTTTCTATATCAGATAATAAAAGAAACCGTTGAATTATATCCAGAAATTTTTTTTTTCTTTTTTTGCAGGTGGTATACAACACGCTCCTCTTGTTATTATTCACAGAAATACCAGGCATGGTACTTTTCATAGTAATAAATTTAAAGTCATATACCGTGAGATCATTAAAATCTATTTACTTTATAAAAGAATTTGATAATATATACCGGTGAAATCAATGACCGTAGTTGTGGTGTTTATAAAATATCCATTTCTCATAACTCACACAGGAACGCCAGGGAAGAATAGGTTCTATGCAGCTTTGAGCAGGTTACATCGAATGTAACTGGTACCAATAATTCCACGATCGGTTACATCATAATTCTACTCAAGATTGATTGAATTTTTTAATGTAAGAAGATACTAGTTGATGGCATCAAATATATATGTTTTACTAATCACTAATTTACAGGTGGACATACACACATAAATACATACATACATTCACAAACATGCATATATACTTACATACATATCCATTTATCTATCCTAGCAGTTTTGGACCCCGAGGAAACATAGGTCCTAGAAACTCCTGTAACGAAATCGCCGTAGTGTGGATATGTTTACACAATGGGACGCCTATACCCAATCCAAATGTGGTGTAGATGACTTCTCATTACTGCTATTCGTAAGGCGTTTATTTGTTTGTTATAGCATATGAATTTTGTGTCAACTCATCGTGTTATACATAATCTTAAATTTTGATTGATCTATTAGTTATAATTTGGTGCATCGCTGGTTATATGTTTTACATTTCTGTGGTGGTCCAAACAGAATACATTTTCTAAAGAATCCTTTCTAAAGATTTTCCACATAAATGGAGGTTCTACTTAGCCGGGGGTCTCCAAGTATTTCTGTTGGTTGTGAATCTGGAATCACTGGTGATCACTACAGTCATGTCAAACGAAGTTACAGGATTGCCGTATGGTACTAGTGGAACCTATGTGTGCTGAAATTATGAAGAAATAATGTATACGGCAAGGAAGAACTATTCACACGATGGACAGACAATGCAGAAATGTTCTTATTGTATGCAATATACATTAACTGCACATATAATAACTAACTTCCTAATTACTTTACAGTTCGAAAGTATATCTTCTTAAATTCATGTGAAATTATGGTATAAGCCAAAATTATTGTGATTCTATTCGTGTAATTCTTACACTATTTTGTGATTTCTTCAAAATATATATTAGTGAAAGTAAACGGCATAATTGCTCGTGAATTACTTTCGATGCCTGGCTATTAACTACTCCAATTTCAAGTGGGATTGACATACTGTATCAACGCACATCTGTTTAATAGTATTATTGATCTTTGATATTTCTATTAATGTATTAACGGTTCTATTTTGAAAATTTCTTCAAAGAACAAGCAATTTTTCTTTCAAAAGTTTCTTGATAATATTTCACTAAAATATTCAATGTTATATAATTATAAGCATCCTCTTCGTAGAATATGTTTCTGAGGTATTCAGTAGTCTCACTGGAAGACTGCCCTAATATTACATTACCACAGTTTCAATACATTAATATTTTTAATACAGCTCAATAAATCGTTCTTTGTGGTATCTATTGATTGCATAAATTTTATTTATTCTAATCTCCTGTTAAATTTACTTCATAATATCCATCTCTAAAATTGGTATATCGGGAATTTTGTCCATTCGTGATATCATCAATTCGTTCGTATTATATAACACTGGCATTTCTTTCTCCATTTGTTATTCTTCTTCAGTCATAGACCATCTGAAGCATCTGATGTATTGGGGTCTGAAAGAATGGAAATTATATAGTTAATTACAGAAATTAAATAAAATATATGAATACATATATGCATGCACAAAGGTATATGTAAGTAAATGAGTGTATACATATGTTTACATGTATGTATATGTATGTATGTATCTATCTACCTACTCGTCTGTCTGTCTCTCTCTCTCTCTATCTATCTATATATTTATGTATCTATATATATATATATATATATATATATAATATATATATATATATATATAGTGAGAGAGAGAAGGTGGTTGGGATTAACATAAGCAAAAGGCAAGAAGTTTGTGAATGGAGTTTAGATGTTAGTCGATAAAAGTGGTCTCTATACTTCGTGTACTCTTTTTTTAATCAAGTGTGCGAAAACGTGCAGAAGAGTATTGGACGCACGCCCTTACAGTTGTTTATTTTGTTCCTGAACTGGACGTCAAGATATCTTGCAGCAAAGCACTTCGTTTTACGCTGCTTCTGTGTACTCGTATGAAAGTGAAAGCTAACAGAATGCTGGTGCCGCTAACATTTTCCATTAGAATATCCCGATGAATGAACGGTTGGCAAACTAATTAGTATGTCTCCTCCTAACGGCATGGCATGGGAATTTGCATAACTTGCAGCGTTAAAATATCCTTATTTTTAATGAGATGGGTTCTGTTGCATAGCAGACACTATGTTTTGAATTTCAGGTTCTATGGCAAAGACTTTTAAGTGTAGATCAAATTTCTCATATAATGTGTTTCTACAGCTAAGAAAATTTGCTCATATAAATATGGAGGGAAGAATCTTAATCGTTTGTTTATAGTTAATATTGTGTGAAGAATCTCAAATGTTTGTTAACAGAAACCATCCCAAACTGAAAATTGCTGGGGTAGAAAACAAATAACGTAATAGCAGTGGTAAAGATGTCCCCATCCCCGTCTCCGCCCAGTAGTCCCGGGAGGCTCGTAGGGGTATATTTCTCAGGCACCAACCTACATAGGGTTCTATCCGAAGGAAATATTAGATTTTTCTCGCTCGATTCACAGGAGTGGCCAACTAAAACTATGCCACATTATTTGTTGTTAAATACACGTATGTCGAAGTAAAAGCATAGGAGGACCATCAATATGCCCCCCACAAAATTAAGCATAAACAATAAACGCCAGCCACATCTCGCTACATGCTATTAAACATGTAAACAACAAACAGGCATATAGAAATACGCCAATAGACTAATTCAAGAAATGTGCACAAACATTACATACATGCAAACATGCATTTACATGTATATACGCACATTGAAATTTACATTCCAGAGTCATCGAACCAAATCGATATTAGACCGTAAAGAATCATATAACCTCAAGTGAAAAAATTATACGCGTAACCAACAAACCGAAGTGAATGCTTTTCAATAAACTTTGAAAAAACATGTTCAAAGCTGCCCAGCAACTAGAACTTAGCGAATTTTCAAAATAAAATCCTCAAACTATAAAGAACGAAATAAAACAAGATATTGATACAAAAGCAAAATATATATACATTTTATATTAATAGAAAAACGGTGTATTTGAACGACTGTAAATAGATCCAACGAACCGTTGTAAAACAAAACGCATTTTCATTCCATAACTACAAATAATAATTTTTGACAAATCACTTTACAAATGCAGAAACAGCAAATGTATTTACTACTCAAACAGTGATAAAAGCTTTAAAATACTCATGTAACTGAACTGATGTAAAAAAAGAAAACAGGAAAGAAAGAATGAACTAAAAAGTCACGCCAACGCGTTTTCTAAAACAAAGTAATATCAACCACTGAAAACGAGGGAATAAGCCCGCCCCCAGAATATCTAGAGTACGACGCGGCAAATTGTACCCACACGCACACACACACACACACGCACGCACCACGCGCACACACACACACACACACGCACATACACACACACACATGCACGCACGCACATACACACACACACATACGGAGCAAGAATCGGGATTTAAAAAACAAAGACTTAACAGAAAAACCCTTCACATTTGTACGGCTATGACGAAGATCAAAGGTTGAGACCCAGGGTTTAATGCTACAGTTCCAAGTAAGCCTGAGAATCCAGGAAGCACGATGGGGGAGAGTATACAGATCACGAATCAGCTGTCTACACATGGAATAAATATTTCTTCTCTCCTTTCACTTTGTTATATATATATATGTGTATGTATGTGTGTGTGTGTGTGTGTGTCTATGTATGTGTCTGTGTGAGTGCATATATATTTTGATTTTTTCTGTGACTATGATCACTACAAACCATTAAGCTTGTTGCTGAAGAAAAATAGTTCCCTTTATTAATGGTATTTTTTAATTAAAGACGTATACTATTCTCCTGGGCATATTGCGAATATTACCTTACATTCCTATTATTGCACAAAAAGTGCCATTGGTCGAATGGCTAAGTATACGAGGACGTAAATACACAAACATCGGGGACACACTCACACACACACACACCACACACACACACATATATATATATATATATATATATATATATATATATATATATATATATACAGTAAGAAAAGAGATGAAAGTGGTGAGTTGTAATGCAAATATATATATATATATATATATATATATATCATGAAAGAAGGGAAATGCACTGTTTAAATAGTTTTAAGATATTTTAAACGAAAGAGCATTGTGTTTGTCCACCGGTATTGCTTTCGCCTATCATGACATTGTCATTATAGTAATTTCGTATTTCCTTGAGAAGATTTTAGTTGTATGAAAGTTTGTGAATGAATCAACAAGTAGCAATATCTAAGGGGAGGTAATTGGTGATAGTTACTAGAGACACGGGAGGTAATTGCTCATTTTGGGGTTAGGATAAATAAACACACAAAAACTCATGAGCTAAAGTAGTGACATGAAATATAAACAATGATGGGTATGTGATCATGAATTAAAATATCTATTGAGACCAAAGCTGGTTATGCGTACATATTTTGACATGTACTTTACTTTTAGATAAATAAATTTTCTTTATTTAAACGCTTTTGTATAGAAATTGTTTCTTTGCACTAGTAGATGGAGGAAACTTTGAAATTTGGTAGGAGAGCCCCTGCACATCCCTCTATGTGTTCACTCAAAGGCATCTGTTTATAATTTGGGAAACGGATCTCTTCCCTATGTAGTGTGGTTCTCCGTCTAAGTACCATACTTGTCTGTCTTTTATAGTTATGTCTACAACCTCAACAAGCTATAACAAATTAAATTCTCGGATGTACAAGTGAAGTTGGTCTTAATTGTGAACACTTCCCTTTGTTTGAATTGGAATTTTGCCGATCAACAAGTCTCGGAATCCCTGTTTGTAGTGGGATGGGGGTCATGATCAGTCCTACAACCTAATTGGTCAGCTATTTTTTTGAAAACCATGACATGGTTCCGATTCGTTGATGGTTAGCAAATAAAACAAAAACAAATCAAATAAATAATGAGGCATGGCAAGTATGGGCCAGAAAGAGAGCAAAATAAAATTAAAAACAAGTAAATGAGTATGTGCGATGGATAAAACAATAGGTTTAAGGGAAGACGATCCTAAAGGACGGCATAAGAAAAATAAAAGAGTCTAAACGTATATAAATATAAAAATATAAAACATATATCTAACTATCGGGGGAATCTACTGTATATGGTTCAACGTAATATAGGAGCTGGATAGGGGATGCATTGTTGTCGGAAGGCAGAAGAAGGAGGATTGCGTGAATAAGGACAAAAATGGATGGACCGGACGAATGGTGGTTGTTTTGCTAACTTATAGTTATTCAGTGCTAAAACTTATACTAGTAAAATATAGAATGTTAGATATTAAGTATTGAAGGAGTGGCATTGTTTTATAATATTAATTTATTAAATTCTGTGTTTTTATTAAGAAGGGGTAGTTTGAAAAAAAATGTTTACAAATATATATATATATATACCGCTATCGGGAATTCTGTGTATAGCTAAAGGGGGTTAACCCGTGTATTTCTAGCTAATTAATTTATTAATTCCGTATTATTTGAATAGTACTCAACTTGGGTCTAAGGGAAGAGGTAATATCAGTTACAGATGCAAATTGGAGGTATTTGTGTTCGGATAAGGGTGTCAACTATGGTGTGTAGACATCTTTGGGTTACGATATATTAGGTAGTTTAGCTATAGTAAATTACATTATATTATACTCAATTATCCGAGTGTACATAACGGTTTATATTTATAATTTAACCTAGTGGATGGTGTGCTATATTATTATTACTCTGCTCATTTATAAGGTGCATTTCAATTACTAAGTGCTAGTATGTATGGTAAAGTCTCGCGTGTATTTTCTAAAGGTTCATAAGGGAGGGATTCTTAGCCCCAGTGTATAAACTAGGTTTATGTAGAGTATTCCTAATAGGAGTATGAGATAATATACCACTGGGGACAAATATAACACTCAATGGCGAAATTGCCACGCAATAACAAGTACTTGGGTATGAATAATTGGGTACACTACCAGTAGCATATTGGATGGGTACCATCCCTTAGTTGGTTGGTTTCCCGACCTCTAACTCACACACACAACACACACACAAACATATACATACAGAGAGAGAGAGAGAGAGACAGACAGAGAGAGAGAGACAGAGAGACAGAGAGACAGAGAGAGACAGAGAGAGAGAAGAGAGGTAGACAAATAGACAGATAGAAAGAGAGAGAAATAGTGAGAGAGAAGTAGAAAGAGAGAGAGGTAGGTAGAATGACACATGCATATATATATATATGTGTGTGTGTGTATTTCCGTATGTGTATGCACGAGTGTTATCTCAAATATATTCACAATTACTCTAACTGCTATTTTGGAGTACACAAAAGACAGTATATTATGCACAATACCTCCACATACATTGTTGATTTTAGTTTCTAAACAGACATTAATTTTTTACACATTGCAACGTACTTAAGTGCTAATCAACGAAAGCGTTACATTTATTCCTAAACCAGTTGAATGGTGAATAATTAAACCGTCTATATATTTAGATTTAGATTTCTCGTGGTTTTTTCTCCACTAACTATACTTTTCATAAATTGCAGTTTCTCTTCACTGTTAAACCTGTTCTGGCTAATTTATAATTCCGAAATCAAATATTTGCCAAAATATTAATGGGTTTGCTTTAACCAATTGCTTAATTATTTACCCAGGAAACAGTTTTCATTATTGCGAGGTACGCTGCTGCTGTTGCTGCGAGTCTGCTGCTGTTGTTGTTGCTGTTGCGGCTGCTGATGTAGTTGTGGTTGCTGTAGGTTTCTCTTCATTTTCCTTAATTTTTCATTCCGATCTCAAACTTAAACATTTTTATTATTCACCAATAACTAATAATGTCTTACCTAGCAAACAGGTAAGCAGAGTTACTACAGCAACTAAGCCGAGTACTAAACAAAATTATATTAAAATCGTTCATGCTATGATTTTAAACGACTATATCCATAAAATTTACTCACGTTTTTCTATAAGGGCAAACATGTACCCTGCCCTTACAGAAAAGCCTGAATATATGATCTTTTCAAAAGGATACAGAAAAACCGGATATATATATATATATATATATATATATAACTTTAGCAGGTGGTATTCTATCGACTTTCTAAGGCATATCTAATTCTCGTGTTGTATTGTTGTGTACATACGGACTAATACCAATTAATGGCTGAGTTCGGTCACTGCAGCTGCTAGGGAATGGGTAGATATATAGATGAATCCTTAAACAGAGACATCATTAACATTTTTTTAGTAATTATTATTTCTTCTGATTATTCTGTTCTGAGTTCAGTTTCATTCCCAGCAGCAATTACGAGCAATTTGCTTTGGTCTGTCCAAAGAAAGAGTTCGAGATTTCTCTCTCACCTGCTTGAGATCCTGTAAACTATAGGAAAATGCGTTTCGTCTCGATAAGGAATTTTAACGCTTTCGTTTTAAACAAAATTACAAGTGCATAAAGACCCGTGAAGAGGCATCTGCAGTGAAAAAAAAAGTGATTATATTATAGGCACAAGGTCTGACATTTGAGAAAACTGGTTAGCTAAGTACAAAGACCGAGTAATTTAATAGTAGATATTTTTATCTACCTTGTTTGATGAAACACACTATTTACATCTATCTATCTATCTATCTATCTATCTATCTATCTATCTATCTATCTATCTATCTATCTATCTATCTATCTATCTATCTATCTATCTATCTATCTATCTATCTATCTATCTATCTATCTATCTATCTACCTTGCTAGCTAGCTAGCTAGCTACTCATCTATCTATCTATTTATATATCTATTTGTTTGCGTATGTAACTATATAAAGAGTTGTTGATGAGTTATTAATACGGGCAAAATACTTTATAAACTCTCAAAACACCAGGCTAAGGGAATTTTGTAGATTAGTAAAGAACTGCATGTATGATTATGGCAGAGTGCGAAATTATAGTTCATCACGGTTCCATATTGTACATCCACGGCTGTATTCCCAGTTAGACTGGTATTTTTCGCACAGTGGTATACAAATAAGGTATAAATAATGCTCATTACATATCCTTTTATTGTAGTAAATTCGACTTACAGCTGTTTCCGATAATCGTTATAGGTTCGTTCAATGATCGATTTACTCAATCGATCGGTTGATCGATTCTTTAAAAATTGAACGATCTTAAAGAACTAATGCTATCCTTATGAGAATCGGAGTATTATGATGAAAACAATGCAGAACATCGATAAATCAAGTATACAAACATGGGAAACGGACCGAAAATAACCAATAAGTACAAGGCGAGTGGAAGCGAGATAAAGAGGATAAGGGAAAAAGAAGTGGTTAGCTGGAAAAGAACAAAAAGGGAAAGAAAGAAAAGGAAGACTGAAAGGGAGATATGAATAAGAGAAGGGGGGGCATGGGATAAAAGAATGAAGATAGGGAGGGGCATGCGATAGTAAGGAATCATAGAGGGGAATAGTATTAAAAAACATGAATGGGCTTAGTGTGTGTGCAATTGGGTCATCACTCTCAAAAACATTTATATTGTCTTCTTGGCCAGATACTATACTGATAGGGCATTGAAATTTGATATCGGCTACTTACTCCCATGTTCAACTTAAATCTTTAATATTGGATTGCTTTCTACTAGATTGGGAGCGAAGAGTATATTAAAAAAAACGGAGAGATAATGGAATAAAACATCCAGAAACCTCAATGTTAGGATGGGAATTTGGGAAAGCTCTAGCAAAAATTGATAGTAGGGACAGAAAAATTATAAACTTAAAAAAAAAACTACTTTCATTTATTATTTGGTCAACACACGCATTGAATAACTATCGTAGACTGCACATCACCATTTAACGAATTTAAGGGAGATGTTAAAAGTCTAAATTGCACGTCTATAAATCCAGTGTTTACCATCACATTTTTATTTGCTCCTCTTTTTATGCTACTTTCAATTGAATTATGTGCATTATGCTTATCCGTTAGTAGCAATTGTTTCGGATAGCGGTTCTTTTGAATCTTTTAAATTTTATTGTTTCACTTTTACCTGTTTAATCTCCTCCGAGTTTTATTCGATTTGTTATTACGTCCATTGACTTCCGATTCTGTAGAAGTAGTTTGACAGTAACCTTGAAGGCATTAGCCTAAGATAGCAGTCTACACTACATACATACATACATACATACATACATACATACATGCATATAAACATACACACATACATACATCTCTCTCTCTCTCTCTCTCTCTCTCTCTCTCTGTGTATATATATATATATAGTGTTCCGTTATAATTATGATCAACAAAAATAAACTCCATCCAGTGAAAGATAAACAGCATTTAATATACACAAATTTTAAAACAGACCTACTAATGTTTTCATGCTGAGAGCCACAAAAGTTATGAGCATCAAGTAAACTTTGAATACTGTTAGATCTATTTGAAAAACCAGTACGCTGGTCTATGATAATGTATGAGTAAAAACAAGAAGATAAACGCGTAGAAGTTTGATGTAAAAAGCAAAGTAAGAAAAGTAAGAAAACAAAGATCTCCGCCTCCTTTATTTGTACAGATCATAATGAATCTAGTTTGTGTAGACTAGTATTTACGGACAGCAGGCTAACGTCTTTCAGACATCTCCTGAATCCCGAGCAGAGAGTGTCTCCCAGGCTGAGAAAAGCAATTTGTTTAAGTGCTTGCATTTTCTAGAAATTTCAGATCTGGAATTATGTAGTGCTGTGGAATTCTTGAATCTACAATGTATGTGTGACATTTCAGCTACGCATAACTATAAATGGCGTAGATTTCTTCACGATTCTCAACTTGATAGCATTGCATATGGTGTGGAGTCAGTCTTCAGACCCTATACACAGCCACTCAACTTAGTGGCTTTATTTTTATCAATGTATCAGAAATAAGATTGGTTGTTTGTATAACGCCGTAATTTTTCATCACGATTACGTTTACATGGTGCACTGCTGTAACCTTGGGTTCATAAACAAGTGAGTTCATCAAACATGCCTGATCACCGGACAGGCTGCAGGGTCTCGAGAGTTACAATTGGGAATGTGCTCCTGGTGTGACTTCTTTCATATTGCTGCCCCAATTATCACTCGCAAGGTCTAACGGCATGCACTGAGACGGAAAGTGATCGGAGACAGATGACATGATATGCCAAATTATGGAATCGAAAACTATTAGTAGCTCATTTTAGAGTTAGGACGGTGGACAAGGACGAACAATCGAACGAAATACGGCCTTGGGGGCAAGGAAACGAGAATAGTGGGTAACAAAAGAAAACAAATACAAAACGATACAGAGTATGATTTAGGACGAATAGTCGAACAAAATACGGCCTTGGGGCCAAGGAGACGAGAACAGTGGTTAACGCTTAGAAAATGTCTTGAAGGATGCACAACAGAGAGACAGAGTATTTGTGACTGGTCAGCTACGAGCCCAGAGTAAGAAAGGAAGGAAGAGGAGAACTAGCCGCATGCCACATGACAGAAGCAGGCAGAGGAGAAGGACAGCAAGAGAGAGCGTCAGAGAAAAGTAGAAAATTTTTACGAGCACCGCTAATTGAGGAGCGCTCAGTGTTACTGTAAAAAGTGCGAAACTGAATATTACCAATCGGTCTATAACTGATGAAGAATTACGGACCTTCTGTTTGTCTCCCATTCGTTTTTACATTCAGTATACGTTATATTTCGTTTGATTATTTATCATACATTTTTCATATATATATATATATATATATATATATATATATATATATACGCTATATACGCACGCGCTAAATAGCGTTCATGCAGACCATGTTAACGGCCTATGGGAAATATTATTAAAATGAAATAAATAACGGGATTACGAAATTATGTTGGGTAACCATCAGTGAAACTTACTGATTAGTATCGGTTCAAAATGAAATTTCAAGAAACCTTTTATTTTAAGAAGCCGTTGATAATCGTTCCGGAATATTTCAAATGGTAGTGGTTAATTATTCTCTGGAATTAGTGTATGTTGACAGTGATAATATAGGTACAATTCGAGCATGAGAATAATTCCAGATGTGCGACGTACATATGTGAAGCGTTGAGGCAATATATTAGTGTGAAAAATGGGGTAATGTTTAACACAATATTGTTAATGTTAGGAGGGAGACGAGTGGTAGTGGCAGAAAGGAACAACTAATTGATTTGTCAGATACAATATATTTAGATTACATTATCATTAGAATAGGAAAACTAATGAACTAATAAGGCTAAATTATAAGCAATAATGAATGAAAACTGTATTAAACCAATTAGAGAGCTCGAAGCATACCCCCAGATAAACAGATGCACAAACACATAGATAACCTCACACACACGTATGTTGCATGTAGATCCATAATACATGCACACACACATATGTGTGTGTGTGCATGTGTATATGCATGCTTACATGCTTATATACTTTTCAAGTCTTCGTCCCCTATCTCTTTCTCGCTGTGTGTATGCGCACATACGAGCGAGCGCGTGTTTATCAATTGCACGAACATGTGAAATTAATCAATATTGTAAACATTACATATTTGCTAAACTGCAGTCTTAGAATCCGCCGAACGTGTTCTGCATTCATCTTAATAATTGCAGTTATTATATTGTTTTACGTACGAAATATATGGCTACACAGATTGACAATGGCTAATATCATTGCATATATCAGAACTTCAGTATTGTCTATGTAGACATATGTGTGTGTGTGTGTATGTGTGTGTGTGTAACTGCATATTTCAATCCGGAAGAAAAACGCGAGTTCTTACGATAACTCATAATAAAATATTCTCCCACGAGATGTTGCCGTTTGGCAGGAAACCAATTTTGGACTCAGGACTGCCAAATTTGATGTCTATCATTTGAGTAATTTTTCCCGCTTTACCGACCATGCATTATGGATCTACATGCAACTTATTTTGTAGTTGCTAGTATTCTCATTTGTACATGCGTTGGTTCTGCTTGAGATAACCTGTAATGAAAATATCCCGGCCACGGACGGCAAAATAATTTTTCACGAGTCTATTATTTAATACAGTAGAAATGTTATTGACATTTATAGTAGTTTAAGGACGTAGGTATTCTAATTGAAATACACCTCCCTCTTTCCTTTCCGATATGGTTGTATATTTTATTTGCGATTGAAATTATTTTCGCTAACTAGGCTTGAAGGGCTCATAGGGCAAGGAGAGGAAATTGTTAATGTGATTTGTTAAGATTAATTAACTTTGTAAGGGAAGTAATCTCAATCCAAATGGATGGTGAAAATTGATAAAGGTATCATTAAAAGAATAACACCAGCCTTAACCGATTGCAAAAATATACCTTGAGACAACAAAATCCTATGTCACTAAATATACTGTTTGCATTCAGAGTTAAAACAAAGATTTGTGGTGTTATATTATACAAAAGATTTCTAGTAGTTAAACATCTTGTGCGTTAAAAGTTTACGATGTATGTACAAATACACTTGTTCTTTTAATATGTACAAACTTTATGCAATAAGCTAATATCATATTTAAAGCAACTGTAATTACCATAGCTCTATTGATAAAATCGGAAGAGAGATAGACATAATGTGAACACTCAATGTCCTATCAACATGCTTCGCTGATTTTGCTAATAAAATTATCGATCCATATCAACATGTGTTTCAAATATAGTTTTATATAAATATATGTTGAAACACATAATTGACGAGTATATGCTCTGTATTGCTTTTGTAGTCATCTTTTGTTGGCAACATCAACATTGTGGTGTCCATTTTTATTATACTATTGGCAGCATGATAGAACAGCACTCGTGTGATATATATATATATATATATATATATATATATATATATATATATATGTGTTGTGTGTGTGTGTGTGTGTGTGTTATGTATGTATATATGCATATGTATTTATATATACATATATATGTGTATATATATATATATATATATATATATATATACATATATATATATGCATATGTATTTATATATACAAATATGTGTATATGTGTGTATATATAATATATATAGATATATTTATGTACGTATACATAACAGAGAGCAAGGTATCACAAACCGATATATGAGATGATTATACTACTAGCTCTTATCTATATATAAAGCACGTTCAGGACTTCATTGAAAGAACAGACATGCTTCAGTTGGCATACACAATGCAGACAACAGGAGAAACAGGTACTGTGTAACTAGGAATTGCAGAGCATTGAGAGAATTCCGCTACATGTTATATACAACAAAATCTTTTAGAGAGAAGACAATTTACAAACATTGTTAGATATAATTTCTCACTTGTTAAATACCACCACCGAAGTCCGGTATATTTCTCACTCGTGCGTGGGTGGGTTATTCTTATTGGATTTGTGTTTAGTATATATCTATTTGAGTTTCTCTCTTTGTATATATATATATATATATATATATATATATTATATATATATATATATATATGTGTGTGTGTGTGTGTGTGTGTGTGTGTGTGTGTGTGTGTATATATATATATATGCGTGTGTGTGTGTATGTATATATACATATATACACATACATACATATACAGTTTTTTCTGAGTTACATTTGCACCAACTATTGTACAACCATGATCTTCTAATGTGTGAAGCATTAGTGCTTACTAATGTCTAATATTTTTATACAATATCAATTTTTCTTTTATAGTAATATTTCTGTTGGTGTTTCTGGTAAATATTTAGTGTATTGTCTATCGTGAATGCAAATTTCGCTGTATTATTTTATTGGGTGTACTTTATGTTGTGTACATCACTGTATAATTGTTATCGGTTGTCCCTTGTTCAGAATATATGCTGCATAGCTTATGCAGCAAGGTGAAAGTTATGAGTCAGTAAGAATGGAAGAAGTGCCAGTTGCTAGTGGTTGTAGTATCGTGTATTGACTATAAAAGAGTATGTTGTCTAAATTTGTTGTACATTGAAGCATTATTGGATGATGGTTTTATAGTGTGTGTTGTGTCATATTGTATGGTTCTGATTATGTGAGATGTATCTTTTGTCAATCATGATATTTTATTGGGTGGCTATGGCAAAAAATATGTGATGTGTTCAGAGTGTGCACTCCTTGAACTGTTCTATTAAATTGAATGTAGTTTGCGTAGGATGGGGATCGTATGTATCAGGGCTATATACTAAAGCATTATATTGTTGTAAACACCGGCATGTTAGTTCTTCGATAAAACTTTCTTTATCATACTAATATCTATAGCTATATAAAATCTTTTCGTCTACCGTACATCATAATTATTTCAGTTCGAAGACTATTTTAGTGAAATAGTTTCTTCCCTTCCCCTCCAAGGTAATCTTTGGTTCACAAGAAATTGAGACAGTGATTAGAATACAGACATTGTTTCATTAATGATGGGCATGTCGTTGGATTTAATACCTAGAGGTAGGCGCCATTTGTATACCGCTAGACTATTCAGTAGGATGTATCTCATCATTACATATGGGTGGCCTTAATGAAAACGAGAATGATAAGGGTAAAAGATAAATGGGTGGTCTTAATGAAAGGGACAATTATAGGTGCAAAATATACAGATTTCTGGTACTTTAAGTCGGTTTGGTGGACCACTGGCATCGTTTTGTTTTCTTATGCGCTTGTTGAAAATATGCGCTTGTTGAAAACTATACATATGCACAAATATGTGGAACGTTTTCCAAGAGCATCTTAGGAAATGTTCATATTGTGAAACCCAAAATGAACGAGTTTTCTATTTATCCTGGTTATCGCTTCATATGTGGGATCTGCACAGCAATACTTTAAAAAAAGTTACTAATAAGCTTCCTGCGTATTAAGTCTCGGCGTATTCGTAATTTTAATCAGACTGTCAAATTCTGAGAGAAGTCTCACCGTTTTAGGTGACAGGAAATACGATTTGAACTTAGAACATACAAATCGATTTATCAATACAGCATTCCTTTCCCTCTTGTATTTCTACCACTGCACCACAATACGTTGTCACTTAGACCCAACGTAACTTTTCATAATAATCGGTAGATGAAAAGAAGAAAATGGTGTGATAAAGCCTTCTAATTTGGAAACCCTGAAAGGTATTAAACAGATCAATGCAAGATGAAACAAATTAATGCAATTATTGAATAATTGTGAATTTCTATATTTAATTAGGCTCATTAAGTTCAATGAAAACACATCAATTTTATCTCCTGAATATGTTTTACAAATCTGTGATAAATATGTAAATAATATAATAATAATAATAATAATAATAATAATAATAATAATAATAATAATAATAGTAATAATTATAATAAATAAATAATAATAATAATAATAATAATGATGATGATAATAATAATAATAATAATAATTATTATTATTATTATTATTATTACTATTATTATTATTGTTGTTATTATTATTATTATGATTGTTTATTATTATCAAAAGGATTGAGATAACTCTTCATAAATGTAAGTAGGCTATACGAAGAGCGGTATTATGCGATTGCAATATCTATTGCAAGACTTACTCTTTGTAAGCATAGTACTTATTCTATCGGTCTCTTTAACCGAACCGCAAAGTTACGGGGACGTACACACATCAGTTGTCAAGCGATACTGGGTGGGGTACAAAAACACATACACACACACGCACCCACCCCACCCCATATATATATATATACACACACACACACACACTACGTTTTGCTCGGCCCGAGGTTATAGTAGAAGACACTTGCCCAAGGTGCCACGCAGTGTGTTTGAACCCGGAAACAGGTGGTTGGGAAGCAAGCTTCTTACCACATATTCACTCCTGCGCCTATATTGTTTACATTTGCACGATGGATTCTATTACATAGCGCAGTGACGGCTTAACTCGTATTACATCGATTATAATCTATAATTTGTCTGACATACATAGAGATGTATGTGTGTAAGTATAAATTCATGTATGCGCGTGCGTGGATTCAAATCTATTTTATTTATATATTCGAACGTATCCAGTTCTACATGTAATATGTTTTCAATCAACGAATCATGTAGTTAACGACTACACGCCATATATATATATATATATATATATATATATATATATATATATATATATATATACATACATACATACATACATACATACATACATACATATATATATATATATATATATATATATATATATATATATATATATATATATATATATATATATATATATATACATCTATATACATATATAATATATGTATGTATTTTATTCTTTTATTCTTTTACTTGCTTCAGTCAGCGAACTGCAACCCTGATGGTGCAATGCTTTTAGTTGAAAAATCGGCCCCAGAACTTATTCTTTGTATGACTAATACTTATATCTGTTGTCAAGCAATGGTGGAGGGACAAACACAGATACAAATACATACACACACACACACGTATATATATATATATACTTGCTAAAGGTACAACGTAGTGGGACTGAACACGGAACCATGTGGTTGTGAAGTATGCTTCTTACCATATAGCTACTCCATTTGTATATATATATATATATATATATATATAGATATATATATATATATATATATATATATACATATATATATTATATACATATGTATATATAAAGAGAGAGAGAGAGAGAGAGCGAGAGAGAGAGAGAGAGAGAGAGAGAGAGAGGGGTAGATATAGAGAAATAGAGCGATTGATACATAAATAGGTAGATAGATATCTAGAGAGACATATACATATGTGCATATGATTGTGTGAAAATGCGTATGCTTGAGTGATACATATATATATATGTGTGTTATTTATTTGTGTATATCAAAACGTTCATGTGCATATAGAACGTTATATGGAGAGGAACGAGTTTCACATAAACGAATTATCTGATTTTCTGTTGAGAGTTAATATTATTAACTTGATCAATTTATTCTATTACCTCACAACCAAAGGAGCAACTTAGTGCAGATCAAACATAACAGAACACCTCGTACATAACTATAGGAAACTATAGTTACTTGCATTGTTGTATGTACATAAAAGTTAAGGTACAATATAAAACTAGGTCAAATGATATAGCTATTCATATAATGAAATATTATGATGTAAGGATACGCAGTATATTCTTTCATATATTGTTAATATACGACTATGTTATGTAACAGGTCAATTCCAATAATAAATATTACAGACTTTATGCAATAACTTTAGGTTTTTAACAAAGCGGTACAATTTATATGACCACGTTGTGTAACACCTCAATTTCATTGTAAAAAATCAATCTAGCTCAGTCCAATCTCGTCTATAAACGTTCGACGGAATTTTATTCGGCATCCTTATCACTTTTTCATCGCAGAATATTGCAGAAACAAATAAGACTGTAAATTACAACATAAAAGAACGTCTCAGTTGTATTTCGCCTAGATATACTTTATTCTTGGAGATTAAATATATTCATATACCTTTTATTTGAAAGTTAACTAGTTATCGATATTTTCTTGAGTTTTAGCTTTGTGCTTTGTTTGATATTGCCGTTATTTTGTCTCATGGAAATCAGGCTAGACACGCACGCAGACACACACACACACAC
>NC_043003.1:32058326-32073326 GCF_006345805.1 Octopus sinensis
TTAGATTAGTGCCAGTTAAGCACTGGAATCGGTGTAATCGACTTAATCTCTTCCCCAAAATGTGAGGCCCTGTGCTACCCGTAGAAAGGATTATTATCAATACTTACGAAGACGGCGAGCTGGCAGAATCGTTAGCACGCCGGGCGAAATGCTTAGAGGCATTTCGTCTGCCGCTACGTTCTGAGTTTAAATTCCGCCGAGGTCGACTTTGCATTTCACCCTTTCGGGGTCGATCAAATAAGTACCACTTACGTACTGGGATCGCTATAATCGACTTAATCCATTTTTCTGTCCTTGTTTGTCCTCAGTGTGTGTAGCCCCTTGTGTGTAGTAAAGAAATAGGTATTTCGTCTGCCATTACGTTCTGAGTTCAAATACCACCGAGGTCGACTTTACATTTCATCCTTTCTGGGTCGATAAATTGAGTACCAGTGGAGGAATGGGGTCGATGTGATCGACTATCTCCCTCTTCACAAAACCCGGGTCTTGTAGTTATAGTAGAAAGGCTTATTATTAATAATTACTCAAAGCGGTGAGCAGAGAGAATCGTTAGCACGATGGGCAAAATGCTTAACAGCATTTCGTCAGTCTGAACGTTCCGAGCTCAAATTCTGCTGAGGTCGACTTTGTCTTTCATCTTTTCCACCAGTGCCAGTTGAACACTGAGATCGATGTAATCGACAAATCCCTTCCCCTGAAATTGCTGGCCTTGTGCCAAAATTTGAAATCAATAATTATTCAAGGCAGTGAGCTGGCAGAATCGTAGCCTGCTGGACAAAATGCTTCGTGGCATTTTCTCCGTTTTTCCCTTTCATCGTTTCGGGATCGATAAATTGAGTACCAGTGAAACACGGGCTGATATAATCGACTATTTCTCCCCACAAACGTTCAGGCCTTGTGTACATAGTAGATCAGAATATCAATAATTATTGAAAGGCAGCGAGGTGGTAGAATCGTTAGCACCGCTGATAAAAGACTTCACCATATTTTTTTCTGCTTTACGCTCTTAGTTGAAATGACATTGATATCAATTTTGTCTTTCTTCCCAGAGTAGAAAGACTTATTAATAATCATTCAAGGACGACGAGCTGGTAGAATCGTTAATTTGTCGGATCAAATGATTTGCAGCAATTCTTCCACTTTTACACTGTGAGTTAAAATCCCACGGATGTCATCGTGCTTTTTGAAGGTCATAAAAATAAGTAACAGTTGAGTCCAATTTAACCGACTTAACCCTTCCCTTAAAACTGCTGGCATGGAGCCTGAATTAGAAACTATAATCAACAATGCCTCCCTTTTTTTAATTTTATATCCATTTAATCTTACTAATCCCTTTAAAAAATTAAAATGTAACCTAATATCAATGCTATATGTATGGAAGACAAACCTCTCTGTTGGATATGATATTCATGCATGAGTCATTAAAAATATCTAAATGTCTTTTTGTTTTTCATGTGAAAGTAATAGACAGAACTGAACTGGAAAAATATATCTCGTGCAGTTATAATGAAAAAGCGGAAAGTATCACAAAGCACGAACTGATTTCAAATCCTAACAGGTGAAGTTTCGTATTTAATACATTAACCAACTTAGAAATTACTCAACTAGCATACGCAATTGAGTGATATTTAACTCACATTTCAGTCATATTTATGTTATCGCTTACATTACAGTTTTGCGAAGAGCGAAATTCGTAAAAACCATGTTTAGATCATAAACTGAAATATTATCCTCCTTATTTCTTCTCTCTTACTCCATTTTTCAACTATCTGTATAGTAGGAAATATGTAGACGCGTATAAATAGAACACCAACCCGTATTTCCTGTTCCATACAACACTGCTCTAGGCGCATACACATATATGCATGTATACGAATACACTGTTTTCTATTATTTTATATGGATTAGACTATATTGATGAATATTTGAGTATATACGGGGAATGAGTAAATATATAGACACAGAAAAAAAATGTGAATCTTCCCCCGGAGAAAACAAAATATTATTGACATTATTAATGAAAAAGAAAACGGAATTCATAAAATGGAAACAAATGTAAATGCTGCCAGAAATACTAACATTTACACTCAGACACACTCACACACACAAGAAGTATTTTATACAAGCATGCATACACCAGTTCGCATCCACGAATATTACTTTACACAAATGCACAAACTCATCATACACACGAACATTCTCTCTTTCTTTCTTTCTTTCTTTCTTTCTTTCTTTCTTTCTTTCCTTCTTTCTTTCTTTCTTTCTTTCTTTCTCTCTTTCTTTTTCTCACTCACACAGAATTTACAAACACGCGCACACGGCAGACGAGTACACACATTTACATACTCAAACAAGATTCCA
This sequence comes from Octopus sinensis, assembly GCF_006345805.1. NCBI lineage: Eukaryota > Metazoa > Mollusca > Cephalopoda > Octopoda > Octopodidae > Octopus > Octopus sinensis. The sequence goes on from NC_043003.1 coordinate 32,060,688, forward strand.
TGCAATAAAAATTTTAGCTGTTTCAGAAGTAATTTTTTTTTTTGGTTTTGTTATATTTATAGAGTAAAACGTCTTAAAAACCATTCTATATTTAGAAAATCTATATTTAGAGAATTGTTAAATATTTTATTTTACACTGTGCGAAAAAGAACGATGCCAATGAAGATTATGAAAATGGTGTCAATGAAGGAAGTAAAAAAAAAAGTATTTTTGTGGATATATTTGTTTACATTTATTACATTTTTATTGCCGTGTTGTTGCTGTTGTTGTTGTTGTTGGTAATGTTATCCTCTATCACACCTGGAAGTGAGAACGCAGGAGTTAAATGGTTTCACCGCTTTGCAAATTTGTACATGTACTAAATCAGCTTCAGTTTAGAGTATCAAAAAAAAAAAAAGAAAACTTAAAAAAAAACTGTACTACATACTATCGTTTCTTTCGAGGAAAATTGAAGTTAATAGAAGGTAAAGATGTGTTTTTGAACTAAAAGTGTGTTCTGGCAATGCTATAAACCCAAAGGCAAATTGCATACATATTCACGTGTTTCTTTTAGAGGCGTTGCAGTATTATGATTGAATCCACACTTTATCGAATGACTAGCAGTATCGCCCGGCGTTGCTCGGGTTTGTTTCGATCCTTTAGAATTGGAATTGTTGAAAAGTAAAAAAAATTCCATTATGTAGCTTGTTATTCTCTTTAAGTAAACAATTTTCTGGTTGAAATACACCGAAAAATGGTGACGCAGCAGTCAAAAAATCATTAAAAAATAGGGATTTTCATAGAAAAAAAAGCAACTTTTTGAAGTAAATACTTTTTGGCGTTAACATGGTCAGATTTGAATATTTTCTGCTACGAAAGGAAGAGAAAGCCTCCTTCTATCATACTTTCAATTTTGCTCAACTTGTGCCGCAGGGTCTCGGAGGAGATAGTGTTAGTTGAAGGCTAACAAAGCTGCCGTACACAGACAACTTCAGCTTTATATATGTAGAGATTTACGATGATTCCCCGGGATAAATTAAAGATGTAATTAGAATATGTATACACATAAATGCACATGAATTTATATATATATATATATATATATTTATATATATATATATATACATATACATACATATGTATATATATGTATATATTCTTGTATATATATGCGTGTTTGTGTGTGCGTGTTTGCATGCGTGTGTGTGTATGTGTGTATTCTTTTACATTTTAATGTGTTTTAGCCCAAAGGTTCCACCCATACTGGAGCACGATCTGTATTGTCATCTTTTCAATGGCTATTCTTTTGTGACTAGCTTTTGGAGAATGAGGGAGTTCGATATCGCAGCCCTCTTTTGAGTTTCTTGCGCTGATGTAGGTTCATCAGGGACCTTGAACAGCAGGAGGTCTAGTTGTTTCTTGAAAACATCCAAGCCTACTCTATGTAGAACTTCTAAGTGTTTGGTAGATATTTTGGTAAGCCGTGGGGGTTTCAATCCTATGCTAATGTTGTACATGGTCATTCACTCTCGACGGGACCTTTGGAAGAGTGCGGCGATGTCCAGTTTGAGGGCTGGTATAACTTTCGATCTCAAAGTTTGGTGCTAAACACTCTAGGATCTTCCATATATATATCACCTCGTATCTCTTCTGTCTTCGCTCCAGGGAATAGAATCGCGACTCTTTCAGTCTTTCCCAGTAGTTCAGCTTTCCCATTCATGCAGTCTTCCTGTTATAGAACCGCTGACTTACCTCAAATTCCGCTATTAATATGACTCTGTGGAGTTACCATAGTTTAGATCAGTAGTCCAGAAGGCTCGGTTCAAATATCTTCCTTAGAACCAGCATAGTTTTTTGTTCCCTTGCTCTGAAAGTTCTCAGAATCCATCCGGGCATTTACCTCCACACAGCTACTATCTTATGATATGTACTTGAGTTGAGACGTCGTTGCCCATATCAATCCCCAGATCACTTACTGCACTTGATTCCTTTTGGTACAAAGTATCTTTGTAGTGGCTTATTAGCGCCAACTCATAGACAGCATAGGGCTTGAAATTTTCATGCGTCAAGCTGCCTGTTTTTTTTTCCGGCTCATTTATATATGGCATCCGTATCTTTTTTGTATAAGATTAGCATCAAATGATACCTTGTCTGCTTTTACTACGTTTGTGTCGTCGGCATAGCTAGTAAATGTGGATGTCAATGTAACTGATAGTATTCCGAAAAAGCTACCATAAAGAGCAGCAGCGCCAATACGGTTTCCTGATGCACTCCATTCGCTATTACTGTCACCTTAGAGAGGATCCCATTGGCCGCAACATTCTGGCTTCTGTCTTTTAAGAAGTCATGTAGCCACTTTCCCACTTTTCCAAGTAAACCGGTAAACCCAATTACCGTAGCTTGTGACATATCATCTTGTGGTCAAGCATATCGAAGATTTTTGTAAATTCGAGATACACTTCTTCCACGCTGAGCGATTCATTAATTGTTTCAACAATCATTTATAATGCTGCAGAAGCCATGCTGGGTGTCAGGGAGCAAGTCATTATCTAGGAACATGATAAACATCCACCTGACAATGATTTGCTAACAAGTGAGGTTTGAGAGACAGGCCTATAATTTTTAGTATCTCCTCCCCTACATCCTTTATGGATAGGATATTGTTTTATTGTTTTATCTTTTTACTATTTTGATTCGCTTCAGCCATGCGGCTGCAACCATGCTGGAGCACCAACTTTCTGGTAAGTCTCTTATTTGCAAGGAAGCTTAGAAGTAGATCACTGGTGGTCCTGCTAGAGCCCACTTTGCATTTTTTAAAAGGATTGTTAGGAGTTTATCAGGGCCTGTAGTTGAGTTAAAGTTCATTTCATTAATGACTGATATTACATGTTACCTCTATTTCGATGTAATCAATACTTGTCATCTCTTTGTGGAGAGCTGTGGTGCCAAAGTAATGTCCCAACGGAGTTGTGATTTTCAATTACACATTTAGTATTTCGCTTAGCCTGTGAGATACCTGGGTCAGTGTGCCATTTTCTTCGAACAATGACCCTATCTTATACCTTACTGAAGCAGATTATTTTGCATAACTATAGTAGGCTGTCATTACATTTTTTACAGACCATATTTCTTTTTCTGCCCTCTAATTTTCTGAGGTATACTTGTATTCACTTTCAGTCTAACTAATTTTAGTTTGAGATAAGATTCTTCAACATATTTTACTGACTCGTTTAGACAGTTTGAGATAATTGCCCGTCATCTCATTATATTCTTCCGGTTCCCGGGAATTATACTTTTCTGTCGGTTTGACATTTTCTCCGGAGCACCTTTACTTCATATGTCATACATGCTTATCATTAAGTGATTTAACTTTATATCAGTATTTTGCGAAGAGAAACTGCTTGGCCAGTTTACTTCCATGACCTTTCTGAATATCATTCCATATACATACACACACACATACGAATATATGTACTTTTATATATATACATACATACATATTCCATATATGCATATATATGTATGTATATCTATCTATCTATCTATCTATCTATCTATCTATCTATCTATCTATCTATCTATCTATCTATCTATCTATCTATCTATCTATCTATATCTATCTATCTATCTATCTATCTATCTATATCTATCTATCTATCTATCTATCTATATCTATCTAACTATATCTATCTATTTTTGCGAGTGGCTATAATTAGCGTTTCTGTCTCTCCTTTCAATTTATTATTATCATTGTTGTTGTTGTTGTTGTTGTTGTTGTTGTTGTTGTTATTATTGTTGTTGTTGTTGTTGTTATTATTATTATTATTATTATTATTATTATTATTATTATTATTATTATTATTATTATTATTATTATTATTATTATTACTACTACTATTATTATTATTATTATCATTATTATTATTATTATTATTATTATTATTATTATATTATTATTATTATTATTATTAACATGCTATGTTGTTTTCTTCTGATCTAATGCTGTATTTGCATCGAATAGGTCGTCTTCCTCCTATTTTTCTTGGTATCACTTTTTGGGTGGAGTGCTCCATATCTAGTTAGCAACTTCCTTGTCTTTTGGTATAAGGTGCTTAGTTCGTCTACTGTCCATCCGATTAGCCCCGCTCCTTATCTAAGGAGTGAAGCCGCCCAGATATTGATAGCTTCAATCTTTTTCCGTCCATTTAATTTCGACTTCGGGATCAGTCTCAGTCTGCGCAAGTACGCCGCCTTAAGTTTTTCTGACATTTCTTTTTCCATCAATTTATCTATTTCCCAAATCCCCGAGTACTTGTAGCCCGTCTATTCTATCTGCTTCATAACCTTCTCCTACGGTATTGATAGCCCGTCGATACATTTAATTTTGTCCCTCTTCAAGACTAACCCACCACACTTTCTCAGTTCAAACTCCATTCTGATATCAACACTGAAAATCTACACCGTATCAACAAGGGAACTGACGAAATACTTAGCAGCATTTCGTCCATCTCCAGTTTTTAATTCAACTTCCGCGGAGGTCGACTTTGCTTTTCATTCTTTCGGGGTTGGACACGTAAGTATCAGTTAAGCACTGGTGTCGATGTAAGCGACTAGCTTCGCCTCCTAAAGTGTTTCAGGCTTTGTGCCTATGATAGAAAGTGTTATTATTATTGATAGTTATAGTAGTATCATTGGTTGTATTGGTAGTGTGGTGGCGGTGATAATAGTAATAGTAGTAATATTAGCAGCAGCAGCAGCTGTAGTAGAAGTAGTAGAAAGAGGAGGAGGAGGTTTATGTATTGTTATTCATTCATTGTTGAGCAACGTCAATTACAAAGATAAAAGGGAAATGATATATGTGTATTTCTATTCATATTTCAATGACTGGCCATTAATCGCAATGGAAAACGAACACTGTGCAAACCCTCCTTTTTAAAGCTATGTTTACGCCCCTTGAAGATGTTTGAAGCATGGGAATATCGATATAATTTTTCATATTCTGTGTTGACCACTCAGATTGATAACTGTAGTTGTTTAACCTATGCAAGATGATTTATGATCTGGCCAAAGTTGAGATTAATAAAATTCCCAAGTATCGCATTGAAAGTTTCAAAGTGATAAAGCTGCTCACAGCTCTGAATCATAAAACAATATGGTGTAGTTTGAATAACGCTCTCTTTAAACTGCGGCATCTTGCCAATAAATTTTAATCTGAAGATATCAAAGTAGAACTTTGGGAAATTAAAGAATTTCATGCAATTTGTGTTTTGCTCATTGAATAAAAATGTTGCTGTTTTTAACGGCGCCAATAATAAGATTGAAGCTAAAAACTGAAAAATTAAAGTGTTTTTTTATCTTCCACGCTTTGTATATCTAGAAATGCTATCATTTTCACCAAAAAGTACTCTATAATCTACAGTAATATTTACCGAATCTACGACCTGTGAATGAGGTTCCCATCTACTCATGAACTGTTTCATTATATTTACTTTGTTACAGATATCAAAAGAAACCGCTAGATATAGTATTCCCCTGTAGAAATTGTCAATTCACAAGAAACTGTATCCACTACTTATATCTGTCTAACGTCAAGTGGATTTCGATTTGCAGTTCGTCGCTATTTCCTTTTATTTCTACCGTATCAACATAGTTTCCCTAAACAGTTTTAACTTTATAAACGGCTATAGTTTCAGATTACAGTTTAGATTATAGTTTTAGATTCAAATGGCTTGTAAGGACGCTGCCATGAACAAAACACAAAGTTACGAGTGGTTTTTACGCTTTTGGAATGATCATTTTTCGCTTAAGGACTAATCTCGTTCAGGGCGGTCCTCGACCTTCCGAATGAATGAAAACATTACGAAAATTTCTTAAACAGAACTTGGAGGACCGTCGCCGAACAATTAAAGAACTTGTTGATTGACAGCTATGCCCTGGAGCTCCTCCCAAAGAATGTTGAGTGAGCAATTGAAAATGAAAGGAGTTGCAGCAAAATTTGTGCTTCGCTTGCTCACAGATCAAAAACATTCACGACTGAATTCGTTTCGTGTACTGAAAGAAAGTTGGAAGTTTATCCGGACCTTTTTTCGAAGGTCATCACTGATGATGAAAGCTGGTGCCAAGGCTACGAGCGGGAAACGAAGCAGCAATTAAGTTGATGGCCGCATTCAATGTCACCACGCTCCCAAAAAGCGCATCAAGTGAAGTCCAGTGTCAAGACGATGCTGATTTATTTCATTGATGGAAAAGAAATTGTCTACACAGAATTTGTTCCCTCTGGTCAAACTGTTAACCAGATGTTTTACTTAGAATTTCTGAAGCGTTTGCGAGACACGGTGAGACGAAAATGCTCCGACCTGTGACAAAGTGGAGAGGTTTGGTTTCATCTGAACAATGCAATTGTGCATACCACCTTGAGTGTGAAATATTTTTGACAAAAATAGCAGGATCCCACTTACCCACCCTCCCTATTCATCCGATCTTGCTCCCTGCGACTCTTGTTTGTTCGGACGAATGAAGAAAGTTCTTAATGGAAAGCTTTTTGCAGATGAGGAAGAGGTGAAAAAAAAAACGACGGAGGCGATAAAAAGCATAATTTCGCAAGGGCTCCAGGACTTCTTTGAACAGTGGAAAAGGCGTCAAGAGTGATGCATTGCTTCAAATGGAGAATACTTAGAAGGCGATAAAGGTGTAAACATATAAAAGTGAATAAAATACTATTGCAAAATACGTTTTTTTTGTTCGGTACTCCCTCGTATACATACATATGTATGCATGTGTGTGTATGTATGTGTGTATTTATGCAGGTTTATACCTGTCAGGTGGCAGAATCTTTAGCACGTCGAACAAAAATAAATTCTTGGAGATATTTCTTCCGGCTCCTTATGTTCAGAGTACAAATTTCGCCGAGGTCAATTTTGACTATCAAAGTTATGATGAAACACTTTCTATAGAGGCCTATATAGAGAAACTACATATCTTATAAGAACAAATAATTAATTACGGACAAGCTTATAAAGCAATCTGTCTAAAATTTTCAACTCTAGTATGTACCTCACAGAAATACAACTTCAACTACTACATACTGTGTGATAATCCTGGAATTAGCATATGTGTTTCAAGAAGCCACAGCTTGGATTTTGCACTCGTATCCCGCTCTAAAATTTGACACTACTTGTCGTAATACCCAATCTACTAATGTACAATACAATGAAAGGTCTTACACCATCCTTGGTAGCAAATCAAATCAAATGTGGCAGTGAAAACGAGCAAAAACTTTAAGCAGTATTAAACAAAATCGGAGAACATCGTATAAAATGGAATAATGCAATCGACAATAAAAGGAACTGTTTCTTTTACTTCAGACGTCAAATTTAGTTTTTATTATAATATGCTGAATTGACGCAAAGGAATTTGAAATAAGAGAGTAGGTATAGAAAAATATGAAATCCATGATGAATAACAAACAACACTGTTTCTGCTAAATTATTAACTTAGAATATTGAATTATGTATTGAAGTATATATAACTACTATAGATTGAAGTAACATGTATGACTATGTCAATATCAAGAGATAGCAACCGATTCTCCAACATATCAGATTCTACAGTTAGAACAAATAGATCGAAATATGTAATGGCCTGAGCAAATGACAGAATAGTTATGGTAAGAACGTATTTGATCATAGATCAGACTTCAGGGCCGACCAGATATTAGTCTTTGCGATAATCTATGATGGCATACTTATAGATATACATTTCGACACTATTGCTCACCATTAGGTATTCAAAGATTAAAACTGGAATCTCGTAATCTGATATCAGTTATCACAGTTATGACAGTGAGATAAAGATATAGTTGAACGTTTTAGATATGAGATTTTGACGTTTTTATGTGTTTCATTTTGTTTGCATTAAAACATAAAACACCTAAAATTCAACTTCAATTGCTAGTGAACTTCAGATTTAATTATATTTTTATTGCTAATGGTGATCAATAGATTCGATCGTGACAGATATCCGGCGAGTCAATCATTGATTCATAGTTCAGCGCATTGTCGACAACGAAAGTGGCAAAGTGTTTGCTACTTAATGTACAATAATTATTCCGAAGGTCACAGCTTTTTGCTCTCCTCGCTAGTAAGAGATGCATTTATTTGCATATATTCGAAGGAAATCGGTACGGTTTCCATCTCTTAAACTGCAAAGATATCAACCCGATGTTAAGAAAAACACATTTTCCCCACTGTGTTGTGTAGTGGGATGAGGGATCGTACATGGAATTTTGTGACTGAGAATAGATTTTATTTGCCACTCATGCATGTGAGAGTGCGATGGGGCTTCCAGTTAACAGGAATATATTTTACTTCCGTTACTAAAAGCCTTCTGACTTGAGTAGAAATAAGGCTTTTCATTCCGTCTTCCTCTAACAATAGAAAATCTACGTTCTTATTAAAACAGAATAAAGTCTACGCTCCAAGTGAACAAAGAATATACGTGCCTATTCAAATAGAAAACAATGACTATCTACATCGTACGATTAGTTTGCTTATATCATAACATGTCTGCGACCGCAACAAAAGTATAAAAAGCTTCTTGCATTCGGTTTTCAAATAAAAATATGTCTCCTATCATCATTATAGGTGAAGAGGAAGATTATTCAACCAAACTAGCTAGCTTCTTCAGCTTGGAGAGTTAAGTAGCGTGCATTATATTCAGAAATTCACCCTACAGTCGTCGATTATATGATCGATTAAAGATCCACGTTAGTTTCAACAGACTGACTTGTCTAAAATCAGTGGGACAGTCATATGCATATTCACCTTCACCTGATTAACACTCTTAACAACTAACAAAAGTTAGCGATATGCGTTTTCATTTGTTGGTATGATGGTGTAAAAAAACAATTTTAAATTATACAAATAACAAAAGTGACAGCCATTTATTTAAAATACCTTCTTTACTATTTACGTTAAAAGCCAATCCACTGTATTTGCCTAAAGGCATAGAATTCAAAAGAATATATCGCCACCCATAAGACTTCCAAATGGGAAGGGATACAAACGAGAAGCCATCAGCTCTTCAAAGCTCTTCAGAGCATGTCTAAAAATGCTCACCAGGATCATTGTCTGGGCAGATGACGTGAACATCAATGGCGAGCTACTGACATTCGATTCGTAGATGACATTGTACTCATCGCCAAAAGCACAGATCAGTTGCAGACCATGCTGAGATAGCTGGACACCTATAGCTCAGCAGTCGGCCATAAAAAGAGCCGTAAGAAATCAAAGTATATACAGCCCGAAGATGTTACACAAAACCGAATACAGTTGGGAAGAGGTGAAATCGATGGGGTAAAGGGGTACTTCGAAATTGCGATCGGGAACACACTACCCTAATGACTAAGCCACGCGCCTTCACATATATGTGTGCATGCATACTATTTATATATATATATATTACACACACACACATACGCACGCACACACACACACACACACACACACACACACACACACACACACACACACATACACACACATATATACATATAAATATCATTCTCAAATAATATTCTTATATACAAACACGGTCATTTGTTTATATTTAAAAATTGTCGCTTGAAATCGGAGAATAAATATCATTCGGATATATATTATATAGTTAGTATACACATACAAACACACACACACACACACACACACACACACACACACATACACACACACACACACACATATATATACACACACACACATATATATATGAGCTCATTTGCAGGCCAACAGTTTCTGCAACGTCCAGATGAAAATAGTACGGATGGTGATGATGATGATGATGATGATGATGATGATGATGATGATGACGACGACAATGAAGAAGATGATGATAACGATAGGACGATAGTAACGTTGATGCCACTTGTGTCGAATAATATAATGATACTGACTATGAGTATCAAAGCGAAAAGTCGGAAAATTTAAACTTCTTAATTCTCAAAATAGGAAACCGAAACATATATTCTTTAAGAATGTATCTGATGTTAAGAGGATTATTCAGATAATCAAGTTTTTATTGATACTCATACTACTCTTGAATGAAATATCTTTCGTTGGCTCCCTTATTGTCTGTCTCTGGTTATTTAACTGCCATTCATATAAATCAATTTCACATTCTAGCCTGAGATATTTTTAATTGTACAGCGAATCTTATTGACCTCTGTGATTGAAATGTTAACCGGCCAATCCTAATGTCGCTCGGCTCTTCTCACCTTTTCATAGCATCCTCAGAGAATCTCATGCATTTCATATGTCGAAGGTGTCTTAGGTTTTACGTCATTAATACGTTAATACATTTCGAAATCTCACATTATTAGATGACCGAAATGATTCTTTTGTTGTTTTTGTTCTCACTTTTCAATAAGTACCTGCCCTTAAGATACATCCTTTGTATAGACATTTCAGTTCTTCGCACAATCCACTCATTGTTCTTATTTGAAGATAATTCAATAATTTCTTTTATCTTCACAATCCATGTCATTCCACTCATGTCATATAAGGTTCAATCATTCTTTACGTTCTAATGTATAATAGTTGCTTTAGGTATGGATGTATTATCAGCATATCTGAAAAGCCACTGCAGATTTCTAGAAGGATTTTAAGCGTATATCCCATTCTTTGATAAAGATATAAATATCAAGCTCCTCATTTTAATTTCACCTTGTCTCTGACAATTTATTGTGGTTGGCTGTAGTTATACGCCATTGACGTCCGACGAGATAGAAATGCATGTGGCTTTTTCGCTAGATGCTCTATATATTGTTATTAATTGTAGCAGATCTAAGAGATATGTTCAAATGAAGATGTATTTATATTATGATACAGTGCTGGCTATTATTGCGTCTGTTGCATATAACGGACGTTTATTCAGTTGGATCGCTGTTCGCTAAGACAGTCAATGTTTACATTTCTCTTTGGTAGAGCGGTAGACATCCGCTCTACCGATTAACTGTAGACAATGCAAAGAATAAAACGCACAATTTATCTTGTGGCATTGTCTGCAATTACTTTACGCCCTGAATTTTCACCCTACCGATAATTATTTTCCTTCTCTGATGGTATTGAATATATTGTTGTGCAAGTGCTGAGAGGAGGGGTTCTATGTAATTGATTATACCTCTTCTTCAAATCGTGTGGAAATACAATTATTTTAGAAATGTGAGTTTAGTTCATCGTTTGAAAGATAATGATTCTATTGTTAATATTAAGTTACTGTAATGCAATTATTTTCACTCTCTTTGTACAAACCAAATATTAAACGTATGTTACAATTATTCTGTGTTCGAAAATATATTGATTTACAACCCTAGGCCCACGTTTATTCAACATATTTTTGATAATGTGCCCAGTTGTTACTCAGTCCTTGATAAATGCTTTCCGGTTATTTGCCAGGCTTATTCGACCGGTGGGGTCACAAAATTTGTTATATTGCAGACTAACATCCATTTCTTGGAAGCTCTTGTGGAAGCTCCCGCATCGTTTCTTGGTTTGAGAAATATTTGCAGTATTTAATCGTGGAATAAGTGTGTGTGTGATATAATGAAAGCTGATCGGTGTCTAACAATCGATGAAGGATTTCATATCCAGTCGTTGGCATGCTAAAATTAGCAGGCAATATCCTTCAAATCGTACCCTGTCATTATAAAACAATTCAATAAAAAGTTTTGAGAATGCAGTCTTAGATGAACTAAAAAAGCAGTGGTGGCCCTGGCCTAAATTGTTCATTGGATCACACATAAAACAAGCTGATACTAAAACTTATATCTACACACACATACACAGACACACGCACAAATACAAGATGGTATCAAAAGGTTTCCGGACTAGTTTTGTTTAATAAAACATAAGTAAGTTTTAATATCATCTCCTTCAGAATAGTCCCAGCGATCCTACTAATTTCGGAATCTGACCTGGAAGTTGTTTTCGTCAGCGAATCGAGAAGCTTCTGCAATTCGCTCTTGATTTCGACAATGGTGTTCAAACGGCAACTTTGAGCTGCATTTTCACATTGGAAAACGAGATGAAAATTCGCAGGTGCTAAATCTGGCGAGTAGGTCGTGTGCAGACACGATACCATATTGTTTTTGGTGAGAAACTCACGAGTGTAGAGAGCTCAGTGATAGGGTGCATTGTTGCGCTCCACAAATCAGGGCGCTTTCACAGAGTGTCCTACCTTAAACGCTTCAAAACCTCGCAGTAGTTGGTTGACGGTCTGACTCTCGGGGACAAATCGCGATGCACAAAAACGTGGATGTTGCCAAAATATGATAAGCATGCTCTTGATAGAACTGCGGCTGTGCCACTCGAGACCTTGCGTACGACCCAATGATTCATCGCCGAAAGCTTTCCAAAACATGCCCAATGTCTCAGTAGCAAACTTCCCTAGTTTAACGCAAAACTTTACATTAGCTCTACGTTCCAATTTCCTGTCAATGCCACAAGTCGCAGACTACAGCATACATGTGATCACAAAAACATAGATTTCACAACTTGCGAGGTAAACACAGCATTAGGAAAGTCACTGCTCGCTCTCATTTCGTATGCAACCCTGTGCTGCCATGTGTTGTCCCGCTACAGAACTAGTCCGGGAACTTTTTGACCC
>NC_043003.1:32078326-32083326 GCF_006345805.1 Octopus sinensis
GGCATAATTTAGGCTACTGATAAAATGGCAAAATTATGTTGATAATTTAAGTGCATACTTTGATTAACTGCAGGGCTTTTTGTTGAGATAAAGTAAAAAACTTTCTGTTCAAAATCGGACATTTCAGTCTTAATGACCTGATATATATATATATATTTCTTTATATTAAAATTTTTATGTATTGATTAAGTCTTTCCTTGTTTGTTTTGCAAAATAGTGGTTTTGTCTCGAATTATATTATATAATATTTTACTATGATATTGGATTTAATCCTAAATCTGATTTTTCCCTGTAAATTTGGATTTATTCCTAATATTTATTATATTATATATATATATATATATATATATATATATAATGTGTAGGTGCGTGTGTGTGTGTATGTACATGCGTGTCTGTGTGTTTCTCTATGTCTGCAAATATATGCGTGTTTGTGTGTGCCAAGTGTGTGTGATATCCAATTGATTTAGATTTATCTTCACAATCTGCTTTTTTGGCTACTCTTATGTCGTGTCATGTTTTTCGACTCTACTATTCGCTATAAAGTCATTACAACAATAATTACTATATTTCAACTCAACAGGTGGGTGAGTTCGGACCCATTTCCCTGAATCTTGAAATCGAGCTGAACCTTGGATGTTAAATCTGAAAGACGAAGACACAAAGGTAGTCGAGGGATCATTAATCTGAGCTTGTAATTAATGTTAATAGAGTTCGTACTCCATTAACATCAATTTTGTTTCCTATCCTTCATTTTCTTTCGTAGATTTTACTTGTAATTTTATAGTTCGTCGTCACATTAGATGACGGTTTTTCGTGTTCAGGATTGTCTCAAATTTATACACATGTGATTAATGATTATAGTCGAAATTGATCGAAATTCAACATTTGTTGCTTGAATTTGCATATAAAAGTTCCTATTCAAGGCAACATACTGTCGGTTGTTTTTTGTTATAAATTCTACAGATATTTTATATATAAAAGGTAACCCGTACCATTTACTTAATGGCGAATTGAAGTGGGTGAACAAGAGAACAATAGGATCGGGGATTTGTATCCGGCAACGAGCACTAACGTATTCATGGCTCAATACTTTAATACCAGTGGATGATACCACTTTACTCTCTTGTGGTATATTACAACACAATATGCAATGGTAGTCCTTGAATTGATAAAGAAATTTGCTAAATGATAGTCTTGATTTATATTTCCATTGCTGAAAATATTTACTAGTTACATAACAGATTGAAACATATCTTATATATATTTTACACAACAGAAAATTATTTTTCATTTCTCTCATTCTCGTTTCCATAGTGTGGTTCCCCACTCGCTTCCACTTCATAATGAACTCCTCATTCTACCCCAAAAGTCATCTCTGGAAATATTTTCTTGTGTATGTATTTTTCTTTTCGAATTGTCATTTGTCATCCATGTATAGTTAATGAAAATGGACTTAAACTGAATTGGTCTCACTGATCTGAGAAGATTCAACCACTTCTAGAAAAGCAAATTTAAAAAGTATGCTATAAAATGTTTTAAATCAACTGAACATGGATCTGGTGGTGCTTAAGCTATACGATTGGGACTATATTATAGAATAGAGGAATAGAGGTATCAAAGACAAAACACAGTCCAATATTATACTTAATTCAAAACACAATAGATTGTAAGATATAAGCAGAAGATCGAGGTGAGAAATTGCAGCGCAGCAAAATGCTTAGATGGTTTGCGACAGATCAAGATTATCACTTTAGCATTTGTGCAGATCAATCTCGATTTTGTGCAGATCTAACTAGCTTGCCAAATTGCGACAGATAAAGCTGGTGCTTTCATCTGCGATAGATGAAAGTTATTATCTGAAATGTAGATGATTAAACAATGGAACTAATTTATAGGGGAAATATAGAGTAATTATCTAATATAATATCAACATGCAGGAAAAATAATAGAAACATGGGAGCTATTTCATCAAGCCCACGCACCAAATGATATATATATATATACATATATATATATATATATATATATATATATATATATATATATATATATATATACATATGCTCGCTCATACACGCATGTATATATATATATATATATATATATATATATATATACATGTGTACACACATACACACGCACGCGAGGTGCACACACTCACAGACACACACATACACATACTCATATACACGTGAGCACACACGCACACTAACTCATTTGTGCACTATTCTAATAGATCCAGAAACTCTGTCGCCATCAATTTCCTGTCCGAACACATAGTCATGTAACTGGTGTCGCTTACTAAGTGATACTATCCATCGAGACATCACGTTACCTTCCTTGACCAATTCTAGCCCATCTACAGGTCAATCGGTTTCTAACCAGCCTGCGGAGTTAGGCACAGTTAAGAGTTTTGAAACTTGAAGTAGCACAGAATCCTAATTAAACTGTTTTGAATAATGCATGTAACTCCTAGTAAATGTGTGTATGTGTAGGTGTGTGCGTGTATCAATAGATAGCAATATAAATGCGTATGAAAATTATATACGTGCTGATACAATATGTATGGATAAACATATATGTAAGAATGTATATACACTTATAAGCATGTATATATGTATGTATGTATGTATGTATGTATGTATGTATGTATGTATGTATGTATATATATATATGTATGTATATATATGTATGTATGTATGTATGTATGTATGTATGTATATATATGTATATATATATATATATTATATATATATATATATATATATATATATATATATATTGATAAAACGGTA
The DNA here is from genome assembly GCF_006345805.1 of Octopus sinensis. Classification (NCBI taxonomy): domain Eukaryota; kingdom Metazoa; phylum Mollusca; class Cephalopoda; order Octopoda; family Octopodidae; genus Octopus; species Octopus sinensis. The sequence continues at coordinate 32,081,125 of NC_043003.1, forward strand.
AGATAACAAAAGAAAGAAAGAGACCTCAATATTATGTAAATAGAGGAAATTTATCTATACAATATGTTACATTACTCGGTAGTCAAGATAAAACTCTGAGTTTCAGATGCCGAAGTGGAAATCCACAACACCATCTCTTCGAGCCAGTTAACCGAAGAGATGGTGTTGTGGATTTCCACTTCGGCATCTGAAACTCAGAGTTTTATCTTGACTACCGAGTAATGTAACATATTGTATATATATATATATATATATATATATATATATATATGTATGTATATATATGTTTGTTTTCACTGACCTGTTTGTGTTACCAATATTGACCCTCTGCAAAATTCCAAATTCTATTCAATTTGCTTTGCGGGAGCAACTGTTTCATCGTTATCGAAAGCGCATATTGTTATCAAATGCTCGAAATACGATACTAGAAAAAACAGCCAACAATTGATGAATGATCGTTCTTTATGTTGTTTCTTTTGTTTTTCCTTTGTGTCTTTCGTCGTTCCAAAGCGTAGTTCATGTTCGTACTTTTTGTTGTACGCGCTTCGTGACGTTCCACATATGCATATATATATATATATTATATATATATATATATATATAATATATATATATATGTATGTATGTATAGATGTATGTACATATACGTATGTATATATGCAATATATTATATATATATATATATATATATATATATATATTAAGGTATGTAGAAAAATACAACATGGACAAGAACGTATAACTCTTAGAAGACGATACAATAAACACGGACAGGACATTCGAAACCCTCAGTCTTCAGTCAAGAACCGGATCATCGTAGTAATTTCGGCTGATTAATCTATATATATTTATATCAATATATTTATATTTATATAATATATTTATATTTATATACCTTTCCCGATACAAGTGTATCGGGAAACGTTCTCTGTGAGACAAACCCGTTATAGTTCAGGCTTCCCCCGTTAGAAGCTACTTGATGTGGCCCTCAGGCATCAGTCTGCAGACGGGCGTCATTCTCTGGAGTCGTACTGCCCTGTGGTGCGTCATTTTTCTGCGGTGCGTCATTGTTCTGCGGTGTGTCATTGTTCTGCAGTGCGATTTTTGGGATTGCTTAAACGAAGGAACAGCGTGTTTCCGTGAAACTATGTCTTCTGCTGGGTAAAAACGGCGACCGAAACAGTTGTAGTTTCAAACAGCTTTCAAGGACGCTGGCTTGAGCAAAACATAAGTTTTCGAGGGGTTTCTATGCTTTAGGAATGGTCCATCGTCGCTTTAAGACCAACCTCGTTCAGGACGATCGTCTTCCTTCCGAACGAATGAAAGCATTACGAAAATTCATGAACTGATCTTGGAGAACCGTCGCCGAAAGATTGACCATCTTGTTGCTATCACTGTTGTGTCCTGAAGCTTCTGCCAACGAAATTTGAATAAGGAACTGCAAATGTAAAAAGTTGCAGCAAAATGTGTGCCTCGCTTATACACTGGAGATCAAAAGCAGTCACGACTGAATGCGTGTCTTGAACTGAAAGGACAGTTATAAGTTAAACCAGACCTTATAAGTTAAACCGGACATCATTAGTGACGCAAGTAGGTGCTACGTAATTTGTAGGTGTGGAAGTATTGAAGAGAGAAACGACGGAGGCATTAAAAGGCAACGATGCGTAAGAGTTTTAGAAATACTTCGAATAGTGGAAAACGCGCCCGGACCGATGCATTGCTTCAAATGGGGTATACTTCGAAGTTGATAAAAGGGTAAACATAAAACTAAGGGAATAAAATAATATTGCAAAATTCCTCGTACACACACACGAACACGCACACACACACACACACACACACACACACACACACACACACACACACACACATCATCATCATCATCATCATCGTATAAGAACTGTGGAATACATTAAAGCCACATAGTCGAACCATTATCAGATACACTATTGGATATTAACGAAGCGTTTAGTGTTGAATTGGCAGATCCAATAAATTTGCACTACTATGTGTGGTGGTCATTTAAGACTGAATAATGCGTTACATGGGTGCTGATGAAGGGGCAAAACCCCACCATATATAACATATATGCCAATTTCTCATTGTTCATCTTCGGTCTCCTTGTTTGATTACCTCTCGTATACGAAGCATCGTTGCAAAAGTCAGTGCTGGTTATAGTTTCTATAGAATATCTGTAGAAAT
>NC_043003.1:32088326-32095826 GCF_006345805.1 Octopus sinensis
AAAGAGAGAGAAGGGGAGGGAGCTAGTAAGAGAGGGAGAGAGAGAGGGGAGAATGAATATATCTATTCTCCATTTTTATTCAGTTCTTGTTTTCGTATATATTCGCTGCTTTTTTCCAAGTAATCTAATGCTCTTAGACTTATTTTGCTTGGGGCCGGCCAGATTGGAGAAATCTCGTGTATAACCAGCCGAAATTGCAAAGATAATCTGGAACTCGATTGAGGAAAGAAAACTCCGAATGACCCGTCCTTGTTTTCTTTGTGTCATCTATCTAGATGTTTTGTTGTCCCTTTCTTTTATCTTTCTGGACGTTTTGCGTTCTTGTCCCATTTGTATATATATATATATATATATATATATATATATATATATATATATATAATATATATATATATATATATATATATATATATATATATATATATATATATATATATATACGTATGTATGTATTATGTATGTATATATATATATATATATATATATATATAATATATATTGTATGTATATACAAATACATTATTATACATTGGTATGTGTCTGTGTTCATGCATGAGTGTGTATGTGTGTTTAGGTATCATGAGGGGAATGAGTGCGTTCCCTGTATAAGAGATGTTGAAATTATTATTTCACATTTCGAATCATGTGTGTCATTTGAAGCATGCTCATGACTTTCGGGATTCCAAGAAATAGATAATTGAATCATGTTATAAGGATTGTCAGTAATAATGTGAATATGCTCAAATATATAAGTAAATATAATTTTTTTTTAATGTGGTACAGGTCTTTTAGAAGAGCTAATTTCTTGGACACATGCTCAAACAAAACACACACACATACGTACACACAAACAAAAACACATACAAAGGTATATAGGTATATATAAATGTACGCGTGTGCGTTCATGGGTTTGGTAGAATAAACGGGACAGCTAGAACTTCATATATGAGTGTATATTAACACGATGAGACAAATAATTAGTGGTATTTTGTTCGTCTTCACATTATGAGTTCAAATTCCACCAAGGTGAACTTTACCTTTCATGTTTTTGGGGTCGAGAAAATAATTACCAATTGAGGACTGGGGTCGATGTAATCGACTATCCTATCCTCGACATTACTTGCCTTGTCCCAAAATTGCAAATCAATGTACGAATGTACATGCATGCCATATACTGATTTTCCGTTTCGTTTTTCCTTGGCAGTAAGCTATAAAAGAAACTGAAGGCTTCGTAACGTCACACGTGAAAGTATCAGCTCTCCAGTCACTTCTGTGATTAACTGCGGATTATAAAATATATATGTGTGTGTGTGTGTGTGTACACGTGTTTGTGTGTGTGTGCATGCGTGTCCTAATATGCATTCGTTAGCACAAAGGTAGACAATGATGCTTTTGTTGACAGTTCACTTCCGTGTCTCGCTTTTGCGTTGTATGAATGGTATAAATATACCTGACTGGTTGAAGGTAGTTATGTATGGATGTATAAAGGTATGGAATGATGTATGCAAGAACCTGCAAGTTATGTATAGATCCATGCATTTAAATATCTACGTTCTATTTTATATTTTTCAATTTAGACGCCAGAATTCGCTACTCAGAAATGTACTTGCGGATGCATATGTGTTAGCCCCAACGTATGTTCGTATATGGATCACTTCATTTACACAAGAAATCGGGAATATCTTGTACACAACTTTGTGCATAGACGTATACTGTTTGTTATACGCTTCAGGTGAGTGAACGCAGGGGTATTAGATAATGCGAAAACGGCATTACGTCAGAAAGAGTTAATTCAATTATCTCCTTTTCAATAGGAATTTTTTCATTCTATTCAAGTGATGATGATTTCTCTTGTCTGTTATATGGCTTCAGCGCCAAATCACTGCTGGTCAATCGGGAGATTAGATTTTCTGCGCTATGTTTATATCATTTCCAACAAAAAAGGAAGGAAGATGAAATACACGTAGCCGTGTTCATTGGAATTTTCAGTTTTACTATGTTATATATATATATACATACATACATATATATATGTATATATATATATATATATATAGATATATATATATATATATATGCATATATGTGTATATATATATATATATATATATATATATATATAAAATTGAATATTATTGAATATTACTATTACTATTAATATTGAATATTAAATTGAATATTATATATATGCATATGCATGAACAAATATTTAGATTCATCTATGGACAAATATTGGATCTAGATTAGTGAACGGCCCTTTGTCTTATGGTGAGATATCTAGAAAGAAGTATTAACTTGTATATACACTCTTAGGCACAAACTCTTCAGGTGCTGCAAATTTGCTAATGAAATATTGGTGTGTTTGTGTGCGTATGTGTGTGTGTGTGTGTGTGTGTGTGTTTGTGTGTTATGCGAATGTGAGTAGGTGTGCGTGTGGAAGAGAATGACCAAAGAAAAGGGAGAAGGTAAGTTTGAGAGAAAGAAACCGGAAAAGTGAGCGGAAGGGAAAATATTTAACAGACGGGTACTGACTCTATTGACTAAAAGTACGGAGCACGTAGATATGTACAAAGCGCTAATGTCAGCACAGAATCGATATAGATAGATAGATATAAATATGTGTGTGTGAGTGTGTGTGTATGTATGTGAGAGTGCGTGGCATTATGTATAGCTGATCAAAGTGTGTTTTATTACTATGCATGCTTTCTATTTTATTGAATGAATTATATAAAATGCATAGTATATATATATTGATTTCCCACATAAATATTAATACGAGCGGGAAATAAATTGTTTTTGTAGAAGCTTTATGCATTTCAGAGGTATTCCATTTTTTCCTCTGTTATTCAATATTTCCATATTTTCATAAAGACATGTTTTATACGTGATGTATACTTTGAAGAAGAATGAACAGGAGAGGTTCATTCACACACACACACACACATGTACGATGGATTCTCTTGTCGTAAACTACAAATGAGGGTTCAGTAAAATAAAGCGGTAATCATGTTTTTTGAACACGCATGTGTCTCTTCAGGCCTGCTGGTTCCTTGCAAACTTTTTGCCAAATGGAACAAGTTTAGGACTCGGTTTGGTCAAGTGCTTATCTATCATTTGCTATGGGTTTTCTTGAGTGGACGTCAAGGCTTGCTTTGCATCGTGCAACAAGATTACAATGACAAGTAAGATTTACATTTAGTGGAGCAGCGTTTTGGTAGCGTACCATCATGCTTGTACGAAGTTGGCTCCGATGTTGGTGCCGACTTTGCTCGAATTTCTGAAATGAGGTGAAGCAGGACTAGCGCCAGATCCTGCGCTGCGATGCTTTGTTTTCACAGCAAGAAAAGAGAATGTTACATCGCTTCAGATTCTCTTTTAATTTATCTTTGAAGCGTAGGAGTGGCCTTCAAAATAACTTTCTTGTTGGGAATTGGCCAAAGAGAAGTTGCTTCGGAATTCTATCACTCATATATGACAGATGACCTGACCAGCTAAGCTGTATTTTGATGAGGATGGCTTCAATACTTGATATGTTGCATTTTGTTTGCATATCACTGTTACAAATATGGTCATTCGGTGTTATGCTGGTGATAGTACACAAGCATCGCATGTGAAAATATCGTCCAGCTGGTTGATGTGCTTTGGGTACAGGGTCCAAGATTCAGCACCACAACGCAATGATGTGAAAATCACCGACTTATATATATTGAGTTCCAAAGCCTATGATAAAATTTACCTAACATGGAACTAGCCTCTTCGATCCTGGATTCAATTTCTTTACCCATCTTAGCATCATTGCACACAATGGAACACACCGCTGGCAAGCAGGCCAACATTCCCTACGATCTGAACGATACCCCATCATGGGGTTAGCAATGTACAACTGAATGGACTGAAATTACGTGAAAATGTTCTGTTCATGAACAAAATGCGTCGCTCGGTCCGGGTATCGAACCGTGATTGCTAGATCGTAAGAACTGACCCCTAATAACTAGGCTACACGTCTTCACACACACACACACACACACACACACACACACATACATATATATATATATATTATATATATATATATATCAACAATCAAGGAACGGCCATGATAGGCCATTCACCCACTAGAAATAACAGCCAAAGCTTCAACCGCAAATAAAGATTAATTCCGTAAACAGGAGAAAATTTAAAAAACATTTACCCTGTAATTTCTTGTACGATGCACCGTTTCATCTGATTGTACGGTGCATCGTACAAGAAATTACAGGGTAAATGTTTTTTAAATTTTCTCCTGTTTACGGAATTAATCTTTATTTGCGGTTGAAGCTTTGGCTGTTATTTCTAGTGGGTGAATGGCCTATCATGGCCGTTCCTTGATTGTTGATGTTGAACTTAAAAATGGTCTATGACTATTTAATTTTTTCCCACTAGGCCGCTGGTGGCAAAAAGAATTCTACAAAATTTTTTGCCACCCTATATTGATTAATTATATATATATATATAATATATATATATATATATATATATATATATATACTTTCTATGCACTACGTTATATATTTTAATAATTACTGGTATTTTTATATTTCATGTATTATATATGTAAAGCATAATATGTTATATATGTATGTATGGCGCAGGAGTGGCTGTGTGGTAAGTAGCTTGCTTACCAACCACATGGTTCCGGGTTCAGTCCCACTGCGTGGCAACTTGGGCAAGTATCTTCTACTATAGCCTCGCGCCGACCAAAGCCTTGTGAGTGGATTTGGTAGACGGAAACTTAAAGAAGCCCGTCATATATATGTATATATGTATGTGCGTGTATGTTTATGTGTCTGTGTTTCTCCCCCTAGCATTGCTTGACAACCGATGCTGGTGTGTTTACGTCCCCGTCACTTAGCGGTTCGGCAAAAGAGACCGATAGAATAAGTACTGGGCTTACAAAGAATAAGTCCCGGGGTCGAGTTGCTCAACTAAAGGCGGTGCTCCAGCATGGCCGCAGTCAAATGACTGAAACAAGTAAAAGAGTAAAGAGTATAGTGTTATAATTTAAAAAAAGAAATAAATAGATATAATATAATGTCTAAAAGTTGATGAATACTACCTCTTGAACCCCTCCATTTTCTTATTGCTGAATATGTGTGTACACACACACACAGACATATATATATATATATATATATATATATATATATATATATATATATGTGTGTGTGTGTGTGTGTGTGTGTGTGTGTATAAGCGCCTGCGTACGCGTATGTGTAGAATGCGCCTCTTGAGGTAATATTTAAATAATTTCTTCATTAGACTCTCTCACCATTTTACTCAGTGAGATAATGCAACCTCAAAGTGATGTGTTATTCCCAGCAGTTTAGAGACAAAAAAAAAATGATCATTCGACTTATAAATCATATTTCTATCTGGATGGTTACTGCGTAAGGAAAATAGTTCTGAAAAGAGTGAAGAATAAAATGAAGGGTGAAATAAACTACTGAGAGTTAATAAGGTGATAAAGAGGTTGAGAATGACCGTTTCAGTAATATACACTTGTTTTTTTTTGGATGTCAATTACCTTTCTTCTCTCGTGACAAAACAACAGACTCCATCATACACACCCACATGACTCCCACGAGGCAGTTGGGTGCGTACCTGTGGATGAGTATGCGGACGCGTAAGCGTGTGTGTAGGTGTCCGTGTGTATATATTTCATTTCACGTTATTATACTGCTTTACTCTCCTGACTTTATGCTAGTTGAAAACATGGAGGAAATATATAGATGCGCATGAGTGTGTATTTTATAAATACATACATGTGTGTAGATTAATATAAAAATATACACATAAACATTGTGTGTGAGTCGGGATTTCGTCCCAGTATACATGAATGTAAACAACGGAGATGGTGTGAGTGTTGCTGAGAGGTATGAGGATGCTCAGAATGGCACGTGCTGGCTCATAAATGCGTTAGCTCCAGCATTTGATCCACAAAAAAGGAGAAGATATCGCTGCTTGCATAGTGCCGTATCAGAAGCAACGGACCTGATTCTTCCGCTTGGATTCCCAAAAGTGATCTACTGAGACCAAGAATATCATCTCGTTCATGGTCTCCGCCCGGATTTTCTGCTGATTGACTCGGCTTCAAGAATCCGTCTTGCGATTCTTTCCTGCGACGTTCTAATAACATGCCTTTAATAGCGGACCTATGACCTCTCAATGTGGAAAGATAACAACTCGATCTGGAGCTATTCCTCAATCGCCGTGCTTCATTTCAGGTGCTTGTATTCGCAATCGTACTCTTTCGATTCTCACCTAACATTTATGACTGTAGTTGAAGCAAAGTACGAAAACGGATTTGAAGATAACGATGTTTTGTTCTTATTTTTTCTACCAACCTCTCCTCTTTTGAATATCAAATGTCAGCACCAGCGAATTCTAGGATTCCATTCCGCCTCACACACTACCCACCACTTATCAATACGGTCCTGAGATTCATAACCTGCACCACTTGTCTCGGTGATATTCCGCTAACAAGGTCCACTTGGATTTAAAACCATATTTCTCTATTTTCAAAATGGGTTTTCTTTTTGAAAATAACATTTTATAGCTCTTGTTGTTATTGTTATTACGGTTGTTGTTGGTATTGCTGTTCTCGTTTTGTACACGCCAGATTGACTCTGATCAAGGAGATCTATAAAAGATTATTTTATATCCGTCAACATTCAGTTATATATATTCAATGTTATATCATGCAACGTGCTCTATTTTGATGGCTTTGAAACTTCATATGATGTATGTTAGACTTTGCTATTACATACCATACGTTCAGCGAACGATACAGACTTTATCGCTAACGAGAACGTAGTTAAAAATTTACTTAATGATAGTGATCTGTATAGGTTATCTATCAATTATTGTAACAATATATGCTCCTTATTCTGTTAAAACCGGCACTAGCGACAATAGGAAAACTATTATTGGTCTTGGTCTCATCGTTATTAACAATAACATATCATAAATGAACGCCATCGGCAATAAGCCATACGGTTGTTTTTAGCTTGTGCCATTATTGTAACGTATTATCTGTAAACATATATGCGCGCGCGTACACTCACAGGTATGTGTATGTATAGATACACACACATACATATATACAAACATACATACATGTATATATATATATATATATATGTATATATATATATATATATATATATACATATATATATATACATATATATATACATATATATATATGTATATAAATATATGTATATATATATATATATATTATATATATATATGTATATATATACATATATATATATATATATACATATATTTACATATATATATAAATATATATATATATATATACATATATATATACATATATACACACACATATATATATATATATATATATATATATTCGTTGCGACTTGCAATCTTTTCAAAGGTCATTGATTCTGACCGTTATGGGAACTGCGCTCTTTTTTATTGTGAGTTTGT
>NC_043003.1:32100826-32105826 GCF_006345805.1 Octopus sinensis
TGAATAGTAATTTGCTTATGTCTCTAAAAAGAAAGATCTTCATAGTAACGGGTGCTGCGTACAATTACATATGCATCAGAAATATGGGCTACCAACAAGAACATTGAAAGTAAATTAAGAGCAACGCAAAGAACTAGACAAAGGAGAATGCTGGAGATTACCAAAATAGAGAAACAACATATTAAGTGTGGAAACCGGTTTAACGGATATTATTTACAAAATGAAAACTCTAACATGGTCTTTCGCAGGACACGTGTTTAGAAGAAAGAATACCAGATGGAATAGCGAATTGGGAGAGTGGACACCATGACCAGAGAAAAAAAATAGGGTAAGTCCATGCAGAAGTTGGAATGAGTCTCTCGGCACCAAAACATGAATGAACTAAGCATATAACCGTGTTTGGTGGAGAGAACATATGGACGTATTCAACCAGCACAATGTATATAGCAGAACATATTTCAAAAGCATACTATATTAGACTACCCCGAAAGTGCAAACTAAAAACTCACTGTAATCATGCCGTTTGTTTGAAAGTACAATTTTAGATGTTCTCGATCGAAAACTCCAGCGTAACTCAAAAGCTGTAGTAGACTGAATATCGCTAATGTGCGTATTCGAATATATTGCTTTGCCATATAACATAAAAAGAGAAATTGCTGAAATATCGCCATGTCATATATATATATATATATATGTGTATGTATGTATACATAAGTCTTACAGGTATTTCTAGGATATTAATTAATAATATCCCTCCATCGGAGACGGTGTGAGAGGAAACATTAAGTCATAGTTAGTTTCGATGTGATACAAAATACTTATAAGCGCTAATATTCTCGCTATTATAACCTCAACTATATATATATATACATATACATATACATACACACACGCACACATACATATATATATATATACACACATATATATATTTATATATGTGTGTGTGTGTATCTGTGTGCGTAATTAAAGAGGAGTGTAAAAATACATTACGAAGGATATATCATAAACAATTCATAATTATTTACGAATATATCAATGACGAAACATGCAATCAAAAAGTTTCCTAAAGGAAGTGTGTATAATTACGAGCAAATCATAGTTATAAAGGATAGGGTTCCAGAAACCCTTCTATGTCTAGAAATAGCTGTTAAAACTGCTATAAAGCTACTATAACCACTCATATTTTATCTCTTCACAATCAAGCTGTCGGCAGGCGGAATGACATTAAATTCAAAACTTAAATAAAAGGTTAAATCCTTGTTGCAATTTCGAAGTTAGCAACCAAAAATGGTTCTACTCTTCTCTTCAAACATGTTAGGGTTTCTGAGACCCTCTCCCTTATAATTGTGATTTGTTCATAATTATACATATTTAGTTTATGAAAGTTTTTGATTGCATGTTTGGCCATTGCTATATTAGTAAATGATTATGAATTGTTTATGATATATAGTTCGTATTGTATTTTTACATTCCTCTTCAATTATTTAATTTTTTCACTCATACACTGTTTGTCGCCGTTGCTCGATTTACTGGTCTTTTCTTATCTGTGCATGATGTTGGAATTCAGAATTTTATGTGTAGATAGAGGTTGACACATTATTCTTGCCGGTCGGGAAGCATGGAAGCTCCAACCTATGGTTTTTGTATCTACAGGAATGAAGATAAGATTGGAACCGTTTTTGGTTCCTAACTTCGGAACTGCAATAAAGAATTAGCCTTTTAGTTAAGTTTTGAATTTTATGTGATGTCGCCCGCCGACAGCCTAATTGTGAAGCGCTAAAATATGAGTAGTTATTGTGACTTTATAGCGGTTTTGACTGCTATTTCTAGACATGTAAGGGTTTCTGAAACCCACACCGTTATAATTGTCATTTGTTCATAATCATATACACTTCCTTTATATATATATATATATATATATATATATATATGCTCGAATGTTGCTGGTAGGTTATCTAAGTCCCTGCACCCTGAAGGAAATAAATGAGGTCGGAATTATTGTAAACTTTGGTTTGATATCAATGCAAATACAATGTTTGTGCTAGTTGTCAAAGTTTACCTATAAGGGTTGACACTTCCGCATTGATTCAAGCACTTTCATGATATTTAAAATAACCCACTTCTTTTAGCTGATTCCTTCATACTTCTGTCACATGCGTATTGTACGTATGCAGTGTAACAATTTTTGCAGTGATTTATAATGTGGTAAACTTTGTTGGAGTAATGTTGATAAACAGAGTACACTGATTTTTACGTTGTTCACATCTGGCACAACTGATCGTCAATCATCTGCAATCAGCAGTCCACACTCTTAGAGGTCTAACTTTGATTATTTGCATGCATGCTAAAATGCATAGTTTTCCCATATATTGCATAAGAAATATTCTAAACACTATGTGGCAAGATAACATTATCAATACAAAGTCTCTTAGACGTTCCAATACTCCTAGTTTGTTTGCTAAGAAGAAGCAACTCAAGCTGCGTTGAGTTGAGCATGTTAGTATATTTGACTATAGACTATCAATGGCTACTTTCTAATCTGAGTTTGCAAATGGTGGTCATAGATTTGGAACATCTAGGTATGTTTTCAGAGATGCCCTGCATAGGACCTTGATGAATTGTAACATAAATCCAGTCATTCTGGAGCACGGTTTGGAAATAAGGAAACCTGCAATATATAGACTAAGGCTTAATAATATTCACAAATGTCTAGAGCGTAAGCCAAAAGGGAAGCTAGCAGATCACGGTATAATAAAAATGGTATAAAGTAAATAAAAGTTTGCAACCGGTGACAAATATTGATCAGAATAAGCCCTTTTGGTCACATTTTTTCCTCCCCTTCAGTTTATGTATGCATTTATTAATTCATTCTGCATATGCTAGGTCACTGTCCGAAAGGAATGGCGGACATGCTATCGTATATGAATATAAATATGTGCGTATGTAAGTGTTTGTACACACACACACACACACACACACACACATATATATATGCGTGTGCGTGTGTGCGCACGTATGCGTGTGTATCTCTCTATGTATGTTTATAGATATGTATGTAGGTATGCATATCTGAGTTTGCTAGGTCATCGTCCTAAAACATGGCGGGAAGCTGTCGTGTGTCTATAATCGTGTGTCCTTTTACGCTGGTATATTTGTGCATTCGTTTGTTGTTAAGAATATATATTTTATAGAGGTCATTACTAAGATTTGTCAAGTAGTAAACTACATGTAACCATATAAATATATTATATATAAGAGTGATTTGTAGACGTTAATATATTTCTGCACAATATCTAATTTTGTTGTAGAATTTGACATCGTGTTTATAGTTCATATTCAAAATCGTTTTGTCGTATACTTTTACTTTGCTCCCAACCAAGTTCGTGGATAAACATTAGCTATATACTTATGTTCATTCTACATAAAATAAAAGGAGTGTAACATATCAAACGTGGGCAGAGATTTTGAAACAATGAAATACTGAACTAGATTTCTTTCTTTAACAGATATCATTCTTTCTTATCTTGTGTTCAATTTAGAACTTCGTGTTTTTCAATTCATTCGGGGTTTCGATAACACTAAATATCTATGTATTACCCTTACAAGGCGAGTACCACAACCGTCACAAGGTGACGTATTGGCAGAAACGTTGGTATCACGGACAATATGCTTATCAGCATTTCTACCTGCTTTAATATGTACGTTCACATTCTGCCAAGTTCCTCTTTGCCTTTCATCACATCGGGGTCGATAAAAATAAGGACTAGACGAGCACTATGGTCAATGTAATTGATTAACACCGTTCCCCAAATTTCAGGTCTTGTACTTAAATTAGAATGAAAGAAATATGCACACGCTCTGATCCTATCAATAAACAGAAAATATGATGTATACTACTGATCCACTCGACTCATTTTGTTTCGGTATCTATAGATTTTTGGGTCAGTATCGAAAAGAACACAGTCGATATTCTATATAAATGTAAATATAATGAAAGTAACATCTGTCATAATTATAATTGTGGTAACAATATTAATACGATAATGGATCTGATAAATCTATATATGTATAATAGATCTTACCTATATCAGGCTGTGACTATATTGATTAAATACAGATAACATGGTGTGACGAAGAGCAGGAGGTGTATACTCGATAATCAAAAACTGTAACAGCTGAATTTTCTTGCCGAAGCTTTTCAGTTTTCTTCCTGCTGATTATGAATTTATAAAAATGGATACAACTTACGTAGTTGTAATAATGAAGTCAATGGTACATTAATTATCAATCTAGTATATAAAATGTTTGATATTGCAATTTGATATTCTCTCATATTTAGTTATATGTATATATAATGTAAAACCATAAATTTAGGGGGTATTAGATGTGAATATAGGTGTTTATATATATATATATATATATATATATTATATATATATATATATATATATATATATATATATATGCGTGTATGTATGTATGTATATATGTATATGTATATATATATATAACTTCAATAGAACTTCAAGAGGATTCACAAATTACTCCAAATAAAGAAACTTAGTTTATCAGATCACAGGAAAATTATGATAACTCTAGAATTCAACCGAATTCGATGTTAGAAGTAAATACATTTATAATAAGTGTTCTTCCTATTAAATATCATACAATTTAATAATAATAATGTGAATTAGGTTTCAGAATTTTCAATATGTAATTAGTGATGACGTTTGTCAAATGGTCAATTAATGCTTTGTACACCAAAATTTGATAATACCCTCACATATTCCGATGTATGATCTATGAAGTTCTTCAGTGGTGATATTTGGTAGCCTGAGATGTGTTGTTTGAAGGTTTGAAGTACTTGATATCTTCGGCGTATTTTTAGTTGTAGCTACCATTTATATTTTCTCTTCTAGCGAAATTGAACGCCCAGCGGGAATGTATTTCCTGATTAGATTTAGAAAAAGTTTTGCCGATATTTTAATAATTTATTT
>NC_043003.1:32110826-32123326 GCF_006345805.1 Octopus sinensis
ATGCCTGACTTTTGTCTTTAACCAAATCGTGTATATATATATATATATATATATATATATATATATGTGTGTGTGTCTATCTCTGTGTGTGTGTGTATTATCAGAGGCAACTCCAGCTCATCAGCGTCGCTCGGGCTCACAACAGATTTCGTTACATGGGCTCTTCACAGATTTTGCATAAGACACATGCCTGTTCGAAGAATTTCACATTTTTCTGCAATATTTCTTGCCACAAATGGCTTATTTTTTATATCTAGTATTATGCCTTTCTCCATTTCTACAATAAAGGTAAAATGAAAGCAACTCTGCAAAACGCAACTGGCATTTACACATACAGGCACAGAATTATAGTAGTCAGATAGCGATAGCGGAGTGCACGACAAACACCACCGATCTAACTATCGCCTGTATTCTTGACTAGAGACGCCAGTTTGTCTTCTACATCTACCAGGCTCGTTCATATTAGGCCGAGTTGCGAGGATGATTTTTGTTCTTTTAAGAATATTGTGGAACGGAAGCATTTCATAGATTGGAATTTAAATCATAATCTGTATAGGAATTTATTGTTTCATGAAAACATTGAATTTGAATTACTTTTATTTTTTATGATTATAGATAACAGCTCGGGCTGTAACTTCTGAGCCAAATTCAGTCGCGTGTGAACGATATCGAAAGCTATTTTTTGACACAGGACGACCAGCAGACACTGACTGGAAATAAATGAACTGCAACCATGTTCAATGAAAGAGCCCAAGTTATTGGCTGCTATAACACACTTGATTGTTGGCAGAAATTAAATCGACTTGAAAATACACATTCACTTCAGTAAATCTTGGGCTAAGCCTGAAAAGCCCGAATGCCTGAGTCGCCACTGATATATGAATGTATATGTATATGTACATATATATATATATATATATATATATATATATATATATATATATATACTTAGAATAACTTAGAAAGGTTTTGGCCAGTATTGACCCAGGCCATGTCTAACTTAATAGCATATATATATATGTATAAACATAACTGGATAAATAGATAGATAGGTACACACACAACATATATGTATATAAACATAATACATATATATATATATACATATATACGTGTGTATTATATTTATATATATATATATATATATACTTATATATATACATGTGTATATATATGTATGTATGTATATATATATATATATATATATATATATATATATATATATATATATATATATATTAATCTGTTACTGACTTTAATCAGAGATTGGGGCCATACTGGAGCAAGGTGTTTGAATGTCTTTTCTGTGCCATTTTTGAATGAAATAGTAAGTAGGACACACATAAGCCAGTATATAAAACCAGTCACTGACGTTTTTTACAAGCAATGACCGTATACACACCCACCAACACCACACACACACATATGTATGTATATATGTGCATATATATATATATATATATATATAATATATATATATATACATATATATTATATATATGTATACACACCGGCAAGCAAAAAGCCAGTCTATATTTGGCTCCATCAAAGAATAATATATATTGTATGAGTGATTAAATGCCTAGACCAAACATGTAAGCTGTCATTGTTTTCTGAAATGCATTAGTGAAGTAACCAACCTTTGAGAGAAAAAGCACACGATCGATATTAGATCGTTGATCATGGTTAGGTTTTTGATATCAACTGTCCACATACCCCGCATCTGTTCAAGTATGCTTATATACTACAAAACCATTTATGCATAAAATCAGTCTTTTCCAAACACACATACGCGTCCGCACGCAAGCTCACACATTCGTATTGATAGATTTGCAACAAATATTATATGAATACACACGCATATACATATAAGCATATATATATATATATATATATATAATATATATATATATATATATATATATATATATATATATATATATATATATATATATATATACATATATATATATATCTCAGTCGCACGAGTTAGCTTTTCCATCTGACTTTTCAGCATGTCCACTTGCTCCAGACGGACCCTCTACAGAAAATCTGTTCTTCCCACCCTGTCTCGAAGGAATTACAATTTGCCCGTTCTCTCCTGAAATATTTACTAAAATATAAAGAAATACGTATACGGGTGTATATAAATATATGTGTGTATATAAATATACATCTAAGTTCGTGTGCCTCTGTGTGTTCCTTGTATAGATTTAGTTCTATCTATCTATCTATCTATCTATCTATCTATCTATCTATCTATCTATCTATCTATCTATCTATCTATCTATCCAACTATCTATCTATCTATCTATCTATCTATCTATCTATCTATCTATCTATCTATCTATCTATCTATCTCTATGTATCTATCTATTTATCTATCTAGAAAATGTGTATGTGCATATACTATATACGTATATGCACGCGTGCACACGCAATTGTGCTTACATACAAATACACAACAACGCGCGCGCGAACACACACATACACACACACAAGCACACATATCAATGATCCTTCACAAGCAATAGACTGAGAAATAGAGTAATAAGGCCGGTTCTCCGGAATCTGTGGCGTAAATATCCATCCCCAACCACCGCTGGATGAGACGCCAGTCCGTCGCAGAAATACTCATTTTTGCCTGCTTAGTGGAGTGAAACAACCTGAAATGAAGTGTGTTGCTCAAGAACAGAGCGCATCACCCTGTCCAGAAATCAAAACGACAAACATATAATAATGAACGAAACACACTAATCTATATACCACGCATCTTCATAAATATACGTAGATACCTATGATCTTGACGTGTGTATATATAACGTAGTACATGTACAGCTGAATTTGTTTGGCAAAACTTATATGACTGCATTTGTACGGCACAGTTATATGACTAGTATTCGCGCGAATTATCTTTGAGAAACCTTTGTAATTCAAATATAGATAACGATGGAAATAGCATATTGTGCTAGTCTAGTAGCGTTTGCATGTACGTGTGGTTGCCTATTGAATTATGAGTGCAATATTTAGTATGTGGACATATGTAAGTGCATGTGAAATGTAATTTTGAGGACATATGTTAGTGTTGATACGATGTACGTGTGAGTTTAATGTGTGAATGTATATCAATCCGTATCCATGTTTTTTAGTATAAGCGTGTGTGTGTGTTGATACAAGCAAATATTTTCTCCGTTTTTACATCAGAATTTCTGTTTTTATGAGTGTGTTTGATCGTGTGTGAGTGTGTATATGTCAGTGTATGTGTCAGTCTGTGCGTGTGCACGCGTGTGTTTGTGCATGCATGTATGTACGTACGTGTGTGTGAGCGAGAGACAGAGAGAGAGAGAGAGTCTGTGATTGTGTGTCTATGCTTATGTGCGTGTGCCTGTGTGCATGATTGCGTGCGCGCGCGTGTGTTTCCATATGTGTAAAAGACGATGTTGTTTTACAATTTTTTTAGATATTCCCTAGAGAAGAAACGAAACTAGTTTCCTAATAACGGTTGATAGTTAAATAAATAAAACTAATTTGCATTTATGTTTTGTGTGCTTTGCCTTTATCAGGGTTTGCTCTCGTATCTTTTCTTTCTTTGCTTTAAACAGAAGCCAGCAGCAACACTTCAATGTGTTAGACAGGAGGAGGTCATATTTGCTTCGCATATTAGTGGAGAAGTGTTTAAGCACTAGAGATTCAAATCAAATACACTGAACAGGGCAACAATTGTTTTCGATTTGTTTGCTGATGAAGCGGTATTTGTGGCAACTTTCTTTGATATTGCCATATCATTTGTGAAACATTTCTCGCATGCTGTTAAAATCTTTCGTTTAGCCTAAATCTTAAATGCTTTTTATTCACCGACCCAAGACAACTCCTGAGCATAAAGGAGGAGTAAAACTCACCAAACCTGTCCTTAATACTCCTGTAAACTGCATAAAAATTGATAGGGACGATTTGAAATAAGTTCTTTCCCTATTTGGAGAATAGAATTAATACAAGCGCCTCTCTTGATAGTGAGTTCTTTAATAGTTTGTCTAAAGCAACGACGCATCCTATCGTATATTGTTGGACTGAGTTTGGAACGTGAGATGCCTACTCTGAAAAGAAAATTTGATGAATGCGTACCTGCAGTAATTGCTACTTTAGTCTACGAGTCTGATATTTGGACATTCTGTATGTCTCTATAGAAGAATTAGACACCTTCCAGAATCGTTGCTTCCATAAAACTAATACAGAGAATAATTGAGGCCGTAATGTTGATGGCTTCGAGGAGAGTAGCATCCTAGATATTACAGCTTTTCTTATCCAGTTTCACTTTAGATGGATTGATCAAGTAATTCGGACTACGTGGAAAACACCCAGTCCTGGTTTTCTGTTACATCCAACATTATAGATTTGTTTGAGTGATCATTACTAAGATTCAAAGATCAATTGAGTTCGAATTCATATATTTTTAAATGTATCCATACCATAATTTTAAATGAATATACATAGAATAGTGTTAATTATAGAAGCAAACACTATGCTATGAACCATAGTAATTTTGTTCTCATGGTTAGTTCGGTATGCTGACAACATATGGGGAAAACGAGAATATTAATTCCAGCATGTCACCGTTTTGCTCTTCACTGTTTTCAATGCTATTATGACAACTGTCCGCTACTGGGCAGGTCTTGTGCATGTAAATCTTCTTGAGCACTTACTATATGTGAGGGCTCATACTCTCCACTGCTGTCGTCAAGTATATTTCTGGAATTTCGGCATCCATGACTGGGCTTGGGATGCATACTGGGATGGAGTTTTTTTTGTTGCTTTCTCCTGGCAGATGGCATTTGAACCCTGAATGTATAGATCCGGAATATATATATATATTTATATATATATATATATATACCGTAAAGTATTTCTGACGACGCAGTAACGATTCTACCACACGCACACCGCGACATGAGATGAAGTATGTTTCTCACCGCCCGGTCCGGAAATCGACACTACGATCTAGCTATCGTAAGCGCAACACTATGATCACTGGGCCAACCGCCTCTACGAGAACTGTACTCATGATTATAGATCTAAAGCTGGTTTGATTTCTTACAAAGACTTGATACTTTTGTGAGATGCTGAAACATTGTGCGTTGAAATTGACAAGCGTTTCTTATCACACAGGCATAAATATATAAAGTATAATAAAGACACATAGCATGATAACGAACTATAATATTTCATTAGAGAACAAGTCTATGGCAAATAAATCCGTGTTACTTACACATGAAGTTTAAGCAATAAATATGACAAAGAAAAGTTGTAATATTTCCAATATTTTTGCTCTGATATTCTGCTTGAGTCGACTTAACTTTTATTAACCAAGAAAGGAGACATTAAATAACGATAGCTTAGACTATCACTATACTTACATTATGTGAAGTTGCTAACAAGACTGCACTGAACACATTAATCTCTCTCTGTCTCTGTCAATATATCTATCTATCTATCTATCTATCTATCTATCTATCTATCTATCTATCTATCTATCTATCTATCTATCTATCTATCTATCTATCTGTCTATCTATCTATCTATCTATCTATATATATATATATATATATATATATCTAGCTAGCTACCTATCTATATGTCTATCTATCTATCTATTTATCTATCTATCGATCTGCCTGTCTGTCTGTCTGCCTGTCTGTCTGTCTTTCTGGCTGTCTATCTATCTATCTATCTATCTATCTATCTATCTATCTATCTATCTATCTATCTATCTATCTATCTATCTATCCATCCATCCATCCATCCATCCATCCATCTATCTATCTATCTATCTATCTATCCATCTATCTATCTATTCATCCATCCATCTATCTATCTATCTATCTATCTATCTCTATCTATCTATCTATCTATCTATCTATCTATCTTCTATCTATCTTTCTTTCAATCAATCTATCTATCGATCTATTTATTTCCCTTTGTCTTTCTGTATCTGTCTATCTTTTTCTCTTTCTCTCTATCTCACCTTCTGTCTGTCTGTCTGTCTGTCTCTCCCACTCTCTCCCCTCTCCCTCCCACTTTCCCCCTCTCTCTCCCCGTTCATGTTTGGATATGCGTGTTTATGTATGTAGTTATGTATGTACTCATATATGTTTTCTAAGATACTGACATCAGGCTTTCAGCAGAGATCAGACTTAGCATAAGATGCCCGCTACCTGCCTTCTAAACCTTAAACTTTGCATCAGAGGACTTTAGACTTGAGTGACATAAGAAATTCTGGTTAATGTGCTTCTGCAGACATTCATTACAGGTTCCATCCTTTCCATCATGGCTTTAGTAGCATGGTTTGTTTTACTCATAGCTGCATTGCAACATGTATTGGCGTGGCTTTCCTTGATCTCTCTATTACCAAGTATACTGTTTCCCGAAGTTCAGTTTAATGTCCTATAATCGGAATGACATATATGACCGTCTAGCATTTACTGCTACCCGCCACACACAAAGATAAGTACCATTCTTCTAATTCTATTTTCGTATCTAAAATGTTACTACCTGTACGCAGGCAATATTCCAAGACCGCACATTCAAAACAGAGGATTCAACTGGTTGGAAAATACTCTTTTACCAACATAAATACAATTGCTAGATAGGAAGCTAGGAATCTATGAACCCAATAATGGAACTTATATCATGTCGCTACTACTACAAAAAATAACTGCCAAATGACTCTCAACCATACCATCGTTTATAAAGAGCATATTGCAATTCTGGAAAAGCAGATCAGAAAACAAGCAATACTGGCGTAACTAGAAAGTCTTCGACCAGGAGTCTGCACTACGGGAGTTGACAAGTGGCTAAACAATACCGTCAAGTTTCTTATAAATCTCTTGTTTCTCTCTTCTGTCTCTCCTATGTGGCATCTGCTTCTCTGAAATTTTAAAGGGGACACTGTCTCCACTCAAAGGACCTTAAATTTCTCAATGTCTCTATTAAGCCCCAACTACAGATTCCATCCTTAATGATTTGCTCAATTATTTCCACCAAGATTCTCTCCCAGCTTACAACATTCAGAAATTAACTTTGAACACTTGCCTATTTTTTGGTCCAGAAAAGTCATAAATTCTGACTCTTGTCTATTGATTTATAGATAAACAGAAAAATTTACATTTTTATTTTAACTTTTTTTGTAGCAGGTATGTGCTAAGGCCGATTTAATCAAATATTCCCCGACACTCCAGAAATATTGGACTTTTTCTCAGTTTACGAAATGTTTCTTAAATTTATATAAAGTAAATCAATAATGTGTGTGTGAGTGTATGTGATAACCACTTTGAATACTCAGATAACAAATCCTTGGATCTGGACAAGTTAACTGGGAAGAAGAATGCGCTCTCTAAGCTTTTCCCGCATTCAATTTGAACTCAAAATTACTAAATACTCGTTGGTTACGTGATGTTTTTTTTTTAATGTAGTTAGTTATCTTAACCTATGACACTTATTGAAAACTAGATGAATTGGTCTGCGAATTGTTAGGTGCGCTGCTTTAGATACGGTGCCAGGTCAAGGTGAGTATGCGAACTATCGACCCTTTAGCTACCACGAACAAAATCTTATTCCCTCGGCTATTAGTCACCAGAACGTATATTACTTGATAATTCGCTATAATTGGCCCATTGATTCTTTCAACAAAGACAATCTCGACAAAAGGCTATAGAAATGGCTTCAATCTAAAATTGATTATAGATGCAGTTCATCAATAGCTGAGCATCATTTGATGACACTGATCTCTTCTTATTTGTCTGTACAAAAACCAAAATAAAGAACAAAATAAATAAACACGGCATGATTCCTCGTTAGAAAGGTTTTAAAAATCGATGGGATGATACAACAATGCTTGAACCCCGGATTAAAAGTGTTACACAACATCGTTTTTTTTTTTTTGCTCAACTTTCTGAAACTACATCTCACCGAAATTTGATTTGCTTTTTATCCCTCTGCACTCGATTAGATAAAAAAGCAGTAATAAGATATGGTCAATGTCCTCCATTAATATCGCACCCTAAAATTTCACTTCTGGTGCGCCTTTATAATCTTAAACCATGCAAAAATAAATGCAATAACCTTCCGTTTCCTGGTTTCTCTATTGATTTTAATCAGTACACTAGGAATTCAAGTATTTGCATGTATAAACATCATTAACAGCTTGCATTTCATATTATTTTGTATATACTTGACACCCAAACCACAAAGGAGAATTTTAATAAAGTCTTCGATTTCCTTTTGTTTTTAAAGATTATGTGAGAAAACTCTGGTGGTATGTTTCATGACTGCACTCTAATTCCAACGTTAATGGTCTTACACATTGGCGCAAGACCAAAGAATTCTAGGTCAAGCGCATAATCGTTTTGAATTATGAGCAAAGTTAACTATATTGACTTCAAAACTACGAAAGTCAAATATGCCAAAGTGGATTTTGAATTCAGTTGATAAAAATATGAAACTAACAGTTGTGAAATTAAAAATCTTGTTCCCTATTAGCTTCTCTACTTTTCCATATTTATTGTAGGAAAAAAATTGTTTCATATGAAAATAAGGCTCCAGATTTTATGTAAGAGATCATAATCGTTTGAATCAAATCATTTGCATCACATACCTTTAGCTTACAGAAAGCGTAGATCTATGATTAAGAGATTTTACTTTGTAGTAATTTTCCATTTCTAACCCACTGTATGGGACGTAGAATAACCTTGAGATCGATAAAATCTTGTGAGTAAAATATGGTGGACTGTCAGGCAGTTTAGCATCACCTCCTGGACCTTGGATGCATTTAACGGAGACCGTTCTACATTCAGTTTAGGTCTACAGTATAAGGATGAACTTTTCATACCTCCATCCACAGATGTATTGAAAGGATTTTTCGATGTTCCTCATCTTCTTTTTTATTACGATATCAAGAAAACATTCTTCGGCCTGAAAACTCAATGTAAGCCTGCCCTGGGTTTGAACTCATTACACAGATAGGACGACATTAATTTATGCTTGGTACTTAGTCCATTTTCTACATCTTCCTCCATTCTACCACCCCCGTTTAGCAAAAGGAGAATTAGAGCCGAATATAAGTTGGAAAAATAGACAGGGGAAGCTAATTTTCCCCAGCTTATATTAAGTTTGAGATGTTTAGAGCATTCCCAATTGAGTTAGTAAATCAATAAAACACTCAACTATATCCACCTTATTTTTGCAGGACATGTGCACATACCTAACAAAACAAGCTATACAACGAAAGAAAAGCTCCCATAGTGAAAGGTTCACCAAGGACTTTCGTAAGCTAGAAGTAGCAATTGAATTACCACCAAAATCAGACATTGTTGTCTTAAAATATTAAACAGGATAAACAGTGTTGTAAAAGAAAAAAAGAAAAAGAAAATATACAGAGTAGTCATAGCATGAATTTCTTTGAACATAAGTCTGCCATTAGAGCTGACTTATGACTAGAAAGCAACAACAATATAACAACAATGTAACATCTCGTTGAGCTGAATCAGTGTCCAGATTTTAATTATTGATTATAAGCATCTCGGTACTTGTCGAGTATCAATACTCTAAAGAATGAATGTCACTATTTATCATTTGTCGCCGAATGAAATATCACAAACTGCAGGCTTTATATCAGAAAAAACTTGTTGGATTTTCTTTACCCATATGTCATCTAATTTTCAGTATTCCGTTTTTATCCTTCTACTTCTCCTTCTGCTTTTCCTTCTCCTCGTTCTCATCATCATTGTTATTATTTGTTTTTACATAATCTTGAAGACGATATCTAGGACAAAAAAGTTGGAACAAGTACATTATAAACGTAATTACAGTAATGAATATTGAGTACCTTACAATCATTCTGATAATATATATTAATGTTATTATTTACAAAATACCGATGTTTTGGGTGTTCAGATTTAATGGTCCACATGTAGTATATTACCATTATAATGAGAAATCAATACGAAATCGACTCTGAGTATTTTTGAACGCATAAAATTGCAGTGTATTATAAATACCAGTAGAGTCGCCACTTTTGCATATCATTTTAATATATTTTTAATCTGGAAACAGACGTATTCGCGCTCACACCATAATAGCCACATAGACGTCTCATGTAAAAAACAGAACTACTGATTGTCAAACCTTCAATATGATACAAGAGTGATCCTTCGCCATTCAGGAATTTGGTAAAAATAAGGTCGTTGAGCTTGATATCAGTAAAGCATGCATAACATTAGAATCACTTGTCTAAACAAATCAGGTGTATACCCCACCTTACTCTCATTTTTGGGTCAGAAGCTTTCTGCCAGATCGTACCATCGTTGCTTCTGCAAGTGGACCTCAATCATCCCCATACTCTGTCAGCGCATATCGTGTAGGTTATCAAATCACGCGTCTTTCAAGCATCGCTTATATCACTGAAAATATTTTTCTTTTACATGAAATACTCAATTCTTATATCGCTAACAAAGCTCACACATGCTTAATAATAAAAAAGAAAATTTCATTTATTTTTTATCTATTTTAACCTCGTCTAATAAATTTTGTAATATATCCTTGAACCGAAACATAATGGGAATGTGATACACTGTAAAAATCAAGAAAGCAATCTTGAAACTTTTATTTTCTACTTGACACAAAGCAGTTTGAAGCTACAAATTCATTACAATTTTTTGTAGTTTACATTAACTTCATAGCGCCTTAGAATCCTATTGTGATAACACTGCAGATTTGTGTCTGAAGTACTGGCCTTTCCTTACAAGGTTAGGCTATGCATGAACTTCTCTATTGCTGACTGTATAAAACTCAATAGAAGCACACTGTGAAATACTGCTTCAACATATGGCGTCCTCCTGCTTCTATGCACAGAAGCATTCATGATCACATTCAAAAGAAAACCAAGCGGTTAATTGACAAAAATTACTTAACAGCTTATAACAATCACTTGACCACAGAATGCTCTCATCTAGCGTAGCCTTTTCTACTGTACCATAAAGACCACAATCAGCAGGAACTGTCTATTTTAGTACCACTACAAATCGAAACGTACCAATGTTCCGATTTCTCTTCCTTTTTATTTTTATCAGACATACTACCTCATCCACTCACATCTCATATAAATAATCACCATATTCGTCACTCCAGAATCAACCTTCTGGAATTTGTTTTGTATCTACGTTTGTTTTGCAGATATTGATGTGATAATATCTAAGCTGTACATTAAATTTCAATACAACAAATGCCAGAAAACAATGGCACAGCACCTTCTTTACAACTAAAACATTGCAGAATAAAAGTAAACCTTTAAACTAACCATTGTATTACTGCTATAATCAGCTATATTGTATATTGAGCTATACACATCAGGAATTTAAAAAGCAAGACAACGGAGATGACTTGTACACCAAACATTCAAATTGCCTTTCCTACTGATGCACACATCTGTTAGCCATTTGACACCGTCATATCTATTTACAACAATACGGCTGCAGGCAATATGAATTAAACATATTGGCAACATAAACTATATTCGGGCGCTCGATGGACATGAAATTATCATCTTTCGATAAGAACCCTCCATTCGAGAGATTTATTCAGCTATTTTCCGGGTTAAATTAAAAGTCATATAACACTTTTCATCTGTAATATCGCATATCATAATTACAATTGGTGTTTGTATACATGCATGTATACTTATACATACATAGATACATATATATGTGATAAAAGGTGGTTTGTTTCTAATTATATATATATATATATAAACATATACATACATAATATATATATATATATATATATATATATATATATATATAGGAATAAAAAATGGAGTCAACGCAGGTTTAAACAAGTATTTTTTCTTTCTACATATGTTTCAAAAATTCCACTGATACTTATTCAAAAGAATAAAAGTATAAAACAATGCAATCTTCTCTTCGGGAAAGTGAAAAAACGAAACTTGTCAATACGACATTTTAGCAAAAAATGATGGATTCGTATAGCGATAGACAGAACGCTATTAATATTGTTTAAAAAAACGTTATATGATATAACGTCATAAGTAGCTAACAGAAAGAGTAGGGATATTAATAGTGAATGTTAAATATAAAGGAAATTAAAATCTAAACTATATAATGAGAGAGACTACTTATATGCACTAAAAGTATGCTTTTGCCAATGCTTACATCTGTATGCTCGTTCTATAACCGTGTTTACTAGAGTATTTTTAGAAAAAATAATGAAAAATAGCTCAGAATTGCAGAGAAGACAGAATTTCTTGCCTTTGTCATATGGTATCGAAATTGAGAGGATCAACCATTCCAAATGAAATTGTTCATTGTGGTCTTTTAAATTCCAAATCAGTTTGCTGAGACCGGTACTATTCCGTTTATTTCTATCTCTAAATGTTGAGTGATGGATAGAAATTCTCTTAGATAACTCTAACGATGTGCTTCCAATGTAAA
>NC_043003.1:32133326-32168326 GCF_006345805.1 Octopus sinensis
TGTTGTCATTACCTGTAGGTTCTAAATTTGTGTCTGTATTTTTAAATATATATAATAGGAATGGATGCTTGTCTTTTACAGAAGTTTGAATTTATGTTACTACTAATGTTTCGGTGTTGTTTTCTCTGTTATAGATATTGTTCTAACATAACTTTCGATCTTCGTATTTCTTCAATTTTCAAATGACACTACGTATATATTACATTCGTTTTCACATATAACCAATATGTTATTAAACTGTATTGATTTTCTAGGCCTGTGTATATAAATGAATACTTTGAAATAGTTTATACAATTCTTTCGCTGATTTAAACTTCAGCTGTTTTCATACTGTTGTGTGCGTGAATATATTTCAAATGTGTGTGTATATTTTATACAGTATGTTTACATATATCCTTTTGATTGTGTTTGGTGCATGATTTTCTTTGAATTGTCAACTGTTTCTTTTAAATCTTGTTTTTAGTCCTGGTTTCTGCTAACGTTGTTTACTTCATTGCATATCTCAGGAAATTCTCATCGACGTTCGAAAATGAACTCATTATAATGCTGCCATTTTGATTCTTCCGTGTCGAGTCCTGGCTTGATTTCTCCGGCACTGTTGGTACCGGAGCCGCAAGAACCAGCCAAGTAAAACCCCTGTTCTACAAGCATGTCAAATGCCTGTTCCAAGAAAGTGTGTTTGAGAAAAAATCGAGACGTATACCGGTCTTCTGTTCCGCGATCTGGGTCCCGACTTTCATTCAAAGTATCTTGGAATACCTCTCGACAGAGAGATACCTTCCCACAGACAATAATTCTGGCAAGCTTTCGGAATTTGACGTCGGCAAGCCCATCCCTTCCAAAGGCAAATGTCCCACGATATCCAACGGTAATGTAGCCAGGTTGCTTGCCAGTTATCAACCCGTTACAACAAACGTTTGTCGATTGTCCTATGGATTTTGAAACACTTATTGTTGAAAGATTGCGAACCAAGTTAGGCAGACGGAAATATTCAGCTTCTGTCTTCAGACGATCTTTTTCGTGAAAATTCTCAGGTAGAATCAGTTTTTGATTTCGTAAGTAATCAAGAATGTATCTGAAAAGCACACCATCGCGATCCAAAAAAAACTTTCCTTTCGAATCTCGTAAAATCGGCGTTTTTCCAGAGTTTGAAAACATCTGTGAAAGTAAAGAATCAGGTTCTTTCCTTAGTGTATTTAATGTAGTTGTGTAAGACACTCCACCAACATTTAACTCCAAAATTTCAGGAAGATCTGCCGCTTTCTCCGACATGGTTGTCTGTTTACAGTGGTCTCAGTAAAAGCTGTAGCGATATGGACTTATTAGCTTCCCTGCTCGCAAAGTGTTGCCGTTTTATTGTTGTTGTTAACGTAATGAATATATGTGTACGTATGTGTGTGTATATAAATGTTCATGTGTATGTTTGTGTACAAATATATTTATATGTAAATACGAACAAATATAAATACGTGAGCGTGTGTGTGTGTGTGTATATATATCTATATACACACACACAAAACTGAAGAAAATATGCGTTTGTTTTTATGTCCAAGTAGTGTGTAACATCAATTATCTCACAACAGCAATAAAGAAGATGTAGTATTGACCAGACCGAGTGACTTCACTGAAGTATACTTCTCCGCAGCTATTCTCCGATAGTAGTAATTTTGAACGGATATTGGTGAAATTCGTGTGTAAATATTTTTTATGGGAACGTATCTACACACGATCGTATGCATGTAAAATATACACGTCAAATCACATGAAATGGAGAGTAAATCAGGAGCAGTTTTCAAGATGTATATGTATTACACATACAGCGATGCGCATACATATGAATGCTATTCACATCGAAGATGATGGACTGACTGACGATGATGAACGTTAACTCCAGTGCGTCGATATAATGTCAAACATTAAAACACAAATAAGCTAAAAAAAAAATCTTTCTCTTGATACGGTCCCTACAAAATATTATGTTGAATGAAATCAAAAAACAAAAGCACCCCAATAGTTCTCGTTAATAAACAACACTCTCACACACATACACACACGCGCAATAAATTATAAATTATTCTGTCTTTCCTAGTATGGTTTTCACAGGGCAGAATTTAGTCCTTGTGTTCGCAACACTAATTCATATGGCCAGCGCATTTATATGGAAATGCTCGCTTGTGTAATCGCATCGGCGTGTTCGTCTTCTCTGCGTGCATATTAAGGTGAAATCGACTGCTGATAATGTAAATTGATACTGCCAGCAGTTGCCAGTACGACACAGGCACGCTTACACACACACACACTTGTTTCCTTCGGTGTTCGCCTCCTCCTCCTACTACAACTAAATACTACTACCTCTTCTTCTTCTTCTTCTTCTTCTTCTTCTTCTTCTTCTTCTTCTTCTTCTTCTTCTTCTTCTTCTTCTTCTTTATTCCCCTCTTCCACCCTTCTTCTTCTTCTTATTCCAACTACTCACTCCTACTCTTTTAATGTTTGACTTCCTTTCACTCCTACTTCTTCACTCTCCTTTCTCTTTTAATTTCGAAATTCCCCTTCCATTTTATTTATTTATCTATTTACGTTCTTTTACCTTCTTTCCTTCCCTCCCTCCTTCTTTTCTTTCTTTCTTTCTTTCAATTCATTTTATTTTATTTTATTTTATTTCATTTTCGGTTTCTTTGTTTCTACCTTTTTTATTTTATTCAGTACAGCTTCTATTCTCAACGGTAGCATACAGTGGGATCCTAGCTTAGTATACAATAACAATGAGGTGTGTGGTAATTAGTAGCATTTTACATCACGATTATGATCATGACTATGATTATACACATTACTATTACTTATTATCATCATCATCATCATCATCATCATTATTATCATTATTATTATTATTATTATTATTATTATTATTATTATTATTATTATTATTAACTGCCAATATCGGAGACTAGTAGCATGGAATGCAGGAAGGTAACGTACAGTTGTATACAGAAGCAATGTATATATATATAGTATATATATGCATGTGTGTGTGTAAGTGTGTGTATGTATACAACACACACACACACACACACACATATATATATATATATAAATACAAATATGTGTGTGTATATATACAACCGGAGATAAAGATAATGATAGAGATGGATAAATAGATAGATAGATAGAGAGAGAGAGAGAGAGAGAGAGAGAGAGAGAGAGAGAGAGACTGACAGAGAGACAGACAGACAGATATTTTTCCGCTAGGCGTAGGGCGTTAGTTGCCCTCCTCCGACGTACGACTACATTCTATTGCTCGATTTAAACAAGTGTGTATATTTTAACAATGGGAATTTTCTCTCTTGTTCGTTTCGCGTGTGCTACTACAGGCTGCTACTGCTGCTACTGCTGCTGCTACCGCCGTCATTACTACTGCTGCTGCTGATGATGATGATTTTGATGATGGTGAAGGTGGTGGTGATGATCGTTGTGGTTGTGATGGTGGTTGTGGTGGGTGTGGCGGAGGTTGTGATGGTTGCTCTCGTTCGATCGCTGCCACCAGTGCAGCTGTTGAAAGTGCTATAGTTGTAGTAGTGGTGCTGACGGTAGTCTTGGTAGTGGTAGTGGTGGTGGTGGTGGTGGTGGTGGTGGTGGTGGTAGCAGTAGTTGTTTTTGTTGTTGTAATAGCAATAGTAGTTGTAGCGAAAACAGCAGCAGCAGCAGCAGCTGAAATTGCTGTCATTTAACGTTTTTGTTTAGACCCAGATCAATCCCCTTCGGATAGACTCGCGCTGAAAGGCGTTCCAGCCAAGCCCATGCCATCCATGTAAGGTTACTTAGAAAGGGGTACATCATTAAATGTGTCCTTTCATTTTTCAAGACTTCATATTGTGATTTGAAGGAGATTTCTTTGCTATTTTAAGCAGTTTGTGCAACCAAGAAAACCATTTCACCACCGATGATGCCATTTTTTTTTAGCCCTTGGTCAGCCATGATCCAGCAAAGCTCTGATCAAAGGTATTTCAGGCATGCCCATCCAGTCAATTTTGTGTATCAGGGACTACTACAACGTCCAATATGTTCCGACGTCTTTCCAGAGAGTAATGTGTGTGATACGAAATAGATTTGACTGCTATTTCTAACGGATTGAGCAAGCCTGTGGGAGTTGCGTAGTCGCAATTCTTGTTGACGTTGTTATTGTAAAGTGCCATAACCACGTAAGGTGATTATTGTTGCAGATGATGCTGTTGTTGTTATTGTCGCTTTCGTTGTTGTTGTTGCAGCTAATGCTGCTGTTATTGATATTGTTGGTCATGTTCTTGTTGCTGCTGTTGTGCTTTTCATTCGTGTGCCACTGCTGTTTAAAGCTGTTGCAGTTGGCCACTGCCGTTGCAGTTGCTATTAACATTGCAATTATTGTTATTAGTGCAACTCATTTTTGTTGTTGTTAGTACTGCTCACAAGTACTTCTGATATTGTTGTTGCCGTTTTCTTTATTTTTTTCTTTTCATTAGAGGTATTCAATACTATATTTGCGTTGGTTAGTTCTGTAGTAGTAGTTGTTGTAGTTGCTCTAGTTTTTGTTGTTGTTGTTGTTATTGTTGATGGTGGTAGTAGATGTGGCGGTGGCGGCGGTGCTGCTGCTACTCGCTAGTCTTCTGGAGTTATTGTTGTTTATATTGTTGCTGTTAGCTTTCTATTAGAAGCGTGCTGCAGTGCACGATTTTAACCAACATGTTGTAGAACTGTGATGCAGTTCTCCCTGTCTCTATCTCACTGTCACACACACATAAATAGATATAGAAATCGACATACATACATATACAAATACACACACACAAATATATACATACATACATGTATCTCTCTCCTACCCTTCTCTCTCTTTCTTTCTCTATGTATCTCTATATACCTATGTATCCATTTATCTCTCTATATGTATGTATATATATATATATAATGAGAGAGAGAGAGAGAGAGAGAGAGAGAGACAGACAGACAGAGACAGAGAAAACAGAGACAGATATAAATGGATAGATAGGTATATAGAGATAGATAGAGAAAGAAAGAGAGAGAGGGAGAGAGAAGGGGAGGAGAGAAATACATATATATACCTAAGGTATTTGTGTGTGTCTGTGGTTGTACACAAATATACAGACATATACATATGTGTATATGTACGTAGGTAAACATATGTATTAATAAAATTAGATTAATATTAATTTTGTTTTTATTCGGAGGAATACATATACGGAATCTAGGAACCCTACTGCATAGATTAAATATAATGCTTGTTCTCGTTGATCATCTATTCCATAGCCGAGGACCATTTGGTTCAGGCAATATGCTTAATGCGTATTGGTTCAGTAATAATGTTTTCGTATTCAGTGTTTCTATTGTATTCAGTTTTGTTATATGTATAACTATAAAGAAAGCCCTACTAGATTAGTAGTATTCCCATTATTACTTGTTCAATTCAGTCTGTTTTTCTTTTGTATGTGTGTGTGCGTTTGGTGGTTTATGTAGAAGAGTGGTTATGTGGCAAGAAACTTGTTTGCTAACCACATGCTTCTTGGTTCAGTTGCACCGCATAACACCTTGGGGAAGTGTCTTCTAGTAGAGCCTCGGGACGACAAAAACCTTGTGAGTAGATTTGGTAGACCAAAAGTAAAAGAAATCCATCGTATATATATATATCAATGATAATAATAATAATAATAATAATAATAATAATAATAATAATATAATAATAATAATAATAATAATAATAATAATAATAATAATAATATGAATAATATATAAATAAATGCATATATACATTTATATACATATCTACATATATATGTACATATATACATGCATATATGGCTACAGGTCATAAAAAAAACGTTGAACACAATGAGAAACGAAAAGATAAAAACAAAAATATAGAAAGCGAACTCATTTTTGAGCAACGAAACAAAACAGAGAAACGAGAGATGTAACATAAAGAATATTCCCCTTCATCAGTTGTCCCTGTTTCATCTACTCCGCGTTTCGGTAATATATATCTATGTGTGTGTGTGTGTTGTGTCTCTGACTGTCCTCCCATTTTTTTATGGTTTCATCGGAGGTAAGGCAAATTTTGAGGGGTGTGGATGGTAAGAAATCATCTTTAGACTCAAGATGTGAGCGAAAAGTTTACAATAGAGTAGACTGCTTTAAATAATCCATAGGTTAGGTAGTGTTATTGAATTGAGAGTGGGGGTGTCTTATAAAGTGTATTGCTGTAGACTAACTGTGGAACCACCGTTGAGTCTTCAAATTCACTTTCTATCGTCTATTACTAACAAAGCTTTTGTCGATCCAAAACTTTTGGAAAAGATTCATACTCAGATTGTTCTGCATTGAAATCGAACCTGAAACTACGTAGCCCCTCAACGCAATAAAACTTGTGCCCTAACCATCTGAAAGAAGTAATCTTTACATCCAGTTATACAGACTGGCGCAAATGCTACTTTCACCCTTAAAACTTAAATGATATTTTAAAATTGTAATCTTTTATATTTGTTAATCTTAAAGGTGCCTAATGAAAGTCTGGTAGCTTTCTAAGCTTGGGAAAATACACGACTGAACAAAGGATGTTTGTTATATTTTAATATAAAACAATCATTCTAATCAGACCATGGGACAACTCTATATAACACATATATATTGAACAAAACATAATAGAATTAAATTGTAAATATCTGAGATGCGGAAATTTAAAATAAGAAATAGTAATAGGCATATTGGCCAGGTTGTCAGTGTCGGATAGCTGTTTTGTGGAATGTTTTTTCTGCATTTTGGGTTCAAAACACGCTCAATGTTAGGTTTGTTTTCTTCCTTCGGACTTCTGAAAATAAAATTCACCTCCCCATCGTTATTTCTACTTGTTGATTTCTCACTGCTTTCTGGAAAATAGACGTTATCAAACCTGGGAGGGAAGGGCTCGGCCTTCTTTTAAAATTGCTCTCGACGTTTTCCGTACGACTTCACTAAGACTTCTGCCAATGACCCAGTAGATAAGAGTATAGTAACCTACTGTTGAGAAACAATGTGTTCAACAACAGGATCCAGTCTAGCATTTGTTTGACATCCGAGAAATTAAACGATTGATAAACATTTCAGATTAAATCAATGGAAATGTAGTGTAGATGCACATATTAAAAATAACTCTTTTATCTTCAGACACAAAGTTCAGGCACAAGAGAGGCGTGTGGTGATAAGCTGCCTTCCCGAATACATGGTTTCGGAATTAAACCCACCTTGTGGCACCTTGGGAAACCCTCCTATACTATTGTCTCATACCGCTCAAAATGTGGGAGTAGTTAGGAATCTAAATCGTAGGAGACAGACACACAACTTCACTTTTTTATATAAAGATATGTTGCTGTAGGGATATGAGCAACTTTGCTTTGTCCCTCCTCAACACCATCTGGCAATAGGTGTTCGTTTGTTTACGTCCCCGTAACTTAGCTGTTTGGCACTGGAACCGATTGAACAAGTACCAGACTTTAGAAAAATAAGTGGTGCAGACGATTGTTCTACTAATCACTTTCCGATGACTGAAACAAGTAAATATTTAAAATTGTAAACTTTATGCGGGGAAAATGATAATGAAGATAACACGACACGGTTCGTGTCTGGTATTTTGTCTGAGAACAATTTTACTCCCTTACTCTCACCTGTAACGGAGCGTCATAAGCTTTCTCATTTCTATTTTGACAAGGCAATTATAAACACATAAAGAAAGAAATATATTTGATAAAAACCTCATCATTTTTCTTTCTATTTTTATTTTGTATATTTCAACGATAGTAACACCACAGGATTAATCAAGTGAATTAAAATAATAGCAAAATATCGAGTAAATCTTGTCACGCAGATTGTGCAACTTCGGCAATGAATGATTTGACAGGAACCGTGGGCAAACTATTTCTTGAATGTTCAGAAAAAAGAACTCGCACAAAATGTTAAAAGAAGCGCCATTCCGGCGATAACTAAGGAAAAACACAAACAACATTGTTTATATAGCACTCGCCTACATGAAAACTGCAATGCCAACAGACCAACAGACACTGAACTTAAAACCATCGACATTTTTCAGTTAGTGAACAAATGATTTATACAAGTTACGGTATCAGTGTCACGATAGTACGAGGTAACATCAGCATTAAGCTTAATGCCATATATTCAAGATAATATTGTTAGATGATATATATATATATATATATATGTTATATTATATATAATATATATATAATATATATATACAGAGAAAGAGGAGCGAAGAGAGAGAGAGAGAGAAAGATTGCTAGCTAGCTAGCTAGATAGAAAGATAGACAGAGAGATGCGTGGCTTAGGATAGGTAAGGAGATAGTGTATTCTGCTGTCGATAGTAAGGTTGTGAGTTCGATTCCTGACAGCATGTTCTGTCCTTGAGCCAGACACTCTATATTACGTTGCTCGAGTCCACTCAGTGGCAAATATGATTTGTGCCTTTATTTCAAGCTGCAACCTTGTAACATTTAGTGTCAGGCTGAATCTCCCCGAGGACTACGTTTGTGAAGTAGTCAGCCGCTTGCACGTTTATTTCACAACGAGACTGTCCAGTTGATCAACTGGAACACTCGGCGTCGTAAGCGACGGAATGCCAGTTGTATGTATGTATATATATATATATATATATATATATATATTATATATTAGAAATATTAAATTTCTGACACAGTATACAATCGCTCTCTCTCTCTCTCTCGCTCTCTCTTTATATATTATATATATACGCATTTTTTTCTCTCCTTGTTTCTCTCGTGTTTTTTTCTGTGTATCTTTCTGTTGAAGAGCGTAGACTCGAAACGTAAAAGACTTTTTTTATTTATATTCCTGAGCGCCATACTAATACAATTGTTTGTTTGTATTCCACCTGCCTTCGTCTTTTGTTTATTTTCATAAAGCTTCCCGTTACAATATATATATATATATGTATATATATATATAGATATATATATATATATATATATATATATATATATATATATATATTGGTAAAAACGGTAAGATAACAAAAGAAAGAAAGAGACCTCAATATTATGTAAATAGAGGAAATTTATCTATAAAATAATATGTTACAATTATTCAAAAGTCAAGATAAAACTTTGAGTTTCGGATACCGAACTGGAAATCCACAACACCATCTCTTCGGTTATCTGGCCATCTGAAAAACGCTATGAAAAAATACCGTTATATAAAGGAAAATTACTGTGTTATAATTCCGCTACTTACATAAATTAAGATTAAACGTTCATAGTAACCATGTAAACATGGCTATTCATACGCTCACATGTGCCCTCGCGGACCCACGTGCGTACTTATACGTCACTATGAAAACGTACACATCTTCACTCGCAGTTTTCGCCAAATGTATACGCTTATATATACAAACTCATACACACACATGCGTATGTAAAAGGAATTTCCCTTTATATAACGGTTTTTTTTCATAGCGTTTTTCAAATGGCCAGATAACCGAAAAGATGATGTTGTGGATTTCCACTTCGGCATCCGAAACTCAGAATTTTATCTTGACTTTTGAATAATTGTAACATATTATTATATATATATATATATATATATATGAAAGAAAGAATAAATAGAGTCAAATGAATAGGAAATACGATTCGATAGCTAATTAATGACCACAACACATGTTTCGATACAACATAGATCCACATATATACAGAATTTGAATTTAAATTATGTAACGGTTTACCTGTCTAATAGGACCTAGATGTATCTCGTCAGGTGATATATAATCTCCGTCTCCGTAACTAAATGTTTGAATTCGGGGCTATCATATTCAACTGGCTCCTTTGAATCTGGTAATTCTAAGGGCGAATGAGCTCTGTTTTGTACTCTAATACGTTCTTTACGGAATACACATCAACTATATCTATCTATCTATCTATCTATCTATCTATCTATCTATCTATCTATCTATCTATCTATCTATCTATCTATCTATCTATCTATCTATCTATCTGTCTATCTATCTATCTATCTATCTATCTATCTATCTATCTATCTATCTATCTGTCTATCTATCTATCTATCTATCTATCTATCTATCTATCTATCTATCTATCTATCTATGGATATATATACATATATATGTATATATATATATATTATATATATATATATATATATATATATATATGTGTGTGTGTGTGTGTGTGTGTGTGTGTGTGTGTATATACAGAGTTGACGGGGTACCATATTTGAACTCCCTATTACTGAATAATTAAACATTATACAATCCACAGATAACATTCTAAACTCTAGGGATGAAACATCTCCCTGCATACACAGGCAATATTTTACATTCTGTAATTTCAAAGTAGAGTCACTATATTCGACGGTAATCCCATGTGAACTCTGGACACCCATAGCATGCAAACTGAACACAGAAGAAATATGCCCTAATCACGTAATACCTTCGCACACAAGTATAAGAATGTCATGAATAGAACAAAAATAAAATAATGCAAACAAATTGACAGCACAACAATTTGCTCTTTGGACAAATCCAAGGGAGACAAATATCCAAAAGATGCCATCAAGATTAACGTCATTGTTTTATTCACATGAATTGACGAGAATCTCCGCTAAGTCAAAGAAGCTGTGTGTTCGAAAATGGCGACGAATGTCTTTTTGCATCTGATTGGCTTGAAATATTGTTAAGACATTGAGAGGCTTTCCTACTTTTCTTAACATGGAACCAACGGTTGCCTTAATTCACAAATAAAGAACTTATATCCACCAATGCGGTGTTGAGGACTCATTTTAATAGTTCGATATTTACGTACATACACACAGACACAGACACACACACACACACAGATGTTGAGATAGGCTCTCTTTCTTTCCTGATGAGAAGATTGCATTTTACAACGTTTATTCCTTTGGAATAAAACCAATGTTGTCTTCGAAACATATGTCGAACGTAAAAGACTTTTAATAACATCTGCGTTCAACTCCATTTATTTACTTATACTATACAAATTACTGCACATTAACCCGGAGTTTCTACCTTTGAATAGGTTGCTTCATCCGTGTTACTTGCGTGAATTTTTCTACCCTGGTAACTGTTTATTGAATTTTCCATTTTAACGGTAAACAAAGGATAATTCATTCATCCATTTATATATATATATATATATATATGTGTGTGTGTGATGGTGTGTGAGAGAGTGTATAAATACCGAAACCTGCTCCAGCATGGCCGCCGTCAAATGACTGAAACAACTAAAAGAGTATATTTATGTACGTTTCGTCTCGTTGTAATACTACAAGGTATTTGTTAATGTCACGAAAGAACCAATTCAATAATCTCCCGTTAACTGTATGACGGCAATATTAAATATGGTACATATCCACTTTCTACAAAAGATAACAGTGAGGATTTCGTTTAACGGTTTTCAATGTTATTGACGTCGTGATACACCGGAGTTCAGATAAAAAATTACTATTGCACGTCGCATGAACATAGTTTTTTTCTTTTATAAAAAATATTGTTTTACAGTTGAAAAATATAGGAAAAGTATCTTGAAACTAGTGCTTACGCTATTTTACTTCTCATTCATGTGCAAAGCATGTTTTTCAGTGTCGAGACTTTTGTGCGAACAAACAGACTTCCATCTTCTCAATCCACATTTTTTTTCTTTTTTCATCTAATCTTGGTTTGTACAGAACTCTTAATTCACGAAAATATGTTATTGAAACTTGAATCAAAAAAATTTCGTAGTTACGAAAGGAAAATTTTTCATGGAAGACAAAATATTCTTAGTAAAAGGCTAAGCATATTTGATATTAAATCCACGATGGGTGTATATAGTAGTCCTAAAGTCAGTTCGAATATCTCCGGGACGGTTTCTAATCCACCAAATTTAATGATGGAAGAAAATACTCTCTCAATTTTTCTTCTGTTGTCCAATGTCCACCCATGAAAAAAAGTTAAATTTATCAAATTATGTATACTTACTAATAAAATTAATTCCAACTTATCGTATATTGTTTTTTCTTTCTTTTGTACATTATTGTTTATCTGAACTGTCGTCAATTTATCTGTGGATTCAAAGAATTTTTATATTTATCTTGCATTCTTTGGTTGGAAGAGATCAAAATAGTTGACAAAATCATTGAAAGTAATGATCCAGAATTTTCTTTTTACAATATTTTAAGTGATTTTAAACAAGAAAGTACTCTATTGGTACAAATACCTCCTCATAAGTTCCATGGTGATTTCCAGTTTCAACGTAGTGTCTGTTATCTCTTGAATGCTCATAGAACCGCTTTATTGGTTTATCAGATGGTTTATCAACGTGCAATGGAAGTTTATTACAGTACGTTTTTTTCTTCAATATCAGTTGGAAATATCAAATTCCATCTACAAACAATATCATTTTTTAGAGAGAAACACACACATAAAGGAAGAGAGAGATTGGGAGAGGTAGATACAGAAAGAGAGAGAGAGAGAGAGATAGGGGGAGATAGACAGAAAGACGGAGAAACAAGGAGAGATATGTGTGGAAAGTTACATATTGTTCTATCCTTATTTTAATACATTTTTTCCCTGAAATGCAAAATAGTTTCTGTATCAGAATTCAGCATTTTTTCGAACCATTTTAGATATATGATAAGAAGCCATATGAGCGTTTCCAGGAACTGTTATACTTTTAAAAGCATTTGTCTGTTTTCTCTGGTTTTCTGACAGTCTTTTATAATAATTTAAATCTAGTCTTCATATATATATATATATGAATGTTTAGTTTTGAAGTGTTTGTGTAACTCGCCAGAAAGCATTGACTCGTTTGATACTTTATATCGAGATGTCGGAAGCATAATTATGTTTGGTCTTCATTGCCAAAAAACATGAAAGTTTATATATCTGTTGCTGCATTTGTGATTAAGTTGCGCTTTTATCATTGTATGTATAATAATTTTTCGCTTTTGAAGTATGCAAATTATCGAATCCACACTCACTAAATTTAACGTTTCTTATTTAGTAATTTGTGTATGACCGAAACTATGTATACAAACAGGTGAAATAGGTGATTATTTTAAACCAAATTTAAGAATAACAACGGAACAAGTTCTCATTAGAGGGACTCGGTACAGAGAGTAGAGTTATCTTTATTATAAAATGGGCACTCACTGCAGCATTAAGCTTCGCCTAAGACCTTACAAATATGCGCGTTCACCCGTTTGTGTATATATATATATATATATTTATTTATTTATTTATACGTGTGTATGAAAGTGTGTCTATGTTTATATATGTATGTTTTCATATATATATATAGAGAGAGAGGGGAGGAGAAGGGGAGAGGGTTAGATTTATTGACACGTAGAAGTATACACATGCATATACAGGCACAAACACAGATACACAGAAACACACACGCACATTTATATATGTATACACGACGGGGCTCTGAAAATTTCATGGCTTTGGGCAAAAGTAAGTACAAGAGGATCAGCTAATTATAATTTTATTCAACACTAGCAGTATCGCCCGGCGTTGCTCGGGTTTGTAAGGGAAATAACTATTATAAGCATTTTTAGAGAGTTACTTCCCTTATAGATGCCAATTCGGGCTTTCTTAGCCATTTCTATTTTGGTGCCTTCAAGCCATGAACTCGTTGTTCTAAAAGAACGCTGGTCTCCTTGACAACGCTTTACGACGTTGATTTCCTTACACTCCCTTCCCCACAGCTTCACGAGGGAGGGAAGAAGGGGGAGAAGCAAACAGGTGCAGGTGTGACCATGGACGCCAACTCCGCCGCCATCGACACACGAAAAATTATGCATTAAAATGGAATAAAAAATGATGTTAAATTATTTTTAAAATCGTAGACTCATCGTAGACGCGCGCTAATACTCTGACGGGCTCGATATGAAACACGACTATAAGATACCCGAATTTGGTTAAACTGCACCGCAAAATGTGGGAGTAGTTAGGAATCTAAATCGAAGGGGACAGACACTCACACAACTACAGTTTTATATATATAGATATTCCCGACTAACATTAACACACTTATTGCAGCGGTCCTTCAGTTTTTCTAAGCCCTGTAAAAGAACTCGGAAGGAAGGTTGACTACCAAACCAGGCTTTTCGCCAGGAACTTTTCAGCAACCCCACGTACAGTGGTGAGAGTGAAAAATCCGTACACTTCGATACTGAACATTCAACTATTCAAATATTTGATCACTGAATTACCTGATTCTGAATTGACGTGTAACGTGTAATGCTCTGATAGAATCAATGTGATGTAATCTTACCAAGTTTATATTCTTTCAAGTAAAGAGATAATCCAGTTGGTAATTATATATACAACGTTCATAAAAGTAGGATGCGTGTAATTCAGCAAATCTTTTGGTTTTGTACTGTCAACTCGTATTTCATGGCCATACCCTACAACAATATTAATTAAGAGAATCACTACCAGAACGACGGAATGTTCTTCATGAATTACGCCCTATTTTGTGCGTTTTGGTATGAAAACGTTAGCGATATAAAAAAATTAGGTTTCAAGAACGTGTTGTTTTTATATATACAATCAAGATGTATGCATATGCACAAAACGAACAACACTTTGCAAGGTTAGTTACAACATGTTTTCTTCAAAAATAAAATCTACCAAAGTTTGAACGATTTTGGGGACATTCGGTGTCTCATACTGTCTCCTGGGTTTGTATGACCCTATAAAATGGCTCGACAAATGTCTAAATTTTAGTCTAGCTGTGATCAACATATTTATCCGGAACTATAGCATGTTCTGGCATGAGATTTCATTGAGGGAAGACGCTCTTAATACGATGAAATATGTATGTGTGTAGTGAGTGTGTGGGTATGTGTGTGTGTATGTGTGTGTGTGTATGTGAGTGACTGAGTGTGTATATATCTTCACCACTCATATTAAAGTATATCTCCAGCGAGTTAACTTGAGATTCCTTAACGAAAATGTAACCTTCATACTACTAAGGTACCTTCGGCCGAATGAGTAACTAGTGGAGTACCCCTCATTGAGTTACTTTCATTTCTGAGGATTGCTAGGTAAGAAACTGTTGTAAGGAATTAATAATAATGGTACACCCCTCCCACGTGACGAAAGGAATAACCTAATCTCTATAAGTGAAGAGAGGTACATGAAATTCTCGAGTACATAGTATGCACTCAGAGATAATCGTGTCGTTACTGGTTTTACTCTGTATACTGTATACCGAAGTGGGCGTTATAACAATCCAGCATTGTAAGGATTATAACTGTGGCGAGGAGGATTTAAACAACTCAGGTGGAATTAATAAACTCGACGAGGATTTAAACACCTCACTAGAAATTAATACACTCGACGACGATTTAAACACCTCACGAGAAATTAATACACTCGACGCTTAATACACTCGATGACGATTTGAATAACTCACGAGAAATTAATAAACACAGCGAGGAATTAATAAACTCGACGAGGATTTTGACAACTCATGAGATATTAAAAACTCATGGGGAATTAACGAGGAGTTAACAAACTCACAAACATTTTTGTTGTGCGAATTTTACAAACACAAGTCGTAAAATTATGGAAAAGTTTTTGGGTGGTTTGTTCGAGTTGCAAAAAGCAGCAACAACTGAAAGTTCAACAACAGCAGCAGATATAACTGCAAGAGAAACAGCAGAGGCTATACCAATAACGAATAATATAACAGCAACAAATACCAGGAAAGTACGAAAAAAGCGTTCTCGTCAGACTATGTCGCGAACTCCATAACAGAGATCAAATACGAACCTGACGAAGGAGTTACCTTCGAAGCATACCACAGAAGATATGAGTAAATCTTCGATAAAGAGTGTAGAGACTGGTACGACGAGATGAAAATGTGCTTAATCTGAAGAAAACTAACGACAGCAAGACATGAGCGTTGCAGAAATTATGTACTTCCATAAAAAAAAAACCTTCGGACATAAACTTTAATGACACAATAGATATATTGTGTAAAATTTTCAGTGAAAAAAGCTCATTGGTCAACATACGTTGGAAGTGTCTGAACATAGGGAAAAACAATGACAAAGACTACCTCACATATGCTGGTAGTTTAAAACGGGAACGTATAAAGTTTAAGCTGGGCGAATTAACTCGAGATATGTTCAAATGCCTGAATTTTACACAGGGATTTACTGCCGAAATGACGCAGAAGTTAGAATTAGAATTCTCGCTAAGCTGGGACAAAACCAGCATGTAACCCTACAGCAAGTGTCAGAAGAATGTGAAAGGATAGTCAAATTAAGATACGACAAAGAGGAAACTGAACGTAAAGATTATTTCCAAGTAAAACAAATGCGAAATAGTCAGAATAGAGATAAATATGTTCCTAAAAAACACGTCAAAATCAGAAAATAATCCCATGTTCTGTATGTGGAGGTATGCACCTCAG
The DNA here is from genome assembly GCF_006345805.1 of Octopus sinensis. Taxonomy (NCBI): domain Eukaryota; kingdom Metazoa; phylum Mollusca; class Cephalopoda; order Octopoda; family Octopodidae; genus Octopus; species Octopus sinensis. Next base: position 32,149,823 of record NC_043003.1, read on the forward strand.
GAAAAATTGCCCATTTAAAAAAGCGAATTGCTTTCGTTGTAGTAATATCGGATATATAAACACGCACAGTAGAACGAAGATGACAAAACATCAGAACAAAGGGGAAAAAAGATTAAATAGAACGTCATCGGAAAAAAGTTAGTAATATAAAAATGATGAAATTTGTGACGGTGAAAATTAGAAACACAAGTGTTAAAATGCAATTGCACACTGGTTGTGATATCATCATTATAAACGAAAAAACATGGAGATAAGTCGGTAAGCCGAAATTAATTAAATCGAAAAAGATTGGTAAAAGATAATATTTTTTCAGTGAATTCGTATATAGTGTAAGGTTTCGAGGTCAAACAAAAAAGGCAAGGATATGTGTATTAAAATATTCACTTAATCTATTTGGCACAGAGTAGGTAGTGCTATTCAGATTGTGGGATACACCCATCAGCGTTCAGTGTAGAAATATAGTTGGGTCAGCCAAAAGTTCAAACGTGACTGAGGGACTGAAACAAAAACGTGCAGTAAGACAGAGTGGAACGCCAGTATGTAAACCAAAACGAAATGTAAAATTGTCCACGATAAAAGTAAACCTTGCTCAAAAGTAGATGTTCTGTGATCGAGACTATACATTAATTTCGCTAGTCCTTTAAATGTTTCTTACTACATAATGTTAGTTGATAGTTTCTCGAAATGGCCAGAAATTTGTAAGTGTAAAAAGCCAACCTCCTCAACTGTGAGACATTTTTTACACGAATTGTTGCAAGATTTGGCATCCCAGACAAGATAGTGTCCGACAATGGAACGCAATTTATTTCATGGGAATTAAAAAAGTTTTGGGAAACGTTCGCGGTAGAACATAAAACTACTGCCCCATATCATCCCAGATCTAATGTACAGACAGAATGCTTTGTCGATATCTTCAAAAGAGCCCTAAGTAAATCGAATAAGGAATTCACAGATGAGGTAGCTCTACAAAAATTTTTAAGAGTGTACTGTGTAACATCAAATCTGAATGCACCAGCAGGAATGTCATCAGCAAAGCCAATGTTTGTGTGGAAACTAAAATCAATCTTCGAAAAATCGCTGCCGAGAAAGAAGAGAAAAAGTGCCAAGGAAAACATAGCAGGATTCTTTAAAATTGGTGAAAATGTGTTTATGAGGGCATATAAGAATGGAAAGCAGAGTTGCGAAGATGGCGTAATTACCAAATGCATTGGTAAAATGTTGTATTGTGTAAAAATATAGAAAACGCATACCAGAAAGACACAGGTGCAACTGAAACAGAGATTTGTGGAAAGCGAACAGAAGTTGGAGGAACTGATGGAATGGTTGTACGATACGTTCTAAGTGCCAATGCCACTGCAGGTGATCGAACCTAGGCGTACAAGTGAGAGGAAATGAAAAGAGGGAGTTCTTGAAAAGAGATGCGAAGGGCCAAAAATATCAAATTGTACGAAAAAGAACTAAACAAAGGGAAGTTAGGAGAATAAAAACAGAATATTGCTAAGTAAAATGACACTCCCTAAGAAAAACTTAAAAGGAGAGATGTTGTAGGGAATTATCAATAACGGTACACCCCTCCACGCGAAGAATGGAATAACCTGGTCACTACAAGTAACGAGAAGTACGTGAAGTACTGGAGTACGTAGTAGGTGGTCAGAGATTCTCATGTCTTTACTGGTTTTACTAAGTATACTGTATACTGAAGTGGGCGTAATAACAATCCAGCATTTTAGGGATTATAACAGAAACATATGTAACCTGATGTAGTCTGCATTTTACCAGCTCCGTTCCCTCAATTTGGAGTTATATATATATAACTGTGTGTGTATGTAATCAAATGACTTGTGGCCTCCGAGGATATGTCAGCGGTCTTAGAGATCCCCATGATTGACTCCCAAAGGAACAATAACCTATAAAGGACTACTTTTCAAAAAAGAAACACATCTTCGGTTCGGTAGTGGATCTGGGCGGCTTCTGTTCTGGGCATTTAAAAAACATTGTAACAACATATCGGCTGTTGTGACACACCAATCGAGTGCTGCAACGAAGACCAAAAATAAAATGTGACGGAGAGTGCAACAACTGGTATCACCTGTAAATTGACGACAGGTTTCTTGAATTCCATTAGGCAATGGTTACAGAAGCGATAAAGAACGCGAATCTACTTCATTATCATGGTAATGAATTGGTCTAGGAATCGTTCTTATAGCAATGCTTTGTCTATGTGTGCGCTACTGAAATATTGATGATCTCAACCTTTCCATGTGTGTGTGTATGTGTGTGCATATATATATATATATATATATATATTATATATATATATATATATATATAATATATATATATATATATATATATATATATATATATATATATATATATATATATATATACATTGGTATGTATTTATTTATATTGTGAAAAAGAAAACACATGAATTAAACAATAATTTCCAGTTAACAACGAAAAATACAAGTTGCAGAAATGTGTTAATTTTTACAATAACACGTACATTGATGAATAAGCTTGTTTGACGTCATACATACAAAAAGCGTATTGATGTACTTGTGCTAGCAGCTACCGAGAATAATGCAGTGTGACTTCACATACATAAACATACACGCATGTATATATATATATATGTATGTGTGTATGTATGTATGTACGTATGTATGTATGTATGTATGCGTGGATGTGGTGTGCGTGTACATGTATGTATATTGTTGTGTCTCGGGAGAGTCATTACGCCAATAATAACAACAACAGGTATGTGTATTCAGGTATCTACACAAACATACAAACCCTCGCACGGGCGTAGAATATAGGTAATATCTAGTTTTCTAATACCATGTCAGTATAGGACAAAAGCTCCTCCAATCCATAGCTATCCCGTTTCTTTCGATGAAGAGTTTAGTTACGTCTAGATTATCCTATTCGAACATTTTATAAGACTATAGTACGGTGTAGGATTGAGATGTGGCTGCTATTTCTGTTTGTAGGACGCTGAACGACGACAGATATTAGATTCCATCACTGGTTCGCGCACCACCTTCGCTTTTTGATCTGTATTACAAACCTTAGACTCTCATACAAAGACGAAACACGCTGTATACGGAGAGAAGGAGCCCACATCACACACACGCATACCTTCAAACACATCGAAAATAATATTGACTATTGTAAATGCTTTCCTTTCGCCTATACGTGTATATCTACCTGCTTCTCATTCTCTTATATTCTCTCGTTATCTCTTATCTATGTGCGTTTCGTTTGAGCTCTTGCTTTTGCCTTTCGAATCTTTATTCTTGTTGTACTCCTCTTTCTCTATATATCTGTATTGCTAAATATCTATTGACCGATCTCTCCCTCTTTCTTTCTATGTATCTCTCTCTCTGTGTTTATCTCTCTATTAGTCGCACACATACGCACACTCTCTATCACCACTTTATTACACTCTCACGTTGATTAAGCCACGCACTAATGTGTGTCTCTAACATTATTAACATATCTCTCATATCTCTATTACCAAATATCTATCGAACGATATCACGCTTCCTCAGTCCCTCTCTTTGCATATATATATACAAATACATACATATATATATATATATGTATAATGTATGTAAGTACATATATACATATATGCATATATGTATGTGTACATATATGTATATATACATATACACACACACACATATACCTTTATATATATGTGAGTGTACGTCTGTGTGTGTGTGTATGTGTGTATTTATATCACCTATACATCTATATATAGATCGATGGATCGATCGATCGATATATACATTTACCTATGTTCATTTTCCAATAGTTCTCTGTTACGTTTTATCAATTTCGCTTAGTGATATTTTCTCTTTTCCTCAAATCACATTCTGTCTCTCGCTCTCGCTCTCGCTCTGCCTCCTCTCTCTCTCTCTCTCTCTCTCTCACACACACACTTTCCCGATATTTCTGTCTCTCTTTATATATCTTTCTTTATTATCTCCAATCTATCTATATACTTATATTTTCCCGATTATACCTTGTCATATTTTTTTTAATATTTCCTTTGGACACATTGCATGCTCTCCTTCACTCCTTTATGTATGTATGTATGTATGTATGTATGTATGTATGTATGTATGTATGTATGTATGCATGTATGTATGTATGTATGTAATTATCTATCTATCTATCTTTCCATCTCTCTCGTTACGCATACATACATATAAACACACACACACACTTATATATGTATATTTATATGTATATATATAAACACACACACACACACACACACACACACACACACACCACACACACACACATATATATATATATATATATATATATATATTAGAAATATTGAATTTGTAAATGTCAGAGAGACATAAGCAGTGGTGAAGCGATATAGTGGTCGTATACTGTCAACTCAATGTGACAGTCCCGTGAGGGAATTACACCACCGCCATTTAGCCCTAGGAAACATCGACGTCTCCTGTCCACTATATATATATATATATATATATATATATATATATATATTATATATATATATATATATATATATATATATGCATGTATGTATAAAATAAATGGAATAAAACTCATTAAGAACAGGACATCAACAACGTGTGAAAAATAGGTATACACACGAGAGATAAGTACGGGACGAAATACCAAAGGTGTAATACCTTCACAATATACACACATTATGTTTATCTGTACGTGTCTATGTATATATACATGCATATATACATAGCTTCATAATGTATCCATTACTCCTTATTTCTATACATAATTGTGTATATATCTATACTTAAATACAGACACATTCACACACATATATATTTGTGTGTGTGTGTCTATCTATCTATCTATCTATCTATCTATCTATCTATCTATCTATCCATCCATCCATCATCCATCCATCCATCCATCCATCCATCCATCCATCCATCCATCCATCCATCCATCCATCGATAGATAGATAGATAGATAGATATAGATATATAGATATAGATGGATAGATATAGATAGATAGATATAGATAGATTGATATAGATATATAGATATAGATAGATATATATATATATAGAGAGAGAGATAAATATACCGGAGTAAACACATAAATGTGAAACAAGGTGGAAAGAAGAGTACTCAAATACCAGCGGTAGAATAATATGCTTTATTTAAAGCAGCGGAAAATTCAACAAAACCTGTTACTCTGAGTTTCACGTTCCCGTTCGTCGGACAATTTTAGATAGATATATATAATATATATATATATATAGATACATATAGATATATATATAGCTGGATATATATATATATATATATAATATATATATATATATATATATATATATATATATATATATATATATATCCATCTATATATATATCTATATATATCTATCTATTTTTGCTAAAACTGTCCGACGAACGGGAACGTGAAACTCGGAGTAACAGGTTTTGTTGAATTTTCCGCTTCTTTAAATAAAGCATATTACTCTACCACTGGTATTTGAGTACTCTTTTTTCCACCTTGTATCTATCTATCTATCTATCTATCTATCTATCTATCTATATATCTATCTATCTATCTATCTATCTATCTATCTATCTATCTATCTATCTATCTATCTATCTATCTATCTATATATATATATATTATATATATATATATATATATATATATTATATATATATATATATAGTTATTAGGTATATTCGGTAGTCAACTGAAGTGACGAACTCTTATCGTCCGAAATAATCAACTGATTCATAACTTATCTATATATTTATTCATTTATTTATATTTGGGCTAAATATGGAGGGGTTGGCGACTCATGCAGCACTTTCCTGACGCTAAGAAGATGTTAGGGGCATGATGTTGCCAGACAGGATTTCATGCTCAACTACTCAATAATGTTTGTAGAGTTACAGATTACTATAGCTGTAGCATAAACACCCTGCTTTGGCTGAAGATTACCGCAAGTAAACATGGACGTATATGTGAGAGATATGAAACCATTTGCGCCAGGTTTATAGCTCTATAAGGTAATGATGATGATGGTATGTATATATGTGTCTGTGTGTGTGAGTGAACTACCTATGTATGTGAGTAAACTTTCTGGTGTATGTTGCGTACCGTTACTAATAAATGAATGAAAAAATGCATTGTAAATATACAGTGACAGATAAAAATGTATACGTATAAGACACAGAGTGTCACTAATTCTTCATCAGTTATCAACCAGAATGGTAATACTCAGTTTCGCACCATTAATGATAAGATTGCTGGGCTTCCCATCTTGACGGTGCTTGCGAAAAACACAGAGAATCGGCTCTCACATATATACATACATACGTGTATATATATATATATATATGGAGGCGCAATGGCCCAGTGGTTGGGGCAGCGGACTCGCGGTCGGAGGATTGCGGTTTCGATTCCCAGACCGGGGGTTGTGTGTGTTTATTGAGCGAAAACACCTAAAGCTCCACGAGGCTCCGGCAGGGGGTGGTGGCGTCCCCTGTGGTACTCTTTCGCCTCAACTTTCTCTCACTCCACTCTTACTTCCTGTTTCTGTTGTACCTGTATTTCAAGGGGCCGGCCTTGTCACTCTCTGTGTCACGCTGAATATCCCTGAGAACTACGTTAAGGGTGCACGTGTCTGTGGAGTGCTCAGCCACTTACACGTTAATTTCACGAGCAGGTTGTTCCAATGATTCGGATCAACAGGAACCCTCATCGTCGTAACCGACGGAGTGCTTCCAACTATATATATATATATATATATATATATATATATATGCTAACATAATACATACATACATACATACATACATGCATACATACAGTTGTGGGCTATGCGGTAAGAGGTTCCTGCCCAACCACTTCACTCCAGGTTGAGGCCCATTGCGTGGAACCTTGGGCAGATGTTTTCTATACTATAGCCTCGGGCCGAGTAGATTTGACATACATATACATACATACATACATACATACATACATACATACATACATACATACATATATATCCATTTCAAATTTACAGAAAAACAAAAGACAAAGACAGGTGTATGTTAGTTTAACGTTGGGGAAATAGAGAAAGTCTTTTTACGTTTTGAGACTACGCTCTTCAACAGAAAGGAAGACGAGAAATTAAATAGAGAGAGAAAAAAAACTTTAAGAGCTAGCGGTCAATCGTGATGGTTGGCTGAACAAAAGTAGTTAGATAGAACTAGGAAGAAGGGGGAGATAGTAAAGTACTGGTGATCCCAAAACGAAGGTGCTTGTGCGTGTGTATGTGGTAGTGTGTAAGCGTGTGTATGTGGTAGTGTGTAAGCGTGTGCGTGTGGTCAGAGGCTGGTGACTTTGACGTGCAGATGTGTGCATGTGGATGATGGTGTGGGTGCTGGGAAGTGGTCAGTGCTAGTGTGTGCGGGGTGGTGTGATGTGGTGGCGTGTGGTTTGGTGGTGTGGCGTGGTGGTGTGTGGTGTGGTAGTGTGGAGTTGTGTGGCGTGTTGAGGTGTGAGGATGTGAGGGTGGGGTGTGGTTTAGTGTGAGGATTTGGGGTAGGGTGGAGTATGTGGAAGTGGGATGTGTAGGGGCCGGGGTGTGGTGTTGGGGTTGGGATGTGTAGGGATGGTGTGTGTATGGAGGGGGTATCAAAGAATGGAGAAGGTGGATAGGAGCGAAGAGATAGGTATCAGAGCAAGAGGGGGATGAGACATGGGTAACGGTGAAGAGAGGAAGTAGGTGTGAGATGGAGAAAGGAGAGGAAGAGAGAAAGGTGTGAGATGAAGAGAAGAGAGGAGTGGAGGCAGATGAAAGGGGCGAAGATAGAAGATTAAATCTTGTTCACGGTGAAGGCTGAAGTCCGGATGGCCCCTGTGCATAGACACTCCCAACAAAGACAGGTGTCCCAATGAATGACCGGTAACGCAAAAAAGGCACGAGACCTGGGTGTCGTTGTCGAGTTTAATGTCTCGGAGGTGCTCCGCGAACCGGTTAACCAAGCGGTGTCCCGTTTGACCGATGTACTGAGAAGGATAGAAAGAGATGCACCAAATGACGTTGCTAGAAATGCATTTATAGGAGTCAGTGATATGATAGGGGCGATGATGGTAGTGTTGGAGAGGTAGGGGTAAGTGCGGCACCGTGGGCGGGAGCACAAGAATGACCCAGGTTGGGAGGTGGGGTTAGGGAAGGAACTGGACCAAGAGGTCGCCCAGGATGTGGGTTCGTTTGAAGAATGGGAGCGATAGGTTGGGGAAGATTTGCGAAGTGGAGGTTTGGGACCGGAGTCGCCGGAAGGCTCGGAGAATGGTGCGTTGCAGGGGCAGGGTGGAGGGGTGGTAGGTAAGGGGAAACCAGAGACGGGTACAGGGATAGAGTAGAGGCACGGTCTACGAAATGTCCTCTGCCAAGGGAAATGTGGACAGTGGTGAGGGGATATCCACGAAGAATGAAGTGGGGAGCTATGAGTGGAGACTGAGTCTCAAAGACAGCCTGTGCAGACGGAGGGATTTGGGAGTAGGGGATGGAGAGCTTCGTGTGAGTAGGGTGAGAGGAGGAGAATTTGCGGTTTGTGTGTGAGTCGGTATGTTTGGTTTAGAGGGCAGAGGGCAGTAGAAGGAGGTATCTTGACGTTTGAGGAGAGCTTCAGCCCCGTACAGTTTCACGCGCCACACAGCTACGGCTCTACCCTTGTCGGCCGGTTTTATGAAAATGTATTTCCGGCGTCGGAGACATCGAAGAGCCGAGAGTTCGGCTGAGGAGATGTTCAGATGTCGGGGACGCCTGCTAAAGTTAAACCGGTCCACAACACGTTGACAAATGCTTGCAAAATGATCGACCGCTTGGAACAGGCCAAGAGCTGGCGTCCAGTGGGATGGACGGCGGCGCAGGTTGGTGAAGCAGTCCTATTCGTTAGATGCAGGTGGAGCGTTGTGGAATAGTGAATATAGCCTGACACGGCGCACAAAGATATGAATATTAGCACGAGTCTGAAATTTGTTAGTGGATGGAGTGAAGGGGATGAACTGCAGGCCCCTATTGAGAAGGGAGCGCCAGAATGGTAACAGCAGACTGAAGCGGGGAGGGGTGGATAGGTCAGATGTGGGAGAAGTGGTGTTGGTAGTCGAAGGCTGAGAGGACAGAGATGTGGGGTAATTGTGTTGGGTGGAGTGACGGAGGGCTTGGGGTGAAGATGAGGGGGAAGCGTATCGGGGAGGGAGTTGGATTTAGTGATATCGGGTGTGACAGAACGTATCACCACAACTTTCTCTCACTCTTCCTGTTTCTGTTGTACCTGTATTTCAAAGCGCTAGCCTTGTCACACTCTGTCACGCTGAATCTCCCCGAGAACTACATTAAGGCTACACGTGTCTGTGGAGTACTCAGCTACTTGAACAAGCAGGCTGATCTGTTGATTGGATCAACTGGAACCATCGTCGTCGTAACCGACGGAGTGTCGTCCACTCTCGCCTCCCCCACCTCCCCAAAACATCACACCACACCACACTACACCATACAACATTACACATGACATCACAACACACCACCCACACACCCCTCCGCACATTTTCACACCTTCACATACATACACGCACACGTCCATACATACTCTCTTATACACACACGCACCTTCGAGTTGGGGGTCATCTTCACTTTGTTATCTCCCCTACTTTCCTCCTCGTGTGTGACCCTTCTGTCCGAGTCAGACGCCATGATAGATCGTTAGCCACTACACACATTTTTTTCTCTCCTTGTTCCTCTCCTTATTTTCTGTGTCCCTTTCTGTAGAAGAGAGTAGGCTCGAAACGTAAAAGCTTTTTCTATTCCTGAGCGTTATACTAATACATCTGTTTGTTTTGTACACCACCCGTCTTCGTCTTTTGTTTTTTCCGTAAACTCTCCCTATATATATATATATATACTCATAAACATATGTAGGTAATATTGTTTCTTTTTATGTTCACTTTCAATAAAAAAAAATTGCACAATGATTTGAAGTATTAGTCTATAATATTGTAGAGTACAAATTTATTATTCTTATACAAAAATGTTGTTTTCAGTAACTTCGAAGTTTATATAGTTGGTGAGTTCTTTGTTTGAATATATTTCATTTGGTTACACCACGCATAATAATTCTATTCATTGATAAACAGACAAATATATTTTTCAATATTCGTTTGTACTCAGCACTTTGCTTATACCTTGGTGTGACTATTGTCATAAAATTAGTTGTATATGTAGAGCGTGTTTGCATCTGTTTCAGAGGAAACTATTCAATGGAAATATATCTCTGTGAAAGGTAGAACATAGAAACACAATAAAACATTAATACGATATATAGGAAAGAAAGTCAATGACTATTGTGTGTACACAAAGAAAACAGAATCACATGCTATATATGCAGATGCTTTGCATTCATGCATCAGGACATTTATCGCATTAAATACAGAGGCCAAATAAGAATTATGAATACGTACACATTTCTTCACGCGAGCCAGCTGAGTTGAAAGTATGTATGTATATATGTATGTATGTACGTACATATGCATGTATGTGTCCATGTATATATGTTTGTTTGTATGTATGTATGTATGTATGCATGCATGTATGTATGTATGTATGTATGTATGTATGTATGTCATTGTTCAGCTTTATTTCTTGCCAATAGAGAAAGAACCGGTTTCCAACCAAGATATAAGGCTCCTCCATTGGAATTTCAGCATCAACAACAGGGTATTTTCGTATGTATGTATGTATGTATGTATGTATGTATGTATGTATGTATGTATGTATGTATGTATGTATGTATGTATGTATGTATGTATGTATGTATGTATATGTATATATTTGTATGTTTTGCTTTATGTAAGTATTCTCATGCATATAGTTGCATAACAAGACATGCTCTTATATATATTTAAATGATAAACGTCCGGAAAGTCTTACAAACTTTTACAGTTCCAGTGACGCATTGGATTTGTAGTCTTCGAATTAACATTCTCCTTTCTGGTTTTGAGAAGCCTAACTTCTTAAGTTTGCTATTTAGACAGTGTGTTTCATATACTAGGGCCGCAATAATTACAGATATACACCTGGACTTGTAATCTGATAGAGTAACTTCAGATTTCTCAATAGTTCGGCGTAGGTATTCTCTTTTTCACAGATCTTCAGCTTTATGTTAACATCAGCTGTGCAGCTAATTTCAACAACTGTACACAGTTTCTCTTCTCAGCTCAAATCACTATATCAGGTTTGTTGTGCTTACATTTTATTGCGGTCTTCGCTGGGACATTCCACAAGTACTCCATGGGCCCCTCAAACGATATGTGGAATTGTAGATCAAATTTAGATGGATGGATTAGAGGTGCAAGGAAAGCGATGCCCTTTGCTGTTCCGAGAGATTGGCGAGAACCAAAAAATCATCTCGATGATTGCTATTTTTGCACGGTTGTTATATCAAGTAAAGCGTTAAGGGAAGAGAAGCCCTTTTTTATCCGAGCATTCAATCCTCCATTACACCTGTGCCACATGATAACCTACCGGTTCCCCGGTCACCAGAAAATGTTAGTACATCCTGTTAAAGTGTTAATAACTAATTTAAATTTCATGCATGGTAACAGAATCAATATTGAAATAATATGTGATTAGACATACAATTCTTATTAAGGTTTCAACTATTAATTGCAACATTTAAAATTTTTCAGGTAGAGGATATGATGGAGATCTCAGCAGGAGAGTTTCAAGTTGGCAACAATGAAAAAGGGATGAAATATTTGAACCAGGAACAAGTATCTGTCAACACTTTCCAGATCAAAGTGAGCAGGGTGATCTCATTAGGGACTTGAGTCTCAGTAAGTCAGGAGCTGAGCTTTTAGTATCCAGGCTGAATGAATGGAATTTCTTGGGGAAGGACTGCAGATTAACAGTATACAGGAGGAACCATAAGAAATTGGAAGTATACTTTAACAGCTTGTTTATAGCTATTAGAATTGATAACAACCCTGAAAAATGTTGAGCTTTCATAGATAGCTCAACAAAAAGCCCCAAAGCCGCTTTATTACACAATGTAAATCAGCATCCCTGCCTATTGCATACTCAGTACAGATGAAGGAAGAATAGTTAGTTAGTTAGTTAGTTAATTTGGCTCAAAAGCAAATAGCAAGGCCATGTAGGGGGACATGGAGTTAAGTACAGGGTGGTGTTCATGTAAAGAGTTCAGGCCACTTGAGGTCAAGGGAGGCTTTGAACAAAGCGATCGTCGGCATCTTCACCATCTCGTCTGGCAGCTTGTTCCACGGATCCGCAACCCGGACGGAGAAAGCTCCTCTCCTTCGATTGAGATGAAATCGTCGCAGGTAGAGCTTTTCGGAATGACCCCGCAGCCGACACTCTGGAGCAGGAGTGAAGAACAGCTCTTTCAAGAGGTTACACTTTCCGCTTATGATGCTGTGGGCGAGAATGAGATCACCACGGCGGTGGCGTTTTTCTAGAGAATAAAGGTCGAGCGTCCTCAGCCTTTCTTCATAGAACAAATTTTTGAGACCATGAACCATGCGGGTAGCCAGCTTCTGGACTCTTTCGAGATGCTGTATGTCTTTGAGGAGATAAGGAGAAGAGGCTTGAATCCCGTATTCCAATATGGGTCTCACCACGTGACATAGAGTGGTAGGAATATGGCTGCTGTGAGCATTCCGAATGACCGTCGAATCAAGAACAGAATTCCGCGTGCTTTGTTGGCAGCATGGACGCACTGGGCCGAAGGCGAAAAGGAGGAATCCACCAAGATAGCCAGGTCCTTTACCTGATCGGTCCTCTCCAGCAGCAGACGACCCGGCTCGAAATCAAGTTGAGTTGCAGGAGGAGAGCCAACAGGCAGATGACAGCACTTTGACACGTTCAGACACAGGTCCCATTCGTTAGACCACCTCCAAATTTGGTGGAAGCATCGACGAAGATTCTCTATATCACCGCAAGGAGCGACCAGTTTGACATCGTCGGCAAATAGAAGGGTGTGTTGCGTGAGGTCGTCGGGCAAGACTAAGAACAATAAGGGCCCAAGCACTGAACCTTGAGGCACACCACTGCTCGCACTGGAGACGTCGGACCGCGAACCATTAACTTGGACATGGAAGGAGCGATCTGAGAGGAAGGCACCAACCCATCGTACAATATCCGGATGGAAACTATATGCTTGAAGCTTGACAAGTAATAGGCGGTGGTTTACCGAGTCAAAAGCTTTGGCAAAGTCCAATAAAACGATGTCAACAGCATCACTATCATCGAGGATGCGCGTCACCAATTCTTCCATTACCAGTAAGTTGGTCAAGCATGATCTCTTCGGCACGAAGCCGTGTTGGGAATCAGAGATGGAGGCTGTGTTTTGGAGGTGGAGCATCATACTTTTCTTAAGGATGGTTTCGAACATCTTGCTGATTATTGATGTAAGGGAAACCGGTCGGTGGTTAAGCGGGTCTTCGCGGCTCCCTTTCTTGAAAATTGGGCAGATTATCGCTGTTCTCCAGTCCGCAGGTATAACACCTGTCGCCAATGACAAATTGAATAGACGTGTTAAGTCTCGTGGGTGTAAGCCGTCAGGGCCGTGACTCTTGTTGACATCGAGGCCTTGAATAACACGTTTGACTTCGTCCCGCGTGATGACCAATCGAAGCATTGGAGGTACCGATCTATCAAATGGAGGGGGTTCACGACCATCATCTTGTTTGAAAATAGTTGAAAAAACCTCGGCGAATAATTGACTCTGATGATACGGGCCCTCAATCGATACGCCTGTTGAGTCTACCAACGTTGCAATCTGGTTGTTCAAGCGGGAATTCTGTTGGACATGGGCAAAGAAGGTTTTTGGATTGCTACTGGCATTTGCCGCGATTTTGTATTCATAACTGAAGCGTTCTTCCTTTTCAATTTTCACGGCTCGGTCTCTTTGAGTTTTGTACACCTTAAAAGCTGCAGTCGAATCCAGATTTTTCAATTCAGCCCAAGCAATATCTCTGAGTCGAAGTTCTCGTTTAACCCTCTTCGTCACCCAGGGCTTGTGTTTCTTCTCCTTGGGAAGCCCAACGGGAACTGCCTGGTCGTCAACCAGATTACATATGCTTTGAGGGATGACCATAGTTCGTCAACTGAGGACAACGTCATCAGGGATCGCCAGTCCAGAAGCGCGGAAGCCTCGGTTAGAATTTCAAGATTAATTGCAGAGAAGACTCTACGTGGCAGCGAAGTAGTCGTGGGCGTAGAAAAAGTTGTGTGCATGACGAACTTCAGGACCGCATGATCACTCTTGGCAAGAGGGGCGCACACAGATACACAGATAGCGGGAGAATACCAGATCCAGCATAGATGGCTGCTGCCCAGACCGATGCCTTGTCGGATATTCAACATGTTGCGATAGAAAATAATCTTCAGCCACGTCAAGAAGGGCCTGGCTGAACCGGGAAGATGATGTACAAATTGATGCGGGCCAATCGATCGTGGGTGCGTTGAATATGACAATATAAAAGAGCTTCTTGGGAAAGTAAACTATAAGTTTAAATGGGATGTTTGTTGTGACTTTGAAATACTTGCATTCTTACTTGGATTACATGGTGTGTACAATAAGTATTCGTGTTTTCTTTGTCTGTGGGACAGTAGGGCTGATCATTAACATCATGAGAAGGCTGAGTGACCCCCACGAGATGACCTCCAGCCAGGAAAGCTAAATGTTATAAGACAACCTCTTGTAGAACCTGCAAAAGTGTTGTTACCTCCACTTCTCATAAAGCTAGGTTTGGTAAAATATTTTGTAAAGGCATGGTGGAGAAGCATTTCAAGAAATTCGTCTACTCTTTCCAAATCTTTCCAAAGCTATCTGAGGCAAAGTTTAAGGGTGGTACATATACTGGACTACAAGTAAAAAAATGCTGAGGTTAGTAATACTTCAAAATGTGATGAGTGATATAGAAAGAGAGGCATGGTGTGAATTTCGAGATATTTTCAATGGATTCCTTTGTGATAACAAAGACCCAAACTACAAGCAGCTCGTAGCAAAACATATTGAGAATTATACGAATTTAGATTGTAGGATGTCATTAAATGTAGAAGTTTTGCATTCGCATCTCCAATTTTCGTGAAAACTTAGATGGAGTGAGGAGCATGGTGAGAGATTCCATCAGTATATTGTTACAATGGAGAAAAGATACCAAGGAAGATGGGACACTGAAATTATACGAACTATATATGGTCATTGGTGCGTACAGATATGAGCTCACAGTAGGAGAGCAAGATCTTCGGTGCATTTCTAGTAAATTCTTATAATCTCTACATAGTTTTGCATACATTTCTAATTACTATAAAAATAAATATTAGGACAAAGTTTGTTTAGCTCCTATTAATGTACAATGTGAATAAGTTGAATAAAGCCGTATCGCAGATACCTTTTGTTTCCATTCTGTAGAAGACCACAATTATCTCCTAAAATATCGACGCCATGCAATTTTCAAGGGTAGTTTTTAAATTACGAGAAACAATACTTTAGAAGCACTAAAAGCATTTAGAGTAGCAAAACTTGTTACAGTGTTATTTATTCTCAATTACACATATTTCATTTTCTAAGAGGAATTACACATTTTTGCATAATAGATAAAGGGTTGGGATTTACTGTTACTACCTATATGAATATATACAATTATATATATATATATATATTTATGTCTCTATATGCGTATATATATACATATATAGACGTACATTCGTTATCACTCAATTTTTTCCTCCCAAACCTTTGTATAAAAGAGCGTAGGCATGAAACTTCACAGACTTTCCCATACATTCCGAGTGTCAACTTAAATACTTGCTTGTTGTTCCCTCACCTGTGTCCATCATTTGTTTACTGCAAATTTGAAGTATATATATATATTGGTGCGTATGTGTATGTATACATATGTAAATACACACACACCCACACACACCCACATATATATATATGTATTTAGAGATGAGTGTATATATATATATATATATATATATATAATTTAACATCCAAAAACTTGCAAAGAAGGTTTTGAAACCACCTGAAGAATGTCTCATAGAAGTGCTGACACGAAACGATCGTAGTGGTTATTTTAATTATATAAAATTTTTTATGTATTGGCTTAAGTCTTTCTTTGTTTGATTTGCATAATAGTGGTTTTGTCTCTAATTAATATAATATATATATATATATACTTTATAATTAGGGTTCAGCAAATATTTGCTTCACCACATACCGAAGTTTAGAAATAGCAGTAAAAAAAAACCTATCTATTCCTTCTACTTTAAAAGGGACTCCCAGAAAAACCAAAGTATATTCATTTTTATACCTATCAATCTATCCACCTATGTATGTATGTATGTATGTATGTATGTATGTATGTATGTATGTATGTATGTATGTATGTATGTATGAGTGTGTGTATGTATGTATGTATCTATCTATCTACCTATCTATCTATCTACCCAAATGCACCAACGTGGACATGGAGCAACCGCAGTGGGTCGTCGAGATCGTATCTAGATAGGATACTGTGTAGGACAGTAGACAGGATACTTAGGATGTCCACATTCCACACAGTCAGCTACACGGATCACAATTGGTGACGTGTACGCTAGACTTAGATAGGCACATAGACAGGGTCCTGGGTACTGGAAACTGAACGCATCATTCCCGTCCAGACAAGTTTCAGAGACCGGATTAGCACACTAGTAAAGAGGGCTTTGACGGGAGCCATCATCAACAACAAATGGTGGTTTGCCCTCAAGAGAGCAGTAAAAGCAGAAGCGATTAGGTACAGCAAAGCACTAGCCATAGATAGAAATAGAGTAGAGGGTGAGCTAGTTAAGAAGCTAGAAGAGGCAATTAGAAGCGGCATCGCATCCGACGTTTTGGCGGCGAGGTTGGCCCTCGACCAACACTTCAACGCCAAACACGAAGGATGTGCTGTCAGAGCTAGGATGCGTGCTCTAAGGAACGAAGGTGTTGCAGCCGCGAGAGAGGCCCGGGTGGCAGAGGCGCAACAGGGCACAAGCCACCATTCGGTCACTGGTAGATGAACAGGGGCGCGAATTGCTCGAGCCAAGTAAAATGTGTGAGGCCTTTCAGCAGCATTTTGCCCGACTGTTCGGGACGAGTGGAGGGCAAGAACGTAGGGTAGACTTCAGTGCCTACCTACATAGCCTGCCACGACTCTCGACAAGAAAGGCAGGGTGCTGCGAAGGTGCCATCACGGCGGCGGAAGTGCGGGAAGCGATGGCAGAATGCTCGAGGGACAAATCACCGGGTTTGGATGGTCTACCCTACGAATTTTACTATTGTATGCCAGACTTGTTTGGGACTCTTGGCAGCGGTATACTGCAACTGGCAGCAAAACGGGAGCATACCCGGTTTTGTGAGTCGAGGAGCTGTAACTCTGCTGAAGAAAGATCCAAACAAGGGAAACATTATAGATAACTTTAGGCCAATCACTCTGCTCAATGCAGACCTGAAAATTTTGACAAAGGTGTTAGCCAAGAGGTTGGCGCTTGTCATGGAGAAACTGGTCGACAACGCACAAACGTGCGCCGTGCCGGGCCGGAGCATCCATGACAACCTCCATCTGATGCGCTACATCATACACAGGGTAGTTAACGAACCTGGCATGGGTGGGGCCCTGATCAACTTGGATCAATCGAAAGCCTTTGATAGGGTAGACCATCGATATTGGAGGCAGTCCTGAGAGCGGCTGGTTTCGGTCCCGTCTTCCGCGGCTGGATAGCTGCCTTGTACAGAGGCATCCGTTCGGTAATTCGCGTAAATGGACATCTATCGAGACCCTTCGACATTGCACGTTCGGTCCGTCAGGGATGCCCCCTCTCGGCGCTTCTATACGTATTGACTCTTGAGCCACTACAGCGGAAGCTGGCGACTCTGAGGGGCATCCCGCGAGAATTAGGATGCGGGACGAGCGTGTCTGCATACGCGGACGACGTCACCGTCATAGTGTCAAGCCACGAGCACATCGAGCGGGTCGGCGAGACACTGAAAGACTACGCAGCGGTGACAGGAGCAAAAATCAACCGAGAAAAGTCAGTGGGCTTGCGGCTCGGCACCTGGAGAAGCAAGCCCATGCCGTCCACCAGTACCTCCGTCGTGGGACGCTGGACAGACGGCCCGGTTGAGTTGCTCGGGGTCTGGTTCGGTCCGGACCTCCAAATGGAGAAGAACTGGAACGAGATAACGAGTAGGGTGGTCCTCTCGCCCAGCAATGGGCCGAGAGGAAACTGTCCCTAAAAGGTCGGGCGGAGGTGGTGAACGCGTACATCGCGTCCATCATCTACTACCGCCTGACCGTCGTACCTTGTCCCGACCCTACCATCACCAAACTAGAACGCATCCTCTTCCGCTTCTTGTGGAAAGGATGCGTCCCGATGGTCAGGCGATCCATTTGCTGTCAACACCCGTTAAAAAGAG
>NC_043003.1:32173326-32183326 GCF_006345805.1 Octopus sinensis
AGTTTCCGTATACCAAATCCACTCACAAGGCTTTGGTCGGCCCGAGGCAATAGTAGAAGACACTTGACCAAGATGCCACACAGTGGGACTGAATCCAGAACCATGTGGTTGGAAAGTAAGCTACTTACCACACAGCCACTCCTACGCCTACGTACACATAAGCACACACTCACACAGCCTCACGGCTGCATGACGAGAATGCATTCTGATTTAGCAAAATGCAAGCAATTCTATGAGGTGATGTATTAGACTATACTATAATTACCGGTACTTAATATGTACTTCATTTTATCGACTTCGAAGGACAACAGGCAAAACTTGGAGTGAATTGAAACCAGAATGAAAGAGCCGCGAAAAGTACTGCGTGATGTTTTATCCAAACTTCAAACTCATTCTACCCGCTGGCCAAGCAACGTATTGACATACACGCCTCCCTTATATATATGTATGCATATATATCTATTTCTGTGTGCGTGTGTGTAGGGGGTATGTATGTCTTTGTCTGTAGTGATTGAACTCACGTACATAGATAGTCAGACACATGTTACTCATATTTTACAAACGAGAGCAAATTGTTCCCTCTGTTGATGTTTGCCATTTCCTGCTAGATGTTTTTACTATTAAACATGTTTATAAGTTTCTAGAGAACTGTTGTTCTGTGGAGAAAGATCTGGTAACAATAGTTAGTGTGTTACCGAGGGATTTCGATGTATATAAAATGACAAGAGTCGGTAAGATTTGGAAGTCGAAGTGTGTTAGTGGATGAGGTACTTAACCAGCCAGTTCGTCGGAACAAATGCTATTACAGCAGTGACAGCAGTGGAGGCGCAATGGCCCAGTGGTTAGGGCAACCGACTCGCGGTCGGAGGAGCGCGGGTTAGATTCCCAAACCGGGTGTTGTGTGTGTTTATTGAGCGAAAACACCTAAAGCTCAACGAGGCTCCGGCAGGGGTGGTGGCGACTCCTGTTGTACTCTTTCGTTCCAACTTTCTCTCACTCGTTCTTCCTGTTTCTTGTCCCCGACTTCCTACGCAACCGCTGAGCCTGGAAGCGCATTCATCCATCCATCGATGCTCTCGGTGTCGGGGCTTGAACTGCTTTCTCTTCTGCGGGTCTTACGAATAGCAAAGGACCACGTTTCGGACTTCTCCCACTGCGACGAAGACCGCTTCGCTCAACAAACAAAGAAACAAGCAGTGACAGCAAACAGTGAGAATAGGCAGTTCCCATGTAAGCGAGAGACTGGAGCATGCCTTGACTCCGCTCAGAGAACAGCTTATTTTCTGCTTTCCTTCCAATGGCAATAAAAGGCGTTAGCATCGCAGCGATATCTCCTAGATATTGTCACACCATATTTCCAATTATCCTGCAGTATTCTGCTATATTGAGTTTTAGAAAGGCTGTTTAATGGTAATATGCGCTGTTCTTTTGGTTTAGATAATACTTGACGTACAACGAAGCCATTGGTGCCGTTGATTAACAACATCACTTAATAATGCAACACATTGTTTCCAATGATTTCTATAATTAAATGCTTCCATGATTCGGCATCATTATGCAGATGCACAAGCAAAAATCTCTAAAAAGTATTTGTTGTCACTTCACCAATCATTTCTAAGAGTGAAGACATTATTGCCAAGAATATCTCTCGTTTGTTTGCTTAGGACTACAATCAAGAAAGTGTTCACCCATTTTTTACGACCGTAAGATTTTATTTCATAAGTATTTGGTTTCTATTTCTAGTTGAAGAAGTGACCATGCTGAGGTCTCTACGTTGAATGTCCACCCTCAGATGACCTCATATTGTTGTCGGTGTTCAGGGTTGTGAAAGTAGTAACATCATTTATATAGCAGCAGCAGTAGTATTAAATGTAGTAACAACAGTATATTCAGCTCACAGATCATTACATTAATTTACCTATTTCATATAAACTGTACATTTTATCTGTTTTAAATCTGGTCCTTTATGAATACACAAGGAAGCATTTCAGTCGCTGAATTTTATATCACTTTATAGTTATTTTTCCCTCGCTACATCTTTTGTACTTTGCCGTACAAATGCTATATTTTTATAATTCCATGGTGTAACTATGATACGAAGTTAGACAAAAGAAAACTCATTTGCCCATGTGATGTACTTCTTATCTTAAAATAGTTGATTTTACTATTTTAAAACCCACTTATTTTTATCTATCATTCACTTAAGTCCCTAAGCAATGAAACTATTAGTATTCAAAGTTGATAATTTATAGCTTTTAAAGCTGAGAATATGTTTCACGTTAAAATAAACGACGAAATACAGGACGTATCGATAAAAATAGATCGATATTTTTATCGATGTAATTTAAAACTCTCATATGTTTTGTATCATCCACCTATTTCCCTAAGCGGTGAAATATTTAAGATTCAAAGTCGACATTGTATAGCTTGAAGCTGAGAATGGTTCACGTTAAAATAACCGAATGAATGCAGGACTTATTGATAAAAATTTGATTTAAAATATCGCAGTCGATAGATTAAGTATCATAGTAACCATTTAAGCATTTCTTTTTCATGTAGTACTAGCAGACCTTGAGAAATATTCTCCTGGTCCTTCTATAAAAGGACGCAACTACGAGTTAAATTGCGTAAACCTTTCTAGTATAGACACAAGGCCTGAAATTTTGGGGGCGAGGGTAAGTCGATTGCATCGACCTCAGTGCATAACTGGAACTTATTTAATCGACTCCGAAAGGATGAAAGGAAAATTTGACCTGGGCGCAATTTGAACTCAGAACGTTTAGAACATTCTGTCAGGCGTCCTAACGATTCTGCTAGTTTGCCGCATGAAATTCTTTTTTACTTCAGGCACAAACCCCGAAACTTTGGGGAGGGGGCCAGTCGATTATATCGATCCCCAGGGCGCAATTGGTACTTAATTTATCGACCCCCAGAGGATGAAAGGCAAAGACGACTTCGGCGGAATTTGAACTCAGAACGCAACGGCAGACGAAATACCTATTTCTTTACTACCCACAAGGAGCTAAACACAGAGAGGACAAACAAGGACAGACAAATGGATTAAGTCGATTATATCGACCCCAGTGCATAACTGGTACTTATTTAATCGACCCCGAAAGGATGAACAGCTAAGTCGACCTCGGCGGAATTTGAACTCAGAACGTAAAGACGGACGAAATACCGCTAAGCATTTCGCCTGGGGCGCTAACGTTTCTGCCAGCTCGCCGCCTTAAAATTGCGCAAGCATAATATGTCTATTTGATTTGTAGTGAGAATGTCAGTATTCTTTTTTCTTTTTATAGCTTCTGTCATTAGACCGCGGCCATATTGGGGCATTGTCGCGAAGGAAATCCACCCAACTATTTAATTTTAAGCCTAGCATGTATTCAATCGGTCTTTAGCTGAACTGCAAAGTCGCGTAGAGGTAAACAAAACAAAATCTCAGGTGGAGAACAAACACAAACACAAAGAGGAATATACATAATCCTATACCACATACCAGCGCACGCGCGCACACAAACAAACAAGCAAACAAACACACGCACACACACAGAGGCAATACTAGAAGACACTGCTCCAAGATGTCACGCAGTTGGACTGATCCCACAACCATACTGTTGAGAAGCAAATTTCTTACTATACTGCGTATTATCAACAAAGTAAAGCCTTAGAATCATTAATTAAAATATGGAAAAAAAGCATTATCAGGTGATGATGAATAATCCGGCGGGTAAAGTATACACTCCACTTCCGGTAACTATTGAATGTGAAAAATAAATGACATAGCAATAAAACATAATAAACTGTTTATTAGAGGTTCTCAACGATTTAGTTGCCTTTGCCTTGTTTTTATTGTTATTCAGCCGCACATCTCATCTAACCAAAGAGGTTGCTAATCAAAGGTATTCCAGAAGTGTTAACGTCTACAGTCATAAGGTCGTGGGTTCGATTCCTGGACTGGTTGGTTCGTTGAGAAAGGTGCTTTATTTCCCTTTGTTGAAGTTTATGTAGCTGAAAATGAATCCTATCCGAGTCCTACTAGAACACTTTCAATTTCCAGCTCTCACATTCTCGATATTCTTTAGGTTCATGTGTTTCTGTCCACTTGCAACTATATAGATAACTAAAACAATTAGCAAAATTATAGTACTGT
This sequence comes from Octopus sinensis, assembly GCF_006345805.1. Classification (NCBI taxonomy): domain Eukaryota; kingdom Metazoa; phylum Mollusca; class Cephalopoda; order Octopoda; family Octopodidae; genus Octopus; species Octopus sinensis. The sequence goes on from NC_043003.1 coordinate 32,177,480, forward strand.
CTACAAGGTCGTACAAGCTTGGCAGTGACAGCTACTTCTCAACTCTATATAACCACTGTCCCATTCCATTTACAATCGGTGGGATACCGAGGGAATTTAACTCCTAATTCTAGCAAGCCGAACGACCACCTAGACGGTTTTGTGTCGTTTAGTCCGACTTAACAGTGACTTAGTTTTATTCTGTTGTGTATGGGAGTCATTTTCTCTTTGTGCCTTATAATTTAACACACTCACCGGTAAAATTTCCACTTATTTCTTATTTTTATTTTCCTAAAGTTTTCATGAAAAGGTTGCAAGACGCAACGAAAATTTTTGGAAACTAAAAATGAGAAATAAATGAAACTTTTACCTGTGAGTTTGTTAAATTATAAGGCACAAAAAGAAAATGACTCTCCCCAGACACAACAAAATATGCTTTAATACACAAATTCACATAAAGAATCTTGCAAACCAAATCCAAAAACGAAATCTTAGTTTTAGTTATCTACTTCTTGAATAAATTTATATATTTTAGTTATCTACTTCTTGAATAAATTTATATATTTTAGTTATCTACTTCTTGAAAAAATTTATATATTCATCTATCTGCATATTCATTAGTTGATTATACTGTTTGTTCAAAACACATGACGTTATTTTGCTTATATAGGTTACAAGTTCACGCGTACACGTACACACTATAAACATATGTACACACTAATATATGAAAATATATGTTTATGTTTAAAGATTTTAGTGTGCACAGAAATAAAAGAGTATTGTCAGAACTGAAAGTAGAGATATATATTATATCTTAAGAAATCCTTATTTCGTGTGCCTCGAAATAGAAAGTTGGTGTTTCAAATATATTCAGTCGAGATACTTGGATATCTGTACTGGATCTTATTGCATATGACTAAAAGAAGAAAAAAAAACTTATTCAGTGACTTAACTGTTGACAAAAAGATAAATGAACAGATAAGAACAGAAGAGTAAAGGAAAAACGAAAAGGAAGTAAGGAAAGATGTAGAAGAAGAGATCCAGCGTATATTCAAAATAATAAGATATATAATGAATATAGCAGGTATATAAGAAAAAGACAGAATGTGAGAAAGATAATTAGGAATACATGAATGAAAAAGGAAAAGAAAATTTAGCGAAATGACGTAGAAAAATGAAATTAAAGGAAATATAGGAAGTGTAAATGGAACGAAGTGGAATTTTCGAAACCTGAAACCAAATATGGATGGGCTACATGTCCACGTGGGTAAATGAAATGATATGGAAATATATATTTCAAATAGGTAATTTTTTCATTGTTTGGAAGCGATGATGCGAGTTACAAGGTGACTACAAAAACTATAATTACTCAAAGAGAAACGAAAGTGGTCATTGTTTCTCCCTATATGGATTATACACACGTGGTCACGTGCATACACACTCAGCTACACATCCACATGCACACACACAAACATATAAAATATGTAAATTATAATTTATATGTCCCAGTTATTGTAATTCAGTTAGTCCAGATAATATTGCATCACTTGATATACTTCTAACCTCTCGTCCGGAAAAATATAGTTATGTGTTTTATGTGAGTATGATTAAAAATATATCTGTATTTGTGTATGACACTGTTTGATCTGAATCTAAAAATTATCTCTATTACTTGTATTGGAGTAGCATAGATACGGTTTAAATTTGTAGCGAAGTAAATGTTAGATAATGTTAATATTTCGATTATTTCAATAACCTTCCGAAGATATGTTTAGCTCTTCATGTTTGAAACACATAAAATAAGCACACAGTTGAAATAGATGACACTTAGGAGCAAAACTCTCGTTGGGGAAGTTTAATAAAGTCCTATAGCACTACATAACGGGGGATACTTACCAGAGATATGCTGAGTATATTGCTAGCTCTTCACTACCACTCTTCTACGTTTTGATGGGAAATTTTAAAATTCATTTTACATTTCTCCATACAACCGTAAGCGCAAATTGAGAGTGATATTTTAGAGCTGCAATACACTTAATCCTATTTTGGTTCTTTCGAAAATAAATAGTAACAAAATAGTGTTACTAAAAATATAACAGATTAAACATAGCATATAATATCTTACTTCACCATTTGTGAATTTCCGATTAGAAGTTAGCAGAAAATCGTTTGCATTAACAAAACGTGTCCTATTTAGATACACTGTATCATTACGCTCAGTTACTCTATCATTGGTTTGTTATGAAGATATTTCCTTATTGTGTAAAAACTAACAATCATATCTTCAAATTATTATATAAGTGCCTACAGCTCAGATGACACTAGAAATGCCGAATAATAGATATAAAGAAACAGCAAAACCAGACCACTGTGAAGAAATGTCATGTACATTGAACCGTCTGATAATTGAAGAAATTTGAAAGCCATCTTGATAATTGAAGCATTTCTATGAATCGTGATATTACAAATCCTTCGTCACTGTCAACCGCAGGCAAAATCTACGTTGCTGGAATTCTGAATGATTAATAATAAAATGCATTCAAAAACCCAGTACAAGATAATTTTCTTTCTAGCTTCAGACTAAAATGTTAGTTTGTTTTCTTCCTAAACAAAGATTAAACAAAGTCTATTACTAGAGTTTCCCAGCGTAGTTCTGTTAAGTAAAATGAGTTACATTAACCAGAAGATATGTTTATTGGGTGATGTTTCCAAGTATTAACTCATTTAATCATTTGTTTAATGTGTTACAAAGTGTAACCTGAGATGTGCTGAACACAGTCACTTTCAGGAATATTACGTATTGTAATCTATTTATTTCTTATTAAAGCTATTAACATACTGCTGTACACTTTCTTATCAAGCTCTTATTGCGAGAATGTCTATTCAGTTCGTAACCACTCAGGGTTTGATGTGAGAGTACGATTATTCAGTGGTATATTTATTCTTTGCCTTGAATCTACCCATGTATAAAGTCTCCTCTGCGTTTGTAACGCGATTAAAATTATTGCTCTTTGTACTTTAGACAAGTTTCTACTGTTAATACTTCTTCGTTTCGATCGTGCACGCTTGCAGTTTGGTATCTCGAACTATGACTGTGCTTGTGAGTCTATGTATTCCCATCATATAATTTTTTCTATTAATTTTCCTGTGAATTGTATTCATCTGATTTTACAGTAGTTTACGTGTGTTCGAAACATGCTCTTTGTAGAACGTAGGGACATATCAGTTGCTACTTCTTTTATAATTCTTCCTTCAGTAGAAATAAAATCATAATCAATCAATTGTAAAAGAGAAAGCAAAGATTTTCGAAAAGAAAAAAAAAGAGGCTCATGACAGGCCTTTTTGTTTTTTGCCATATTTATTGGAGTAGACATCCATGCGGTCTGAAGTCTTCTGTTCGCAAAATAATCTAATAGAGAACACTGTTGATCCAGTAAAACTTGGTAAATGTCCAATTTAAGTGAAGCGGTCTCAAAGCACGTCCTTTCACGGTCAGAAAATAATAAAATAAAAAACATCGTTATTACTGGGTTAGTATTGTATTTTTACATCTCCCACTACACCAACCCTTACTATGATCATTATCTTTATTATTGGTGCTGCTGTTACTTTATTTTCGAGAGAGTAGAAATACCAAACTAAATGTATCAGATAGCACATAATTTAGAGATAATTCGATTTTCCTTTTGAAATAATGTTCAGCAATATATTGTAAATGATAAGCTCAAATACACACTAATATTCTGGCATTCACCAAGGGTATTTCAATTCTTCAGTCCCTATAGGGGCCCCATCATCGTTTATGTTTAATCAAAAGTACGCGTTTCAGCATATATTTAATTTAATATGGCGTCGCTTATTTATTGGAATCAGAGAAAAGGGAGGAGAAGGGGAGTATGCATAAAAGAGAAGAGGTACGATGTGCCTTCAGTAACAAGGAACGGAAAAGAAGGCATATGATTTCTTCTCCACTCATTTAAATAGTACATTGCTGAGTTTACTCTTATAAAGAAAAACCAACGGCACAGTCGCAATCAACAAAACACCACCACGAGAATGTTAGTGCTAGCGGTATTAAAGATGGCAGCGAAGACAATAGTTGTAGAAGTGTTTTGTGGCTGTGAAAAATAACGCATCATTACTACCACTAGCACCACTACCTCCCTTACTATAGACAGTGGTAACATCAAAGACAGCATTAACATCAAGAGCAAATGCAACATCAACGTGTTCCGATATTCATTTTAGTCGGAGCCGCCAGATTTATTTATTTATTTATTTGTTTACTGGCTTAGGCAGAGAAGAACGAGAGGGCTCCTATGTTTTGTATTTGTCTTTCAAGACCGGTGATAAGAGGGCAGGAAGTCATCTTAAGTTTGAAGGTCTGACACGCATCTTAGCATCAGAAGGGGTTTTCCTAGTAAAAGTACCCCCAAAACCATGTTCAATCGGGTGACGGGTTAGGTCACCCTCGAAAATACAAAGAACAATAGATTGGACGCAAGAAACGTGAGACAAATAGATATTATTATGACTTAGTTAAAGATTACATGTCGTTATGATGGAACTTATGAACAGATGGAATGTAATGTAGTTGTACAGAAAGAAGAAGAGTACATGTTCGAGATCTAGTAACCTAATTTCTCTCACTCAGGTATATAGAGCAGTGAAGTTAAGATTCGTCTCACAATTCTAAACAATGAGGTACTCCATTGTTCTGTCTAATCCTCATTTACACGAAATTGCAAGTGACTAAGTAGGAAGTGAAAGATGTTGCACAAGAAATGCACTTCTCTTAACTGGTGCTCAGCATTATGGAGGAACATCAACACTCTCTCGTCAGCGTGATACAATTCTTTCTAAGTAAACTGCTCAAGATAAGCTTAGATATCGTGCTCCAGGTCGAATTAGGAAACGGAAAAGATTTCCGGCTAGAAAAATCTCCAAAGCGACACCTATTTCCCGTTATGATCGTTGGTAGATGATTCAAGTACCCCATTTAAGAACCTTCTTTCCTCAGCAGAGGCTAAGGCAACCTAGAACCAAGCCACTATAGCATCAGCTGTAGAAATATAATCGATATAACAACAAAGCAGTAGTAATAAGGTTGGCAAGAAGAAAGATTGGAGCATGATCATGAATACATACCATTGTCAAGTTAAAAAGGATAGATGTAAGAACTAGTATATCTATCTCCGGTATGTAAGGCAATTACTACAAAAGCAATTACAACAACAAGGGCGCTTACTAAAGCCTAAATAAAGTAGGAAAATCACTCCCAAGAAAAAAGCTTCAAATACAATCGATAAACTAAACAGTAAAACCCCAGGAAAATAAACGAGTAAGTCAAAGATAATCTGCATCTACGATTACAATACCAAAAGTGTAGCAAGGAAGTCTTTACGTGAACGATCAATTTACTAGTACTTGTTGAAAAATAACATTACACGACAATACCTACCCTAGGTTACTGCCTGTTGCTCGCCAAGTATTTATTACCTAGATGACATCAAAATGATAATAATAGTAATAAAATAGGTTAGTATTAATTCTTTCTATTATAGGCACAAAGTCTGATATTTTTCGTGTGGGATGGAGCTAGTGATTTCCTAGATATGGGTGCTAGGACCTATTCCATCGGCCCCGAAAGGATGAAAGGCAAAGTCTACCACAGCAGAATGTGAACTCAGAGCATAAAGGCGGATGAAGTGACGCTAGGCACTTTAGCTCGGCGTGTTTACGATTCTGCCTTAGGTAAGGAATAATAATAAAAAAGAAACGGTGACTTGAAATTCAATTTGAAATATTCAATAACAATAGATGCAATAAATGAATGACACAGAAAAGAACATCAAAGATAGTACAACA
>NC_043003.1:32188326-32265826 GCF_006345805.1 Octopus sinensis
CGCATCAGTTGTGATTGTAGAGATCCACACAGAAGTGCCAGTTTCGGCGGCAGTTCTGGTGCTGGGTTTTCGTCAGTTTTACTGTATGTCCAAACCATGTCTTTTTTAAACTCTTGCGTGATCAAAGTTCCAGTGGGAACAATCACATGCAATGCTCTGCCAGCATTTAACATAGAGGTAAACAGACACCGTGCCTCTTTTGCCAAAGTCCATTTACCAGAACATTTCTTTCGAATCCTCCAAACCAATGTTTCTCAACCACTTTTTATCTACGGACCCCTTTGATTAGTATTTTATTTTTGTGGACCCATAAGCCCGTAGATGTTTAAAAACTAGTTTTATAGAAACTTCTTTTAAAATTGCTATTAACATTAACATTAGCATGTATTAATTAAAATTAACACATTAACATTAATATGTGTAGATTGAACCGTGTAAAATGTTAGAGAAAGAAACTTAGCTGTTTCTTGTAATATATACCAACACACACATCTAAACATTTTTTCAGCGTCCATAAAATACTATTGTGAATCCCCAATTTACTATTTTCTTACGTGAACCCCCAAAAAATTTTATATGGGCCCAGAGGGAACATATGAACCCCGTTTGAGAGCAATTGATCTAATCTGTCATACGGAGTACGTGGCTCCCCAGTGGAGACCGTTGGAGAAGTATGAAGAAACCCGAATCTAATTACCATGGATAGTTAGTTTACAATCCTTCTCATACTAGAAGCTGGTAGGCGTTACGTCGACGTTTTTGTCGTCGTAGATGTTCCAAGTGTCACTGCTGTCAAGCCGTGTACTGAGGTGGCATATTTCATAGAATGCAAAATTTGTGTGCACTGTCATCTTGCTGACAAATCAGGGTCTCTTTGTTAAACTCGCAACTTCCTCCCCTTCCTCCTCTTCTTCCTCCTCTCTCCTCAACCCGCTCCCCTTCCCTTCCCCCTCCCCTCCTCCTCATCCGCCTACTGCTGCTGCTGCTGCTGTTACTACTACTACTACTACTACTACTACTACTACTACTACCACTACTACTACTACTACTACTACTACTACTACTACTACTACTACTACTACTACTACTATACTACTACTACTACTACTACATCAAACTCTAATTTCGATCACCGGCGATCATGTTTTCGACCGGGTAACAGTTAATATAATCATTCTAATACATCGACCAATATTACTAGCATTACTGGCAAGAACAACGCCATATCTAACTCAAATAATAACCAGACTTTCTTTCCCACGTTATATCGCACTTTCTATGTAATTATAGGTGATAATGTAATGTACATATCCCTAAAATGTCTGTCGGACACCGCTGGGATGTATTTGATTATAGGTCTGTTCCATCAAATTTGATATGGCACCAACAACAATAACAAAAGAACATAAACAATCATCATCACCACCAACAGCAACTCGACCACTGCCAACGACGCGAAGAGCAACAACACCATTCTCTGTACTATCAGCCTGTTTTATCTCTACGCCTGTAACATTTTCCTCAATAGCCACAGCGGAGCCAGACAAAGTGGATTCTGTTAAAACACCAAAGACTCTTCCCCCCTGTACCTATTGTTGATGGCATGTATCGCAGTATTGCTAATAGTTGATGACTGATGCCGGAATATTCTTGATCGTGGAGTGGGTTCAACCTATTTAAATTGTTACACAACACCTTGTTCTATCCAGATGGTGTTCCATTGATTAGTGGAATTTCAGTTGTGCACTTCATTACTATTGCTTTCGTAGTGATGCTACTTCTGTTCTCCAGTCCTAAGCTATCTTTCATAAGGTGTATGGAGTGTGAAAAACACTTTTTAAAGCCTTACCAGTTACTTCTTGCAAGCCTAGCGATGTCATATGGACTTTCTTATGACTTGTCTGTCCAGAAATCGGGTTGCTGTATGTAGTGTTGTTGATGTTGCTGTTGCTACTGCTGCTGTTTAACAAAAAATAACTACTATAATGCAGACCCTGATCAAAACCGTTCCAGACGTGAACATACCGCATTTTCCCTTTGAGTTGGATATTCAAGATCACTTTATCCAACATGTACTTTTTTAAGACGGAAGGGTAGCATCTGAGAGAGTTGGTAATGATTCTTATATCAGATGAGTAACAATTGAGCAACTACAGACAGCAATCTCTTTGGTTCTTCACAGTAATCGCAGCGTAACTGAAATCAATATCAATTAATGCAGACTAGAAACCAAACTGTGATTCCGATTCACGAGAGTGCTTTCCATTTTCGTCCGTTACCAGGAAAATTGCACCACTAAACGTTGTGTAAATCATTTAGGAGAGACAAAGGAATTCATTTTGTGCTCTCTCAAACTATAAAAAGGACATCAAATTTTCGCTCAAAATACCTTTTGTCGAACCATGTAAATAAGAGGACATTAGGCAATGCAGTCACTAAAAAGCGAAGAGAAACAGTATGCTCGCAGCTTAACGCCTGAAATCATAGGTGAGATGGATCAAGGCTGACCTGGGGTTAAATAAAAGCAGTATTGAATATCTCGAGCACATTGAGATAGTTCAGCAATGAAAGAATACATCCAGTCTGTTACTATATTGGCAGTATTAGTAAAGCTTATTTTCAGTCATGCGAGACCATATCAAAAGTGCTATAAGTATTAATGCACAGCAATTTCAATTTTAAACACTGAGCACGCGCTTACAACTTAGATAGCCACCGTTTCCTCTCCGCACACAGAAATTTTAATTTTGTAAATAATTCTAATAGTTTAGGTTTAGGTAATTGCTTATGGAAAAGCATTTTCGTTTCCTAATATATTTTTAAAAGTAGGTTTTTCATAAAAACGTAAGAGAAACTTCAAATTTCAAAATATACTCATAAAACCTAGTAACAAAATTAAATTTTAAAAAATAATCTCAACTTTAACGAGATTTTTTAGTTGCTGAGTGAGGGAAAACTGTTGCATCATGAGATGGATATAGCATGAACGTTTTTCATGCTATGTAAACAGCGGTAAAGTAATCACCCATTTGTTTGTTTGTTTTTATATTCGCCTTTATAGTTTGACGTGCTGAAAATGATGTTTTACATGAATATGTTGATGACAAAATAATTAGGATTGCTTTTCTAAGAATTTTGAACGCATTAAAATTTTGTGAAAAGTAAAGTGACATTCAAAATTTCATCAACAGATTCCGTAAATTGTTTTACGAAACTAAAGCTTAATCCTACTATATGGAGGTACCATTAACGGTAAACGAGACTAATTCTCATAAATTTATCTTGCACGAAACACTTTTGAAACTTAGTTATTTTATATATTTTCTCATGTGTTTTGTGGAATATTATAGACCATATCTCACTTGATTCCCCTCGAAAACAGAATGCAATAATAGTTGATTGTGCTGATGACGTCACATCAATGCCTTTGTTCTGGAATTTGGTTTTCTATCCACATTCATTTTCACGACTGTCCTTCACAATATTTCTGCTTGTAGCTGATAATTTGAGAGCTGTTTTATATTCAAAGTCCATCACGTCACTTAAACTCCTGAGGTATGTCACTGCCGACTGGCATTTCGTAATTTCACACTGTGATAGACAAGTAAACAATTTCCAAGACTCTTGCTGGCTTACTCCGAGAATACTTTGTAAAAGTATTAAAAAACAACGCTACCAACACAAGAACATTAATAGCCTCAGCAGTACACCGCCACCAGCAACGCTCCACTACCAGCAACCCCACCACAAGCAATGCCACGACCAGTAGGCCACCACCACCAACCACTACCATCAATGATAACAGAAACGCTTGCAACATCATCAAGAAAAATACAAGAGTCCGTTTTACGAGCACCACACTCGTATAACGTAACGTTACAAACACATGCACTGTTTTCTTGGTTACAGAACACTTCAGAATTTAGTCTACAAATTCATGTAAAAGACAAATGTCTCTAAGCAATGACTTTCATAACTCTCATATAGGATGGTCATACGTGAGGCCATCTGTCATACAGAAGCTATAAGAACTACAAGGTATTGTGGCTAAGGTTATTTCTGTACCGATTAAGGGAGAACTATGAGATAAGATTAATTTTCATTTCCTCTAGTATACTTGACTAACCCAGTTTTAACCTAGATGCATTGCAATATTACCCTTGCTGTCTTTTTGACGACAATCTAGAAATATATGATGTAATGGGTTATTTCTTTTCCAGGGCAGAAGATAATTGTTTTGAAAGAATTTGGTAGGGTTTTCTAGCAAACAAGTACAACTACTCTGATAATTTTAGTTAATACCATTGGTTATGTTTCATGTTGGCGAGGCTATACGAGTTGCAAATATCTGAACAAGTTGTTCTTTTAGTTTAATATTTTCCTTTTGTTATCGCCAAAGGACACGTATGTAGGTGATGTTCGTCATGCTAGGGAGGTGGTCAGAAAAATACCTTGACTAGTGAATTCAATCCTGTCATTTTAAATCAGCTTGGGAATACCTGAATCAATATATGCTCCTTTTCTTTATGTCGGATGAGTGTCATTTGACTGCTACATTTAGCAGACTGAGTTACCACGTAGTAGCTACTTAGATTACTTTGGCTCTATCGATGTTGTTCTTATTGTTGAGGAGTTATTTGTAATACAGCTGTTTTGTAAACAAATTTATACAATAAACGAAGTAATTAAATACAAAGTCTTAGCATCTAGTTTAGTATGTATGGGAGAGAAAATGCTTACACGCGTGTGTAATTCCGTATGCGTTTGCAGTTTTGAGATTTTGTACGTGTATGCGTGTGTGAGTGTACGTGTGTGTGTGTGTGTGTGTGTGTAATTTTGCTAAGTGCAATATACTGTAGTATCGCAGTATAATGTAATGCTTGGAGCAGTTCCAACACATTCTTGTTTCAGTTGAATGCCAGATTGTGCCTCAAGATAATGACTTACTTCAATATTTTCTTAATTTTCTCAATGTTTTCTTATGAATTCACACATTTTCGTCTGTAAATGTGTAGAGGTAGGAATATTGCCAGCATATTTGTACTAAAATATATTTAGAAATAGTAGAATTCTACTGTTGATAGCCATGGTGGTGTCGTTGTTGTTTACTTTTAAAATATATGCTATGGGTGTAATAAATTAAGATGACCGCCCAAATGCAATTGCGCTGGTCTTCTTGCTGTTGTTGAAGACTGCACCTTGTAATCATAGGATTATATAATAGTGCCAAGAAAAATACATCAATTATTTTATCAATTCACAAACTGGATAAATCATACTAAACAAATTCATGGGACGTTGGTATTATCCTGGAGAGATTTTCCGGCTTGTGTACATATCTCTTGCGGCACAGTATTTTTAAAACTAATAAGAATAAACACGACGCATTTAACATTTCTAAGTCTATATAAGTCAGAAGGATATCTATACCAGAAATTCATTTTAGGTCTACCGCGTCCATTCACACATGTGTATGTGTGAGTTTGTGTGTAGCATGTCTATACGTATAAGTAGATGCACATGTAATGTATGTGTGTGTATATATATATGGGTGTGTGAGTGTGTGTGTGCGCGCGTATGTGTGTGTTTGTATTTATGTACATATATACATATATACGCACACAAAGATGCATTACATCTCTCTCTCTTTCTTCATATATATATATATATATATATATATATATATAATTTCCACTAAATACAACTATATCTTTTATCCTTATTCCTATTTACCTATCGCACTATCTTTCTCCACTCATAGTTTTCTGCTAATTTCTTTCTCCTCCTTCTCCTTCTATAATTTTGTTTTGACGTTTAATTTTGCTTTGACGTTTGTCTATTTAAGTTTTTTTTTTTTAAATAACGTGCCATCGTTCCCTTCATCATATATGCAGTAATTACATTCGGTTAAAATGTCTTATTGATGTGTTTTGTTTCTTGTTTCTCTTTTTTCTCTTCCTTGCAAAAAGATTGAGTTGTTTTCGTTCTGGAATAATACCAAGGTTTTCTTGGAAACATATGTCGGAAGTATAAAGATTTGAATAACACCTGCATTTAACTCCATTTATTTACTTATCTATATATGTATGTATATATATATAAAATTTATATATATAAGGATAAGATCATTATTTAAATATCGATCTCATCAAGTGGCCAGCATGGGAATAAAAACCGTCAATGGTAATAATTATTATTAAAATTATAAATTTGGCTATCGAAGAGATACTACCACGCTGGAATAGCAGCCCAAAAACTTGACTCTAAAACCACATTAAATGATCATACAGAACCAGGAGAGAAGACAAATAGACAAAATAAACTAGCAAAAGATTACTGGTATTCCAGATCACCGATTTCTGACTCTGCATAAGAAATGCTTCGCCTCATCAGTGGAATATACACAGATAGTACATAAATACAATGATATAAATATATATGTATGTATATATATATATATATATATATATATATATATATATATATATATATATATATAAATAAAACATACGAATACTTATATATACGAATGTATACATACATATATATGCACGTATGCACACGGCTAGTTTAAATTGCCCGCCTAAAACTCCCCGTGCGAGTTTATTTTGTCTTTTTGTCTTCTCTCCTGGTGCTGTATGAACATTTAATGTGGTTTTAGAGTCAAGTGTTCTTCTATTCTTCTATTCTTTGTTTCTTTATTATTTTACTTGTTTTTGTCATTTGACGGTGTCGATGCTGGAGCACCGCCTAGAAAAGTTTTAGTCGAACAAATCGGCCCTATAACTTATGTTTTTAAAACTTAATACCTATTCTACCGATCTCTTTTGCCGAAACGATAGATAAGAGGAATATAAACACACCAACACCGGTTGTCAACCACTGATGGGGGTACAAACACAGCCACGAAGACACACACATAGATACATACATATATACATACATACATACATACACACACACACACACACACACACACACACACACACACACACATATATATATATATATATATATATATATATATATACACACATACATATAATCCACTCACAAGACCTTGGTCGGCCTTAGGATATAGTTCAAGACACTTGCTGAAGTTGCCATCAAGCTAGAATGAATTCGGAACAATGTGGTTAGGAAAAAAGCTTCTTACGACCCACCCGATGCATATATACATGTGCGCACGTATGTATATGAACGTAATTTTAGATGAACTCTAATCGTCGCCAACCAAGTTAAAAGCAAACTATAATTTGACCTCCCTCATCGAAAATTTATTTCGTCGTTGTTTGGAAATATATAAAAGCAACGATTGAATGAGCATAAATACAAAAACCAAAAAAATAAACAAAAACCAAATACTCGATGCAATTTATGTAAATTGAGAATATAGAAGGAGCCGATGACTAAACTAATCCTATAAACAGCTAACATCACCAAATGGTGATTCTAATGTTTTCCATTGATACGACCTCCATCAAAGGAAAGCGAACATTTTATGGCACTTTTTGACGTGATATGAATTTTATTGGGCGTGAAACCAAGTATTATTCAAGTTTTATAATAATTGTTAGAGATAAATGATGATAAGTATAAGAATTACTCTTAAGAAAGTAGTTTTTTTTTTGTGTTATGACCGTTTGGCACAGGCCCAATTTAAAGTAAATAAATAAACTTCTATGATATTAATTCCTAATCCAGTTATGTAACAAATAAATCATAATGACATAAAAGAGAAACTGAAACCGCTTCGTGAAATTCAATTCCCAGAAGGAGGCTGTACGTTTCATATCCATAAGGCCTCTTGAATGAATTTGGGTTACGGAAATAGTTAGTTAGTTAGTTAGTTAATTTGGCTCAAAAGCAAATAGCAAGGCCATGTAGGGGGACATGGAGTTAAGTACAGGGTGGTGTTCATGTAAAGAGTTCAGGCCACTTGAGGTCCAGGGAGGCTTTGAACAAAGCGGTCGTCGGCATCTTCACCATCTCGTCTGCCAGCTTGTTCCACGGATCCGCAACCCGGACGGAGAAAGCTCCTCTCCTTCGATTGAGATGAAATCGTCGCAGGTAGAGCTTTTCGGAATGACCCCGCAGCCGACGCTCTGGAGCAGGAGTGAACGAAGCACGACGTGCGTATATATGTATGTACGTGCTTATGCACAGGTTCAATTGCACTTTGTTATTCTTAATCAATTCGTTGAGTATCTATCCAAATAACTATTCGAGCGTTTCTTTAACAATTGGTTAAACAGTCAATTAGTTCGCTTGTTCGCCAAATTCCTTTCGATGCTGTTTGTAACTTCTTCCGAGACACGTGATCTCCCAACTCTTTCGCAAAGGCAGTTTTCGTCTTGTTTGAGACTTAGTGCTATGTATATGTATGAATGTTTGCATGTTTGTGAAGGGATGTGTAGTTCAGAAGGGAGTAAAGGAAGGTGAAAATAGGAGAAAGGCATGTGTGTGTGTGTATGTATATGTGTGTATGTGTGTGTTTATGTGTTTGTGTGTATGTGTATGTGTTTATGTATGTGTGTGTGTATGTGTGTGTATGTGTGTATGTATGTGTATGTGTGTATGTGTGTGTGTATGTGTATGTGTATGTGTGTATGTGTTTGTGTATGTGTGTGTATGTGTGTGTATGTGTATGTGTGTATATGTATGTGTGCATATGTGTGTATGTGTATGTGTATGTGTACTCAAATGTGATTATATGCGTGTTCGCGTTTCAGTAGTTGTATGTTCACTAACCATCTGTGACGCTTTCAGGGATCACACTTTTGTCATCGTTTTAGCTTTGTCTTATGTTTCCTCTAGGTTTATGGTCTAGGTGTGTTTTGGGTGTCAGATGTAGTTCTCTACTGTTGAGAGGAGGTGAGAGAAAATGGTAGGTGTGTGTGAGAACATCTGTGTGTGCATGTGTATGTGTGTGTGCATCTGCACGCGTATGTATGTATGTCATTGTTCAGTTTTATTTCAAGATTCCTTGCCAATAGAGAAAGAGCCGGTTTCTAACCTAGATTCAAGGCGCCTTCATTGGAATTTCAACATCAACAACAGGATATTTTTGTTTGCATGCATATATATGTACAGATTTGTATGTTTTTTTTTATGTATTCTTATGATTATAGTTGCATATCTAGACAGGACAATATATGTAAAAATCTGATAAACTTCTGGAAAGTTTTACAGATTTTTACAGTTCCAGTGATAGATTGTATCTGTAGTCATCGAATTAGCTTTCTCTTTACTGCTTTTGAGACGCCTCAAAGTTGGTATATAGATAGTGTGTTACATATCTCAGGACCCCAATAATTACAGGTATAAACTTTGCATGTGTATGTGTGGTGTGTGTGTGCGTCTGTATGTGCACGTGCATGCATATCTGTGCGTATGACGAGGCAAGGCATTCCCAAATGCAAATTCAGAAATCCGGGATCTACAATTATCCAGTAATTTTTTACTAGTTTCATCTTGTCTCTTTGTTTTCTCTCCGTGTCGATATATAGGTATTTAAGGTGGTTTTAGAGTCAGATCATGGCTGCTATTTTCAGCATGGTGGTATCTTGTAGATACCATAATTTATAATTTTAATAATTATTACCTTTGATGGTTATTTTTCAATGCTGGCCATTTGATAAAATCGTCATATTATTTTTAAAATTAACGATCTTATCCTTATTTATATAAATTTTCACACACACACACACACACACACACACACACACACACACACACACACACACACACACACACACACATACACGCACACACACACACACACGCGCACACACACACACACACATACATACATATATATATATATATATATATATATATATATATATATATATATATATATATGAGGATGCAAGCCCTAGTGAGTTAGGGTGTTGCACTCAGAGTTTCAAGATTGTGGTTTCGATTCCCAGTCGGGTTAGTGCAGTGTATAGTTGAGCAAAACACATTATTTCATGTTACTCGCCAATCACTCCGACACCTGATGAGTGGTACACAGTGCACCTGGTCAGGCAACATCGAATTGATGGAGGGAGAGAGCCAATGTGCGGCACATACATTTGATCATTATAAACAAATCAGTTATTCAATTCGTTTAGCAAATGCCAAGCGCTCATACGTCGTCTTGCACAGAAGAGTCCATGACATATATATATATTAAAACAGATTAGGAGATCGAAAATCCACCTGACGAATGTCATTGAAGACATGAAACGATTGTAGTGGCGGTTTATTTCTTTATATTAAAAATTTTTATGTATTGATTAAGTCTTTCCTTGTTTGTTTTGCAAAATAGTGGTTTTGTCTCGAATTAATATTATATAATATTTTACTATAAAATTGGATTTAATCCTAAATCTGATTTTTTCCCTGTAAATTTGGATTTATTCCCTAATATTTATTATTATTATTATTATTATTATTATTATATATATATATATATTATATATATATATATAATAATAATAATAATAATATATATATATATATATATATATATATATATATATAAATATATATGTATATATAATATGAGAGATTAAGTAAGATTTTTAATGATCAGTTAGTTACAATTGCTTCTGTATCAAATATGCTTGCAACGCCAGCTCAAGTATTAAAGTTGCGTCCGTACATTGTGCGTCTGCTAGAAGAAGTATAAAGTACGTAAAGAGGAAAATGTAAATGGACTGTGAAAAGATGCCGAAGTAGATAAAAGGAAAGTTAAGTGATGAGGACGCAAGAGAAAGGGAAGAGGAAGAGAAGAAACGAAGTAAAAGAAGTAGGAGGACAAAAGTATGGAGAACTAAAAGAAGATATAGAAGAGGTGGCAGAAGAATGGAAGTAAAAAGAGATTAGGAAAGAAACAGCAAAAACGAGTAGCTGGAAAGAATATGCTTCTTCTTCTCCTTCTTTTTATTCTTCTCTTTCGTCATCACCATCTCCTCCTCCTCCTCCTCCTTCTTCTTCTTCTTTCTCTTCTTCTTCATTGTCGTCGTCGTCATCATCATCATGTTCTTCTTCTTCTTTCTTCTCTTCGTCGTCGTCATCATCATCATCATCATTATCATTTTCTTCTTTATCTTCTTCTTCGTCTCTCGTTTCCGTGCCTCTCTATTACATCCTCATCTCCTTGCCATACTTTTATCTACATTGGCATCTTTTCACAGTCTATTTACATTTCCCACATTATTTCCTTTATACTTCCTCCAGATATAAACAAAATACAAAGTCTAGCTGATGCAGAATGCCAGAGCCCAACTTTGATTCAAGTCTGAACAAGTGCCACTCAAATGTTCAAAACTACAAATATTACGTAAATGTTCACTTGGAACTTTTACGTTAATTGGCATAAAAAGCGGAGTTGGTACAGAAACAATTGTAACTGATCATTCTTTGTCAACTAATTTGGATTATATTTTACTCGTTGCTAAAGACACACGGTGCTTTTATTGTCGTGAAACCAGGATAATCCACACCTATATTAGTCTGGAATCCGACATTTTAAATAACCCAAACCTCAGGCTGAGTGGAACATTGGAAACACCGTGTATTTGTGCCCAGCTGTATCTTATATGCATATATGCATGTGTGTGTATATACATATATGCGTGTATATATATATATATATATATATATATATATATATATATATATATATATATATATATGTATGTGTGTGTATGTATGTATGTATATATATATATATAGTATATATATATATATATATATATATATATATATATATATATAATTTATTTATTATTTACTTGCTTATACAGGCAGCGATAGATAAATTGTCGCCATTTTATATTTTTAATTTCACGCATGCACATTATCTGTTTTTGATTATGCCGATTACACAGGGTGCAGTACATAAATTGTCGTCTAAAATTATGCTCAAATGAAAATAACACTAACATCTCATTTTAACAGATATATTTACATTTGGCTTCAACCACGGCCCCCAAACGATTTCGGAATCTCCTGCAACTCTTCTGGACAGTCTCCTTGCTTTAGTTTGTGAATGCTACCATAATTCTTACCTTCAGTTCATCTTTGTTCTTACTAGGATCTTTGTTGGTCTCTCGCTCAATTGCACCGCACACAAAATAATCAAGAGGGTTGCAGTCTGGGAAGTTTTATAGCCAGATTTTAGGGGTGATGTGATCGCAGTAGCTGTCTTATAGCCATGAATGGGTTCTTCTGCTTGTATAGCATGGTACAGACACCTGTGTAGTCATCAAGATCAAAAACAAACATTGCGCATGCGCAAAATTAAAAGTATAAAATGGCGACAATCTATCCATCGCACTATATATATATATATTATATATATATATATATATATATATATATATATATATATATATTTACATCCATCCATTCATACATATATATATATATATATATATATATGAAACTAAATATTTGGCCCTTAGGTATATGGTTAATAATTTGGCGATTAAAGCACTTTCACAGAATAGGGTACCTGATGTCATCCTCACTCATAATATAAGTGTCACTGGATCTACGTCAGGAAATCCGCAGTGTATGTTGAGTTTATAACGAACGAGAGCAAACGAAAATGGAGTTAGCAAGCAGCTTTACTCAACAGAATGATTGTTTCGACTAATCCTGCTCCAATTCCTTGCAGGTGAGATATTGTGCAGCTAGTTTTGTTGCACCTGCAAATGCAAAATTCATCACGTCGCGTGCGTCGTTTAAATAAGATACTTCCCTAAATATACTCGGTTTCGCTTGACGTTCTGTGGTCGCCAGTACGTTGTTGGCAAGCGAAAGTGAGTATATTTAGTGAAGTATCTTATTTAAAACGAGACACCTGACGTGATGCATTTTGCACTGGTGGGTACAACAAAACTAGCTGTATAATATCCTACCTGCAAGGGACAGGTGCGGGATTGGTCGAAACAATGGTTGTGTAGAATAAATATTTTTTCTAACCCCTTGTTCAGTTTCCCTCATTCACAATATATATATACACATATATATATAGTTAATCCAAACATGAAAACAAAAAGCGAAAACACAACAACGCAAGGATGTGGAACAAGTATAGTATTATTGGACGCTCAGGAAAGAAGGAGGATATAACGTTTCGAGCGGAGCTCTTCGACAGAAACATAGGAAAAGGAAAGATCCAAGGAAGGGAAAAAATCGCCAACGGTACACACGCGGTCACATTATGAGTGTATATATATGTGTATATCTATGTATGGCTTTGCGCTTCTCTTTGTCGTCCACCACCACCACCACCACCACCACCTCATAACTGACAACTGGTTTTGGTTTGTTTACGTCTCCGTAATAATAGTGGTTCTGCGAAAGCGACCGACTTATTAAGTAGTGTTGATTCGTTCGACTTAAACCCTTCAAGGTGGTGCACATGGATGGACACAGTCCAATGCCTGAAACAATGTTTCTACAATAAAATATTCAAATAAGAATCTATCAGTTTTATCCTTTAAGATAATAATATAATTAACTTTCTCATCAACTTGCTAGTTGAATCAGCCATAGAACATTTCTGCGCAAGATATGTTGTGTTAAAGTAAATTGCATCTTTACGTTTATGTTTTCTACATTAGATACGTATAAATTATTAACCTAGAAGTGGGTTAGCTCTAGGAGGAATTAAGGAAGTAAAATGAGGCTGAATTTAGTAACAGCCAAAATAGGTGTGGCTTTCAGGATGTCTTCGAAAATATCAATAAGCATTTCAACAGCGATATCTGCATATTCTGTAAAAATAAAGGCAGGTAGTCTCAAAGCAGGCATTCCATAGGTTCGAATCAAAACATATCGATGAATTTGGTTGATGCTATGGCACGTTAGATTTTATATTGAGTATCTTAGCATCTCCAGAGCACAAAGTGAATAAGATTCTCGTATAGATACAATCATACATCGCATATGATAAATGTATATGTTCATACTATATATTGAGTACATTTGTAAGTTAAAGAAATCTTATCCATTGAGGATGGCGGATCCTATTTCCAAATTATATTGCTGCGAGTTCCCTTCAATGTGGTGTAGATTAAATTGTTTGGAAAATTCTTTGAAGATTTGATCATATCAGTGAAAGCTAATTGTGTTTCTTTTCCACACGTAAGCGAAAATCCTTTCGTATGCGTCTGAATATATAGGTAGTTTCATGGTTCGCTTGCTTTTCGGTTTGGCTAGATCAAATACGAATACATCCCTGACAACAACAACAACAACAACAACAATAATCTCCTGCCACCAGCACCGCTATAAACGCCTCTACTACAACATAATAACAAGAACGCTAACAAAAAACAGCAACAACTACAACAAAAATAACGACAGCATAAACACTTGTTGTTAGGAAATGAAACAGAAAAATGAACACAAAGCAAAATACACAACTACAAAATTTCCATCAGATAAAAGTAGTAAGCTGTTGTTCCGAAATTTTCTATGAAGTATATCACCATGAATGGCCGAAATTTCCGTAGAACTGGTGTTGCCATTAGCAACTGGTAGGTGAATGAGAAAATGATGATGATGAAAAAAACGCTAGCAATGATTATTATGATGGTCCTTTTTACAGTACTGTCTGTTTTTTTTTTGTTCCTGTTGATGTTGAGGATGAGGAGGAGAAAGAGGGAAGAGAGGATGATGATATTGATGTTGAGGATTATGATCAGAAATGTGATTACGATGATGATGAGAGAGGTGATTACGATGATGAGAAAGGTTATCACGACGATGATAATGATGATGATGAGGAGGATGGTTTTGGTGTTGGTGGTTTTAATGTTGTGGTTAAAGTAGTGTTGGTGGTGTCAGTGTGGTGGGGGTGACGGTGATGGTGGTGATGTTGATGGTGACGGCAGCGACGACGACGACAACGATGGTGATGGTGTTGATGATGACGGCGATGGTGACGATGGTGATGATGATGATGACAATGATGATGATGATGATGATGATTATGATGATCATGACGATCATTATGATAGTGATGATGGCGATGATGATGATAATGATGATGGATTAAGATAATGATGAAGTGGCGGAAAAGAAGTGAAATGGAAAGGTTTTGAATGAAGAGGAAAAAGAAGAAGCACCCAAATAAATCGATATTTATTCGTGTTTCACATTCAGTACGAGACATTATATAAACAATACCTCAAATATATAAAAAAAATCAAATATACGGGTTGCTATTTTTGGGAATGATGAATTAAGTCTATAAATCCAAAGACAGTTGATGCTATCTGGAAATAGATGGTCACCTTACAGGCATTTAAATCACAGGAAAATAATATTCATAATTTTCTTTTATTTTCTTTTTAAAAGCGATCGTACTTTGAATATTGACTTTTCAATCATAGAATTAGAAATAAACATGAAAGTCGGAAAACGAAAAGCAAAATAATCATAACAACAATAATCATGAAAATAAAAAGGGTAATAATAGTAATGTCCATGATGATGATGTCGAGGAGGGGGAGGAAAAGAGGAGGTAGAGTAGGAGGAGGACGACGACGAAGAGGACGAGGATGACAACGACGACGACAACAACAACAACAACAGCAACAACAACAACGACGACAATAATAATAATAATAATAATAATAATAAAAATAATAATAAAAATAACAATAATAATAATAATAATAATAATAATAATAATAATAATAATAATAATAATAATAATAATATAATAATATTAAAGGTAATGATATTGATAAAAGGAAGAGCAACAGTTATGATGATGATGACAATGAGGAACATGATGAAAATGATGATGAAAGTGATGATGGTCAGTGGGAGGAAGTGGTTTAAGTGCAACAACTACAACAAGAACAACAAGGGCAGGGGCAAACAAGTTGGTTTATCAGCACATCTGCTTCTCTGGAAAACTGATAACAGCTATCTCCAAGCTAATCAATATCGCATCTATATAATAACCAATAACTGCGTTATCGAAAGCGATCGATATATCACCTATACAATAAGATGTCAAGATATACCATATGCGGTGTTAGTGATGTTTATCTTGTCATTTTTTTCTTTGCGTGTGAGTGTGTGGTTTTTTTTTTCTCAGTTTACTAATTTAATTAACCTCAGAAATTATAATTACTTTGAGTTGTGCATAAAGACCTGTGTAATATCCAGTGTCTTGTATGATATGATTGCTATTAATCTTGTTAATAGTAACTTTATGAAGAATTAATGAAAAAATGTAAAGAACCCCTGACAAAAATGACATGCAGTAATAGATATCCAGTTAAGTTGCGAGTTCAAATCAATGTTACAGACTTTGCCATTTTCTTTTTATCGGGCCTACTAGTATAAACAGTAAGATTCATTCAAGCAAGTTTACATCCAATACTACATTCAGTTAACTATGCTTCTTACAGACATTTCTGTCTCGAATTCACATGTTGTTTGTAACGATTTTGCTTTATATTCTTTCTGGGGGCAAACAATTATAAATATTGATTGCCACATTTGGCAGAAGGCCAGCAATTTCAAGGGAAGAGGTGAGTTGATTTCATCGACTCCAATGCTTATCTGGTACTTATTTTATTGACATCGACTCGATGGAAGAAAAAGTCGACCTCAGAGTAACTTGTACTCGGAACATAAAGATGGACAAATGCTGTTCAGCATTTTGTCAGGTGTGTTAGCGATTCGCCGCCTTGTCGAAAATTATAAATATTACAATTACTTTAATCGAATCGTATTGATTTTCCTACATATAAAAGTAATATGTTTTCATCAATTCTAACCATAATGTCACCCCTGTTTTGTTTTGGGGTACATAAATGGGGTTAAATGAATGAAAATATCCAGTGTACAAATTATGTAATTGAACCTATATTGGCTCTAATTATATTCTATAGCTCAGTCATAAACATATGGTTTCAATAAATTACTGGATTTTATAGGACAGGTCAAAACACGCTGATTGTAGAGCAGTGATTGTGAGGGCCATTGTCTTTTCATGTGTTTGTTTAACTTGTTAACTAAAGCACATCAACAAAGTGAAAACTATAAAAGTTTAACTATAGCACATCAACAAAGTGCAAACTATAAAAGTTTAACTAAAGCGCATCAACAAAGTGCAAACTATAAAAGTTTAACTATAGCACATCAACAAAGTGCAAACTATAAAAGTTTAACTAAAGCACATCAACAAAGTGCAAACTATAAAATTTTAACTAAAGCACATCAACAAAGTGCAAACTATAAAAGTTTAACTATTGCACATCAACAAAGTGCAAAAAATTTGTAGCACTCAGAAAGTAGTCCAATGAAATATTGGATATGTATATCCAATATGCTTATATGTATGTATGTATGTATGTATGTATGTACTATGTCAGGTCACTTTCGAGTGCTACTGGTAACATGTAACCCAGTACAACCTGTTGCATGGTCGGGTCGTCAGCGACTAAACCGGCAACCCCACCAAGCTTGCTTGGTGAGGAGGGTGTTTATTGGACACCCTGCGGGATGAAAAACAAAACCCGTCAAAGGGCGCAGGAACTCTTGAGAGTTAACGGCCATCCAATAAATGTCTTAAGATTGTATCATGCGCGGGGGCATAGAAATAATCGGACTGAATACCCGATCGCGCAGTTAAACCATTGGGA
Source organism: Octopus sinensis (assembly GCF_006345805.1). NCBI lineage: Eukaryota > Metazoa > Mollusca > Cephalopoda > Octopoda > Octopodidae > Octopus > Octopus sinensis. The sequence goes on from NC_043003.1 coordinate 32,205,999, forward strand.
GTGAAGGACTCCTAGCCACCATGTATGTATGAATGTATGTATGGTTTACACTCATATGCATACATACATATATACATACAGAAAGACATACACGCACACACACATATATACACGTAAATGTCGAACAATGAGAATGAGTGTGCTCTATACCACATTGGTGGATAAAATTTCTTTATTTATGAATTATGGCTACCATTGGTTTCATCTTATGAAAAATGGTATCCTTAATGCACAAACATATATATATATATAATATATATATATATATATATATATATATATGTGCGTGTGTGTGTGTGTGTGTGTGTGTGTGTGTGTGTGGTGTGTGTGTGTGTGTGGTGTGCGTGCATGTGTATTTCTATGTAAATATGTAAAATGTCAAATATAAACATTGAATTCTGATACTTCCCTTTAACTATATATATATAAATATATATATATATTTATATATAAATATATATATATATTTATATATATATATACATACACCTGTGAATAAGGAACGTTAGTTAATTAGAATAATTATCCAAAACCTGTCCTTCCTGTTCCTAACTAATATGAAGGCTTCAAATATTTCTATATAGGAACGTTCTATTCGGTTTTTAAACTAAATGTTGTTATAAGACAAAATATTAGTTCTAAAGAATAATGGAATTGTTTTTTGTATATCAGTTTTAATTTTGAATCACATGGCATAACGTAATCATAATGCGAATTTTGCTGCTCGTTCTTTCACAATTAAATACAAAATAAATATTTTCAACATTATCTTAAATATACTGTATTTATATATCGTCATATGAAAGCACATATTGAGTGTAGAAGTGGATGGCTGAAACGAATTTTATACAGCATTGAGATTTCGTCCATCTAGTTTATACGCTCAACAAGTTTTACTTAAATGTATATGATAAATACCTAAATGTAAACTTCAGTTATTTTAGTTATTTACCTTAATTGTATTACAGTTATTTTCATCGCATGTTAAAGATATATTTTACGCTTAATGACCCCGGTGTCAGTATGATATATATATATATATATATATATCATAAAATTTGAAACCAATATATATATATATATATATATATATATATATATATATATATATATATACATATATATATATATTGGTTTCAAACTTTAGCACAATGCCAGCAAGTTTTAAGGAGGGTGTAAGTCGTTTACATCGATCCCAGTGTTAAACTGGTACATATTTTATCGACCTCGAAAGGATGAAAGGCAAAGTCAACCTCAGCGGAATTTGAACTCAGAACGATAAGACGGATGAAATACCTATTTCTTTACTACCCACAAGGGGCTAAACACCGAGAAGACAAACAAGGACCGAAAAACGGATTAAGTCGATTATATCGACCCCAGTGCGTAACTGGTACTTATTTAATCGACCCCGAAAGGATGAAAGGCAAAGTCGACCGCGGTGGAATTTGAACTCAGAACGTAGCGGCAGACGAAATACCGCTAAGCATTTTGCCCGGCGTGCTAACAATTCTGCCAGCTTGCCGCCTGATCAATATAATATATATTAGCAATGCACACCATTCGATTAAATTTACAATACAAATGCTGTTATTAACTTTACTATAGAAACGTTGTCATCAACCTACTCGCATAAAAAAGCAAGCACTTGTATAGAGAATGGTATCAAATGAACCATTACAAGTATATATTCCTTTATATTTTCATATACTTAATTTTCTCTTTAGTTTCCTGTTATATATATTCGATACATTTGCATGCCTTACGGCAACTCTAACGTTTCTTTATGTGGAGATTGCTACTATAATATTTTGAGACGATATAGAGTAAAGCAATGCAGTAATATTCAAGACTGAGACAGGATCAGAGGGAGTAACAGATTTTAACTGTTTTTATTCAGAATTATGTCTTTTCAAATAAAGTAAATATTTATTGCTGATATTTCAACAGAATTCCTGATGGAATGAGAAAAGAGGTAAATCTAACAGTATAGAACTATAGGAATAATTTGTGATATATAGGCATAAATTAACGGTTGAAAAATGAATGAAAGTCACAACATTGCAAACAAACTCTTGTAGAAATTGATTCAATTCACTACAAGGCCCAAACAATAGACTACAATTGTACAATATCTGAAATCTATCACCTTTCAGTTAACCATCAATTTCTCGTAACACCTTTCCATGTATTTTATGAAACCATTTAAATCTATGATTGTCGTTTGGCGTGAAAACCTCGTATGAACTAATTCCCTTACAGAAAATATAAGGCCGCTGATCTTACTATGATAAATAAATTCTAAGGACAGCGAATTTATTCTCAGTAGGTTAGAAGCCATTTTCAATGAAATAATATAAGAAAAAAAAAAGATTTAAAAATAACACGAACATTGTTTCCTTTCATTAGACAGAAGGGAAGACAGTATTTACTGAGAAACGCGATCGAATTTACCTTACGGCTGATCGGAACACATGCATAAATGTATAATACACGAAGACACACACACACACACACACACATACACACACACACACAAACACACACACACACACACACACACACACACACACACTCATTATGTTTTTATATGTGTGTCTGAGTGTTTAAGTGCTTTAAATACATACAGAGGTCCAATATTGATCTGATTAAGGTTTCACTACTTGTATTGAGTTTAAAATTCATTATAAATCAATATGGAAGTGAAAACAATACTAGCTTTTCGAGTTGGAGTTGGAGGTAGATCACGTCGGTTGGTTTTCAAATATCTTTGCATGTTGACACCTCAATTCATATCACGACCAAGACTCATAGATGAAAGCTATACTGACATCCACATAATTGCGTTTCTTTTAGATGTGTTAAATTGTTACCAAAACAAAACGATGTTTTGACAACATTCTGTAAGTTTATTTTCCTTTTAACATGAATATTGCTTTAGACATCAAAGTTACGTCGTTTATGTAAGCATACATTTAACAAAGAAGAAAACAAATTGAGTTGCATCACGTAGAATATGATTTTAAAAGCTTTCAAGTTACATTATGAAATGACATTTCTTTTTATTTTGTAATATATTTCTTTATGCTCACCGTTTTATAGTATTCTAGCAATGTATATAAAAGCAAAATGTTAAAATATTTGCCTGTAAAAATGCAATATATTTTTCGAGGCTCCCTCAAATGACCACGCATTTCCCCTATCCATTTTTATAGTTTCTCTTATATTGCTTCTGAAACTCTCCCAGATATTTCACAAAATTGAGAAATGATTTATCTAGAAAAGGTGAATTAACAACCATACCACATACACACGCGCATGCATTCAAGCATATACTTACCTACTCTGTTCCATAGAAATGTATCCTCACACAAACAAATAGGCACACTCACATGCAATCACGGTAAATGATATATGCATCTATTTGTATAAATATATGCATGCAGTAATTTAACTAAAGTGGAACAGCAGTAATCTAAGGAGCCTCTATTCTGTATCAGGTTAACATTCTAATTATTTCCTGTTGAAAAATTACAGCGTAAATAACTTTCAGTTTCAATCGCTCACACAATCTACTCATTTTTTAAATATTTCCTTGCTGCTGTTCACACCATTAGCAACGCATACCGAATAAGGCAGAATTTCATCAAAGAATAATTTCATTCTCTGTATGAACGTCTCCATGCAAAAGGTGATAATTAGCATAAGAGATAAGGTGCTTAACCTAAATGCCGAATAATATTCAGCTTCGTCTCTTTCTCATTTGAATAAAAATTACATTAACGTCAAAATTAAGCTTTTATTTAATCTCATTAAGGATCTCCAAAAAAACAGGTCCAGTAAGATATTAAATACAACCAATCTAGTAAAATAGTTTTAAATTATTCCCAATAACAAAATAGATTGGTAGAGTTTTTAAAAATGGATTGCATCTCAATCGTTCAGTGTAAGTGTAGCGAGATAACATTAACGTACACTGTTGAAAGCAAGACGCATCGATGAGATTCACATATATGGTGTATTCGACGGAAGATAACTCTTAGTGAGGTAGTGTGTTTAAAAACACAATGCAAATGGGAAGGAGACAAAACATGTCAAAGCATCGGCTAAACCTTTTTTGCGATGGCATCTACTCACTGCATGTCAATATGAGGTGTAATTTCCGGACGAATGTTGCAGGAAGGTTATAAAATTCATACAACTCTCTTTCGTTATACTATTTTTCATGGAAATTTTGAAAGCTATTTTTCGAATTCTATAAATTTCCTGTATATGGGTTTTCCTTTAAAAAGAAAATGTTTTAATGCTATTTTTTAATATCATACAAATATACTTTTGTAAAAAAAAACCTTTTTAACTTTAGATAGCCAGTCATTTTAATTTAGTACGATTTCTGTTGCGTTGAACGGATCTGTACGCGCCATTGATTAAACTGAACGAGACTAAAGTGCATGTGGGGGTCTTCACTTCGATAAATCCTGCTGTGGAATTTTCCGTATTTCTCCAATACAAAGGGTACTTTCAAAAACAGTACATCTATAAGATGTTATCTCTGGCCGACTAACCACAGCAAATAAGCCTTTCAGAGATATATTTACAATATATAAAGGAATATATATGTGTGTGTGCTTCTGGGTGTGTGTCTGGGTGTATGTGTATAAGTGTAAGAGGATTAGGGCGTTAGAGGCGAGAATGAAGAGGGAAACAGATGAGAAGCTGCCTCGAAGCGTGGGTGTCAAGAGATATAACGGTAACCTCTGTGTGTCTGTGAGCAAACTCGTGCCTGTGTATGAAACAAACTTGTAAACACACGCACATATGTACAGGCATGCATACTTGCATAATCTCTCTCTCCACACACACACGCACATATATATATATATATATATATATAGAGGACAAGGGGCAGCTAAAATTATGGTAGGGCGAGTATAATAATTTAGAGTAAGTTGAATTTGAAATCTTACAGCTGTTTCTGGGTTATCCGAAGCGATAGACTAGCATGGGTATTCCGTCATCAAAGACAAGGAGAGTATTATGAAAGTTCTAGAAATTCGCAGTTATAAGGAATAAAATAGAAGAATAAAGAGTAAAGGTAGATAGAAGAATAGCGAGAGGAGAATGGAATACACAGTTCATCTTTTCCCAGCTAATAAATATCGATGATGAACATGATGAAAATAATGAAAATTATGATGAAAATGAGGATGAAAATGATGATGAAAAGGATGAAAATTAATCAAAAAGTGCTACTGGAAGCACGAAAACATAATGGAAATGCAAAGGCAATTTAGATGATATATTCACGAAGATCCACCAACGCGATGCGCCATTGCTCGCATCCGAGATAAGTTGGAATCAGATGGAACTGTTCATGACGTCCATAAGGATTGTTCAGGAACACCACAGTCGACAACCAGCCCCGCAAAAGGAAAAAGCAGATTCTGGAAATCCTCCACGGATTTGTACCACCAATCTGTACCACAAATACCTTGTGAGACAGGAATCTCCAGACCAAGTAAGTACTTCGAAGCGAGTTCATTGGAAATGTAACATTCCAAAATTAACCAACGTTCTAGATGAAGAGGATCCTGACCTGAGAGCTGACTTTTGTGTGTGTTATCTTGGCAAATGCAAGGGAGATGCAAAATTGTTCGTGGCGATGAGGCCATGTTTAAGTTAAGTGGCTCAATTAACCAACATAATTGCATCTACTGTGCTCCTGAAAAGCCGCATGTTGATAGGGAAAATGATTTGAACTTACCAGGGCTTACCGTGTGGTGTTGGATATCAAAATTGGTCATCGTAGCGTCATTATTTTTTGACCAAACTGTCACTGGAGATGTTTCCCTAAACTTGCTGCAGGAATATGTCGTTCCAAGTGTGAAAGAGCTGTTTGGTGACAAAGAGATCAATTTTCAGCAAGATGGAGCACCTCCACGCAACCATCTTGATATAAGAGCCTATCTCTGTGCGTTCTTCAGGCCTTATTCCAATGGAAATCATTTTTTTATGTGGGTATATCAAAGGTAAGATTTGCTTCTCAAAGATTTGCGGCAACATCGATGTGTTGAAAGAGGCAATTGAAAGACAATGTCTCGAAGTTCCAAATGAAATTATTCGTTAAGCTACTGCGGAAAGTGTCGGTAGTCGGTTTCAATACTCATACACATGCATTTATCCATTTGTGCATTTAACTATTAATCTTGTTTCTAAGGTGATACATTTATTGCACTTAGAGAGTGAGTATATTTTTTTATTTTGGTGATGTTTGGAGGCACCCTATATATATATATATGTGTGTGTGTGTGCCTATAAATATATATATATATATATATATATATATATATATATATATATATATATATTATATATATATGTATATATACATACATATATATATATATATATATATATATATATATATATATATATATTATATATGTATATATGTATATATACTTGCACACACACACATATGGAGTAATACTTTGTGAAGTATCATCGTATAGGAAGCTAGTGAACTTCAAACATGTACACAACCTGTATAGAAGACAAGAAAATGGACAATGCACGATAAATAGTTTAATAACTGCCGAATGTTATGCACTTCCTCCCATATTGAACTCTACGGAAATTTCGATAGGCTGCTGGTATCTATACAACTTACGGCTCAAGAAACTAAAGGGTTAAGTATGCAAATATAAAGCCAAGAATGTAAAGAACAGAAAAGGTGAATAAAAACTACATATGTTTCATAGCTAAAGAAATGTTTGTTGCATAACATGTACCATACACAAAACCTATTTAGCTAATGATCATGTCCGATTAGATTTGAGTAGTTAATATTTGTTTGTTTTCATTCCATACATTCTTGGATTACAAACACATTTACCCATAGATACAGACACACACACAAACACACATATATACAGACAAACAGTTAGCTAGACAGATAGCTAGCTAGACAGACAGACAGACAGACAGCTAGCTAGACAGACAGACAGACAGACAGCTAGCCAGACAGACAGCTAGCTAGACAGACAGACAGCGAGACAGCTAGCCAGACAGCTAGACAGCTAGCCAGACACACAGCTAGCCAGATAGACAGACAGCTAGCCAGACAGCCAGACAGCTAGCCAGCCAGACAGCTAGCCAGCCAGCTAGCCAGACAGACAGACAGCTAGCCAGACAGCTAGCCAGACAGCTAGCCAGACAGACAGACAGCTAGCCAGACAGGCAGCTAGCCAGACAGACAGATGATTTCCATCTTGAAAATAATCATTCATCTATTCTACGAATTGTTCGAAACTTAAAGTTGAGTAATAATCATGCACATACATACTTAACACAATTCATACACGTTATTCTGTCGACACAATGTATGAGAGATGGTCATTTGATTTACTGATGCAATCTAGTGAGAAAGAGAAAAAAGTGAAATCAGTAAAAATAATCTCTCCCAGTATTAAGTATATTAATTAGTTTATGTATAGAGATTGAAAGTTTTAAATACAAACCTAGCTTTACCCGAATTTGAACCGAAACAAATATAACAAAGTATTCTCGGCAATGCTATAGGTGTTTTATGTAGAACAACCGTTAAGCTAAATAAAAAAGCTATAAAATGTATGGATTATATAACATCCTTTTTACTGAGAATGTGTTGGTTACTCAACCAGAGTAGATTTAAATATTTATTTACAAAATAGGAATAATATTTTGTTCAAAATTGGTTTCTGAAACTGTAGTTTCCAAACAGAGATTGGTCAAAAATTTATGGAAGTGGTGACATGAATTTGAATATAATGGTTACTTGCTTTGCTTGCTTCATGCACTTGCTTGATGGGACTGCGGCCTTCCCATATTAGTGGCCCCAGAGACGTCATCATGCTTAGAGCCGACTAGATCCACCAATCGCTGGCGGTCCTGTACCAGCTCCACTGCATACTCCAGGGTGCCGTCGAATCTCTGGAGATCTTCCTTAATCACATCCAGCCATCTGGTGTGGGGCCTGCCACGAGGCTTGTTCCATCCCACACCTGCTGCGACGAGTGCGAGTAAGAATGATCTTGCGGGGGAGTGAAGTTCGTAACAGCGCTTGCGATGGGTGGATATGAAGTGGGAGGCTAGGAACGTGATGGTGTCATCTGATGTTGACGGTATTTGGAGTATAATAAACCAGAAATACTAGCAATCTCATGAAAATAACTAAAATATCAGTGTATTCATTATAAGGAATCGGCGAAGGAGGGGAAACAAACACGTTTAATGCAAAATATGAGTTAGTACAAGGAGCTGTCTGTTGGTGTGTGTATGTGTGCGTGAGGCAGAGCGAAAGTGCGACAAAGATGCGGAGTAAAGAATGATAACTATAGGGAGTATTTATTATAAGGTTATCTTAATGGTTGAACGATACATAGACACGCAATACCTAATATATGAAATATTTCGAACCGTTCGTTTTTCGTAAGCCAATGGTAGAATTATGTAAAGGTAATAAAAGCGGGGTTGAGGCAAGTAATGCGAAACTGGTTGAGCTAAATGTGAAAGGAAAAAATATTTGTATCACAAAAATGTTTTGCAGAAGAAAGTATGTAGGATTGTAATAAATGGAAAATATTTCTTACAAAAATATATTTGTATGATATTAAAAAATAGCATTAAAATTTTTTCTTCTTAAAGGAAAACCCATATACAGGAAATTTATTGAATTCGAAAAATAGCTTTCAAAATTTCCATGAAAAATAGTATAACGAAAAAGAGTTGTATGAATTTTATAACCCTCCCGAAAGACTTAATTAGATTTAGATGATACAAAAAACTCAAGCCAAGGAGAACTATATGTTAGATTCACTTAAAACAGACAATATGATATGTGAAAAATTCAAAACGTGTCCAATTTATACGAAAGTTATGATTTATGTTAGTTAATAATAATTATAAAAAAATAACAATCATAATAAAGGGAGGGGTAGAGAGAGACATGAAGGGAGAGAGAGGGGGGGAGAGAAGAGAGAAATAAAAAATTCCGAAGACGAACTACAGGGGATCAGTACAGACGTTAGTGGCAAGGGGAAACAAGTTTGTAGGAAGCTGTATGCGCGTATACTCTGTTTGCGGGTGCATGTGTACGTGTGTATACACACACACACACACACACACATATATATATATATGTATATATATATACACACAGACATATATATATATATATATATATATAAATACACACATGCACATATATATATATGTGTGTGTATTTATATATGTATGTATCTATTTATCTATGTATATCAATATATACATATATGTACATATATATATATATATATATATAAATACACACGCACACATATATACACGCATGTACATGAATAGGTGTGTGTATGTGCGTATGGCTTGATGGCTGGATGTTACTAGCTACTATTCACCGGACACAGAGAATGGTACTCATATTGTACGATCGTTTAAACTATAATCGCATTTCTAACACTACTAATCCTATGATCATCCTCTACTACATTTAACAGATAAAATTCACACAACCTTGATTTTCAGGGATTGTTACCAGACATGTTCACTCAACCGTGACTGCTATAACTAACTCCAGTCATATGGCCAGATGACATGAAAAATCTTACAAAAATTTCTAAACCTGTTCACGAGATTATCCTCGAGCAATCAAAACGTATTCAAAATAGGTATTAAGTTGAACAATGTTCTCTCTGTAAAAAGCTAGACGGCGGGAAACGTACAAAAGGTTCTAAACTTAATCATGCGTTCATTCTCTGCAGACACTTGACAGAAAGCGTTCAGAGCATTCATCGTTTGGTTTTTGTTTGTTCCTTCTTGAGCCATGCCTGGCTAATAAGGGCCGGTTTACCGGTTTCTTGGCGTATAGGTTCCCCACCTGAAGGGGACGCCGGTCTGTCGCAGGTGAGCTGCAATATGCATGAGGAAATAGTGAGAGAAAGTTGTGGCGAAAGAATCAGCAGAAGTTTCGCCATTACCTTCGGCCGGAGCTGCGTGGAGCTTAGGTGTTTCGGTCATAAACACACACATCGCCCGGTCTGAGATTCGAACCCGCGATCCCTCAACCATAAATCCGCTGCTCTAACCACTAGGCCACGTGCCTCCACAATCGTTTGGTATTGTCACCAGATATATTCAGTCAACCGTGTCAGCCTTAAATTACGACGCCAAACATTGACACTTGATACTAACACACGGACGTAGCGGCGAACCTGCAAAAATTTCTAAGATCAGCCATGAGTATCCTCTACAAATAAAGGGCTATCCAAAACATACTAATTTGAGGCATGAATCCCTTATAAGAATAGGACAACCTTCAAACACTAATCAGAAACAGGACGGTTGCAACATAAACCGTGTCTTTCTGTTTCAACATTTTGAAAAAAACTTATAAACTGTGATATCGGTTAAATCTCTAAATATAATAAAAAATATTAAACTATTCTCAGTGCATTTTCAACTTCTAGTTTCCCTATATTTCTACCCGCGTGGAATAGAATAACTTTGTATTATATATATATATATATATAATATATATATATATATAATATATATATATATATATATATATATATATATTATATATATATATATATATATATACATATATATAGACTTACATGGAATATTACATATGCACGAAAATACATACAAACAAAAATACCCTATTGCTGATTTGGGAATTCCAATGAAGGAGCCTTGGACCTAGTTTAGAAACCGTTTCTTTCTCCATTGGCAAGAAATCTTGAAATAACTTGAATTATGACATGCATATATAATACTTATATATATAGGAGGCGCAATGGCCTTGTGGTTAGGGCAGCGGACTCGCGGTCGCAGGATCGCGGTTTCGATTCTCAGACCGGGCGTTGTGTGTGTTTATTGACCGAAAACACCTAAAAGCTCTACGAGGCTCCGGCAGGGGGTGGTGATCCCTGCTGTACTCTTTCACCACAATGGCGGTGCCCCAGCATGGCCACAGCTCAAGAGCTGAAACTGGAAAAACAAAAACAAAACAAAAACAATAGCGTTAGACATCTTTAAATTTTATTCAATTAGTCTGTGTTCTATATATTAATTTCTGACACGCGTTCTTGCTGTTTAAGTGTCTAAGATTCCTTAGATACGATAGTTCTATGCATCTATTCAGTTTATTAAACAACTATAGTACAGAATCTGATCTCAACACTGACGCTCGTACAAATTTTTTTTTTTTCAAGATATGCACCATATGAGTGATTGAAACGAACTAAAATTCTAGTATCAAAGATAAATGCCTAACATATCAATAAAATTTAAAGATGTATTACTCTACATGAGGCACATAGCCGAGTGGCTAGATAGCGGGCACGCGATCGAGGGATGTGTGTGTTTATGACCAAAAAACCTAAGCTCCATGCGGCCCCGGCAGAAAGTAATGGCAAACTTCTGCTGACGCTTTCGTCACAAAGTTCTCTCACTCTATCCGCCTGCAGCTAGCAGCTCACCTGCAACGGACCGGCGTTCCGTCCAGGTGGGAGAACCTATACGCCAATGAAACCGGAAAACCGGCCCTTACGAGCCAGGCATGGCACCAAAAGAACAAACAACATAACTCTACGTAGCTCTACCGTTTTGGAAATATACGCTAGAATACTACATAAAATCATTAGAAGTGAGCTGAAGGTTTAACAATCGAAAAGTGTACAAATGTAATTACTTTTTACTTAGCTATTCCAAAGGTTTTCTAATATTCGATGTGGTTAGCCACCTCTGGATTTTTAACTGAGAGCTCGTAAAGTATCTGTCTGGATTTAAAGTCCATGTTTGTTTGTGAATGTGTGTGTATATGTATGTGTATGTGTTATGGTTATGCGCGCGTATATCTATATGTATAAGTGTTTGTGTATGTGTGCGTGTGAATGATGTCCCAGCATGGCCATAGTTCACAGACTGAAGCATATAAAAGGAACCAAGAGCATACGTGTGCCTGTAAACTCAGAATACAAATGGCGTTTTAGAGCGACAGTTAGAACAATATTTGCGCTTGCGAAGGATAAAATTCTCATTACCTACCGAGTAACACAAAAACACTAATATATTCTGTCCGTTATTGCTGAATATATTTATATGATGGAAACGTCGAGATGCAAATATAAAAGTCTACTAAAACGAAATAGAAATAAGTATTAGCAAGTAATATCCAGAGAATAATCATTAAAAGGAAGAAGAAATCATAAAACTTGTCGACGTTTTATCAAGAGTAGCATTATTCTGCTTCAGTCATTGTGGCCTAGCAAAATGACGTTTGGAAGAAAAAATAGAAATATCCTGGTGATAATCATTGTGTTGTATAATTAATTTTTTATTCACCAGATGCCAGTATAATACATAACATGATATATATAAAAAAAGAAACACAAATGATTTCAGGAATAAACACATTTGCCAAAATACCGAGAGACGCCAACACACTCAATATAAGACACACATATGTATGCATGTACATTTATACACAGACACACACACACACACACACACACATGTATATATATATGTATGTATGTATGTATGTATGTATGTATGTATGTATGTATGTATGTAGGTATGTATGTATGTATGTATGTATATATCTATATATATATAAAACTGAGAATGTGTGTGTCTGTCTGTCTGTGTGAATCCCTAAAACTTGAGAACTACAGAACCAATTTCATTCAGATTTTACACATGCCTTACTTAGGATCCATGTAGTATCATGGGCAAAAAAAAATGTTTAACTTCTTGCCTAGGACGAGCCCACAGCAATATCACATCTCCACTATTTCAGTATTACGTGTTAAAAGTGAAACAAGAGCATCTCTCTATTGTATGTATATGGATGTATATATATATATACATATATATATATGTATATATATAGATGTATACATGTATATGTATAGCTGTATATGTATACATGTATATGTAAACATACACATATATATACATATATATATATCCATGCATACATATATACACCCATACACACACACACCGATCCCCCCACACACACATATATACATAGGTGCAGTTGTGGCTGTGTGGTAAAAAATCTGGTTCCAAAACACGTGGTCCTCAGTTCAGTCCCACTGTGTGGTAACTTGGCATGTGTCTTCTGCTATAGCCTCAGACCAAACAAAGCCTTGTCAGTGGATTTTGTAGACAGAAACTGAAAGAAATCACTTGCATGTATATGTATGAATATATGTACGTGGGAGTGGCTGTAGGCGTAGGAATGGATGTGTGGTAAGTAGCTTGCCTACTAACCACATGGTTCCGGTTTCAGTCCCACTGCGTGGCAGCTTGGGTAAGTGTCTTCTACTATATCCTCGGGCCGACTAAAGCCTGGTGTGAGTGGATTGGTAGACGGAAACTAAAAGGAGCCCGTCATATATATATATATATTATATATTATATAGTATATATGTATGATATATATAATATATATATATATATATATAAAATACATATAATATACCACATATACATCACATATATGTATGTATAGAGAGGGAGAAAGAGAGAAAGATGGAGAGATAGAGCGATAAATATATAGATAAATATGTCTATATATATACACAAACATACATGTATACATATATATGTGTGTGTGTGTGTGTGCATGATTACATATGCATATATATATATATATATTTCACATATGAAATTCCCATATTCTCCGTATAGATGCCACTTAGTAGTGCTCAAATGATCTAAACTTAGACCCGATGTCTTTACAGGGAATCACTCCCAGAGGTAAAGAATGCTATTAGAGGGATGAAATTATGCGGGTATAGAAGCAATTATTAGGATAAGCAAATAAGAGACATCAAATAAATTAAATATTCGTGGTCTGATCAAAATTACTTGGACTGTTGCCATAGTAACGAGGCGAAAGCACGGTGAGTGAAGTTGCTTAGCACAGACTGACCATGAACTCTGTCGAGCATGCGCACTAAGATTTAACTTTCTAGCTCACTTCCGCTGTTTATAGCAGTGCTTGGAATGACTGTGTGTAGCCTGTGATCGTCGCATTGACGACCATGGCAGAGAAAGTTGAGCAGAGAATCTGCATCAAATTTTGTTGAAACCTTGGCGATACCTGCTTAGTGGCCTAAGTTTTCGAAATGTTTTTATCTTTCTTGAAACAATCACGAGACTTCGCACACTGAAACCCGAGTGTCTTTTTGGTCAGCTGAAAAAGTTTGCGTACAGACAGCGATGTTGAGAGGCTTTTGTGCAGTTATCGCTATGACAACTTTCTCTGTCATGGTCAATGCGACGATCACACGTTACACACCTTCCTGCCAAGCACTGCTCTTAACAGCATAAATGAGCTAGAACGTTAAAATTTCGTGCGCATGCACAGCAGAGTTCAAGGTTAATCTTTGTCGAACGGCCTGTACTCTGCGTACTTTAGCTTCATTACTATGACAACAGTCCGGAGAATTATTGATCAGATCTCGTATTAAATACATCAAATCCAAAATATGTATATAAGATGAGAAATGGTGTAATTATTAGTATAAATATATATATATATACTTATATAAATAGGACCAACTTACATAGAGTATAAATGACAATTGTCATTCAACAGCGCCGTTTATTTTCATAGATACTTTGAACGTTGTCGATATATGTTGTTCTGCGTTTATATTTTGCGATTAATAAGTATTCCATAGTTAATCGGAAAGATTTTTGTGGAATTTTAAAGATTAATATAATGTCATCGACTAATATTATATCACCTTATTTTGTTCTGTGTTGCTCATAATAGTGCATTGAATATTTGTTAATAGCAAATAATAATACTTTTAAAGATCCCTCTCTCACGGTCTTTCTCTCTGTCAGTCTGTCTGTCTCTCTGTCTCTCTGTCTCTCCCTCAGTTGATACATATATACACACACGCACACACACATGCATACATAAATATGTATATATATATATATATATTATATATATTATTAAAATTGTAATTTAGGGTTTCTAAGAGATACCTCCACACTGGAAATAGCAGTCAAAACTTGACTCTCAAACCACATAAACATTAATGTGGTTTTAGAGTAAAGTTTTGACTGCTATTTCCAACGTGGATGTATCACTTAGGTACCCTAAATTATAACTTTAAATAAATAACTACCTTTGAAAGGTCTATATTCCCATGCTGGCCACCTGATAAGATCGGTATAAATAAATCGATCTTTCTTACATATATATATATATATATATATATATATATATATATATATATAATCCTTGATTTCAGCAAGCCTTTGACAAGGTTGATCATAAGATCCTTCTGAGAAAGCTGTCCAATATTGGTGTCACTGGAAAGCTGCTGCAGTGGATCGAGTGCTTCCTGTCTAACAGAACCCAACATGTTGTAGTCGAAGGAATCAAATCCAGCCCAGCCAAAGTCAGCAGTGGTGTCCCACAAGGCACTGTGTTGGGCCCACTTCTCTTCATCATCTACATAAATGATATTACTGACACCATCAAACACAGTAACATCAGAACCTTCGCTGATGATTCCAAGCTCCAGAAGGTCATCAATGGCGTGGATGACCGAATAAACATTCAGTCAGACCTACTGGCTGTTGTCCAATGGGCGGAAAAGAATAACATGTTGCTAAATGAAGACAAATTCGAACTGATCCACTTTGGAAGGGAGGAGGCTCTGAAACTCCCATACTCTCTTTCTTCTGGAGAAATTCTCATGGCATCCAACAACATCAGAGACTTGGGAGTAACAGTGGACAACAACATAAGCTGGGCTACACATATAAGCAGCAAAGTTGACATGGCCCGCAGAATGTGTTCCTGGATTCTCAGAACCTTCCAGTCGAGAGATTCCCACGCTATTATCCTTCTCTTCTCCACTTTTGCCCGACCCCACCTTGAATACTGCTGTCCACTGTGGTCTCCCTACACAAAACAAAATATTATGAGAATTGAAGTTCCCCAAAGGTCAATCACAAAAAAGATAGCTGGCATGTCAGACCTTGACTACTGGGGTAGACTAGAGAAGCTGAAATTGTATTCACTCCAACGACGCCGTGAACGCTACATTATCTGTATGATGTGGAAAATATTCCATCAGCACTGTCCGAGTGATGTTGGCATCACCTTCAAAATACATCCAAGGCTTGGACCACGTGCCATCCGTCCACAACAAAGATCTAAATCGCATCACATAACGACAATACGGCACAACTATTTCACCTCAATTGGACCCGCTCTCTTCAACATTACACCAGGACACGTCAAAAAAGAAACTGACCACACAAAATTCAAGAAGTCTTTGGACAAATTCCTTCAAACAGTACCGGACAAACCACCCACACCCGGATATGTCTCCGCAAACAATAACTCTCTGCTCGAATGGGCCTTAGTGCCCAAATCCTGAACTGGAAGACTTCGCCAGGTGGTGCTATTAAGTTAGACATGGCCTGGGCCAATACTGGCCAAAACCTTTCTAAGTTATTCTAAGTTATATATATATATATATATATATATATATATGAAAGGGTGAATGCATATATATCTAGAAGCAAAACATTCCCTACCAGACGAATACGCAAGATGCAGTGTTTGTGTTCTATACGACTCATTTACATGAATTGAAGTCTACTTCTTGCCATGTAAATCTTTGTGTAGGTGCGTATATATATATATAATATTATATATATAATATATATATTATATATATATATGCATGTATATATAAATAAATATATATATATATATACATATCTATCTATCTATCTCTCTCTCTATATATTATATATATATATATTATATGTATATGATACATCTATCTATATATATATATATAATATATATATATATATATATATATATATATATATATATATATTGTATTATATATATATGTATATATGTGTATATATATAATATATATATATATATATATATAATTAATATATATATATATACAGATGCTCAGTCTTGTACTCCTATTTGTGTTTGGGTCTACAATTTATGTATGTTGAAGTATTAAGTTATGTTCCTTTGCATGTATTCCATATTATTAAGCAATTTGTTGTTCTGTTCGTTTGTAATTACGTTCCGCTAGCATGAAAGCTTACTTGAATTACATTCGTATATGTTATTTCTATTTTTTGTTTATTTCTGTTCCTTATCCTTTCGTTTTCCGGTGTTTTCCACCTTCCACCATTTGCATCTACTTTCTTGACACCTCTTCACCTATTTTCCCGTATTATATCCTCCTGCTTAAGTGTGTATGTGCCACGTCAGCACATCATGGAGAGTGTGTGAAGCCACTAGACGTGTTATAAAACGCTGTCTGACTCGTGTACATTGCATGAAACTATTAATAGCTCATAAAAATATTCACCTCTCAAGAAATGGAGCAACATTTTTTGGCTTGACTTACCTTCACAGAACAGTATACTATATGTATACCATATATATATATATTATATATATATATATATATAATATATATATATATATATATATATATATATATATATATGATATTTATATATATATAATAATATATATATATATATAAACATACATACATACATACATACATATAACACACAACACATATATATATATATATACATATACACTCACACAAATATATGTCCATATATCTAACTATATATACGAGCATACACACACACACACATATATATATATATGTTTAAACTCTCTCTCTCTCTCTCTATCTCTTTCTCTCTCTATCTCTCTATCTCTCTCACCCACACATACATGCATATAGATATAGATGGCTGAGTGTGTGTTGTGTGTGTGTGTGTGTGCGCGTGTGTGTGTGGTGTGTGTGTTAGGAGACCGCGTGCATCGTTTCAGTGAAAAGGTTTTCTAAACTGAGGTTTAGTAATAGCAATATGAAATATTTGAAGTTTGACGGGAAGAGGGGAAAGTGTTTCTGATCAGGAATGCATTCTTGAAGAAGTCCCAAATATGCTGGATATCCGTTACTTCAATAAGCACTTGCAGAAGAAACACTCGAGACATGAAAAATTAATGAAATACAAAAAACCCAAAACTAAATATCTCAAACATTTGTGTGTATGAGTTTTGGAAATTTGAGAACTTTACCAATATAGATAGGCATTGTAACCTCTTTGTCATTTAAGAATTAAAAACGAAATTGTTTCCACCAATCAACTATTGCATAAGTGAAACAATGAAGGACTGTCTTCACTAACTTGTAATCGGAAATTTTGATCAGTTCTCACAACTTTCAAAATCTACACGTATGATCAGGGGGCTGCCTAAAATGCCAACACGTTAACTTCTTATGTGGCATGAATTTATACCTAAATGAATATACGAGGGTGAGTTTAGGACATGTGTAGTTACCAACACAGGAACATGTATCATGCATCAAAATGAAGCTGGTCCTCTGTGGATCACATCCCTACTTCTCAACATTGTTACCGTTTCTCTCAATAGCAATGTTCCACCTTCGAATGAGAGCATGTATTCCTACCCCGTAAAATTCTGTTGACTGTTCTTTGAGCCACTTCTTCACTACAGTTTACATTACCTCGTCACTGGAATAACTTAGTGCTTTCAGACTATCATCTTTTGGGCCCCATGATAGAGAGTTTGAGAGGCAAACATTACTCCAGTGACAAGGAAACTGTCGTGAAGAAGTGTCTCAAAGAACCGTTAACAGACTTTTACGGGGCAGGGTACATGCTCTCATTCGAAGGTGGAACATTGCTATTGAGAGAAACAGTGACAATGTTGAGAAGTAGGGATGTGATTCACAGAGGACCAGCTTCATTTTGATGCATGATACTGTTCCAGGTTTGGTAATTATACCTGTCCTAAACAAAATGGCATTACTTTTTGACTCACCCTCATATATTGTCATCTGTCAGATGCTCTGGCAGAAATAAAATTAGATATTTGTGGTCTTGAATAAAGACAAATTTCTACTACATGCATTAAATCAGATTTGATATTAGCAGAAAACAATCAGACATTCACAGGGAGTCAGCCTCAGGCAGTTGCAAAAATAAAATGATAAATTGCTGGGAATGATAAAAGTTAGTGTCATGTGATTCGAAAGCAACATCTTATCTACGCAGGTTTTTTGTTTGCAGTTGTACACCTAATCATTTGCTATGTTTCTTAGTGCTATTTTAGAAAACTTGATATTTTAGATATAAAATGAGAAACACTCAATCAAAGTAACTTCAAATTTGTGTAAAATTTGTACACCTAATCATTTGCTATGTTTCTTAGTGCTATTTTAGAAAACTTGATATTTTAGATATAAATTGAGAAACACTCAATCAAAGTAACTTCAAATGTGTGTAAATAGTAGAACAGTGAAGATATTTAAGGCTTTTATGAAAATGTTGTTGTAAGCTAGATACCAAGCATGGTTCTTTCTTAATTAGAAACCAGACCTTTCCAAGTTATATAAGGGGAAAATATCACATGTACATATAAAAAAAACATGCCTTAACAAATACATCACACACACAAATATCGTAAAGAGTTTAAGTCGTTGAAATACAAAAGATTAAAAAATAACTGATGAAAAACAGCAACATTACTAACAGAAAAAGTTTCAGTCTTCTCTATTGCGTGGATTCCCAGCCTATGTTAAGTATATGTGTTCGATAAATTTTTAACACGAGCGCTGCTTCTGATTTATATTTGAATTTATTCCTAAGTAGGCATCGTCAGGGCATACCAGTAGATGGTTTTTACACTATTTTTACGTATAGTCGTATATTCGTGATTCAGTTTGCCGCTAATTCAGTTTAGGCACATGATGTTATAAGCCCAAACAATGTTCAAACGTCGATGTCCATCACTTCTGAATTGAATTTAGGGTGCGTTGTGTCACCTTTCTATGACTTTCAGGTATTTTCACGCCCGACGCTTTCAGAAAGTCATCTCCATCGCATCGCGCAGCCTACCGGCGAACAGTCGAGTTGCTGATATTGAGTATGTGTGTTCGATAATGTTTAGAAAACCAGCGCTCCTAATTCATATTTAAACACATACACACACGCACGAAGACACGCTTAGACACACACAAACACACAACCACATGCATACATACTTATGTATACGCATACATCGACCGCCCCTACCTAAAACGAAAACAAATCGGCAGAGGCTTAACATCGATCCAAAATGCCTATAAATGTCGTATCCTATCCCTTCGGCAACATCTTTTAACCACCAAGTGTCGAAGTGCATCTCTTCACACACACACAGACATACACACACGCATACACACATACATACATACATACATACATACATACATACATACATACAACATACATACATACATACATACATACATACATACATACATACATACATACATACATACATACATACATACATACACACATACTTGCTTACGTACATACATAGAAGAAACAGCGTACAGCTGTGGAAATTAGCTGCCCAGTGGATGTTAACATAAAGCTGAAGCTCCAACCAAGAGTTCCTTTGCATTTAGGAGAAAGCATGGTAGTCAGGTAAGGTTAAATAAGGATAATATGGGACGTGTTGTTCAACCAGTAAATTGCTACATTCATGCACAACACTCATTGAAGGCAAGAATTTGTGTGCTTGGTAATTTTCTTGGTGATACAAACCTCCTTTCGTCACTTTTCCTGAGCGCTTGCTGCTGATAGTCTTTCGTAATTTTATCAGCAAGCTGGCACAGTTCTCGTCATTGACGATGTGGTCTTTCTCATGATGGTCAATAAACATAATGCCTGTTGCATCCCAACAAGATGCGTCCATCACTTTTCGCTGAGGATGAAACGACCTTAGCCCTATTTCGAGGTGATATGACAGTTTCCACTGCATGGATTGTCTCTGGCACAGTGATGAAACCAATACTAATCCTGATTTCGGAAACGTTCAAGGAAGCCAGCTGTATGAGGCTCAAACATTGTCAGATTTTCCCGTGATGTAATCAGACTGTTGCGATTCTGATCACGTGTCAGAAGTGACGCCCACCGAGCAGAGACATTCGTCACACCAAGTTCATTGTGCAAAATATTTTCAACTCGATCAGGCAGCATGGTAATAGTAATGGCTATTTAATTTAGAGTCAGTCGTATGCTATCCATTACCATGTCTTGAACACGATCGATGTTTTCTTCGGTCGTGGCTATTCCAGGACGTCCAGGACTATCCCTTCTCTCTTTATATGCAGGTACCCACTTTTACGCTGTTGATACAGCGGCAGTGTCATCCTCCTAATATAACAACCATGTCACCAGCATTATCTTTGGGGACTGAACTAATTTTGTGCGGGTCCTTGATAACACCACGATATAAAATTTTGCTCATTTTGCTACTGGTTACTGGTAAAGGTTTCTTTGAAAATTTAGATGCTAGTTTACCTGGAAACAATGCAGTTATTAATAAATTTTGATATTAATGTATGCAATATTTCACAGCTCTAGCATCACTCCTTCATAGTCAGCCTATGAACTTTTCAGCCCACTGCCTACAAGAAAGTTGATATATAGCGTATGAATTTACATTCAAGAAGCAACATTAAATTCGGTTAATGAATAATTTGTTTATTTACAAGCGGTGACAAAGTAACAAGAATGAGAGAGTAGAGAGAGAGAGAGAAGAGGAGAGAGAGAGAGAGAGAGAGAGAGAGAGAGAGACCAATAACCATATAAGGCAACAGCGTGATAACAGAGAGAGACTATGTTACTGATGTTTGCTTTAATGTTTTTAAATACATAAAATTAGAAAAGAAAACAGAGAAAAGGGGAAGGGTGAGAAATGTAGACGCAGAATGAGCCAACAAAAGACAATTTTATACGTTTGCGGTCAAAGAAGACGAGGAAATATATATCTGTACTTCATGAATACTTATCAAAACAATAGCTTCTTTTACATAGTCATATCAATGAAGCAAGTTACTTTGGAGGCATTAAGATGTTATTATTGTGAATATCCATTCATAGTAGATCGATTAGAAACATATTAATCAAACATTAATAATATGATAAAAATGAAAGTATATAGAAATATTTTTTTCAATTTCAATATGAAATATCACAAGTTCTTTAGATGTCCACATTTTACTTCTTTCTAAAAGTTTTTGCATATATACATATATGCATAGTATCATATTTTGAATGAGTTACCTGTCTACCTTATGTACAACGATGAAGACAAATTTATGCTTATAAAAAAATAAGTGTAGATTTAGAGGTTCGTTTGAGTGGATAAATGTTGGTATGTGCTCAATTACAATCAAATGTATTGACTACAGAGGATTATGATTTTAATTTTCGTACATTAAAATTGAATATGTGTGAAGTTTTATGACGCAGGTGTAGTTTTGTGGTAATAAACTTGCTTCACAACCACATAGTTCCAGGTTCAGTTCCAATGCGTGCCACGTTGGGCGAGTGTCTTTTGCTATAGCCGCGGGCGACCTTAGCCTTGTGAGTGGATTTGGTAGATGGAAATTGAAAGTAGCCCGGCCGTACTTATATATGTATGTATGTATGTATGTATATATATATATATATATATATATATATCACCGTGATCACTGTGACCGACCAGGCTATCAGATGTTGCTACACATCGCTGAGCACAATGCGCTTCGCATTGTTTTAGCCTTCAAATCACGCCACCCCGCTTGTTAGGCGCGCAGGCCGCAGGCATATATATATAAACACACACACACACATCACACACACACACACACACCACACACACACACACAGATACTATAATTATATATATATTATATATATATATATATATATATATATATATATATACACCCTCCTTCTTCCGCTCTTTCTGACAATAATACTATATTGTTCCACGTCCTCGCGTTTGTTGTGTACATATATATATATATATCTATATATTCTATATAATATATATATATATATATATATGTATATATGTATGTATGTATGTATGTATGTATGTATGTATGTGTGTGTGTGCATTTGTGTGTCGGTGTCAGTGCCCCATCACTGCTTGACAACCGACATTGGTGTGCTTATGGCTCCGTAACATAGCGGGTTTCGTCAAAAGAGACCGGTAGAATAAATAGAAAGCTTAAGAAACATAAAAAGTACTCATTCGATTCATTCTTCCAAAACTCTTCCAGGCGGTGGGCCAGCACAGATGCAGTATAATGACTGTAACAAGTAAATGAACAAAAGAATGTAATATTCAATTTTAAGATTGAAAAGCTTGTGTTATTTCTCATTAAGATAGGAGTGTTTCAAGAAATGCAGAATAGAAACTTCAACTACAATTGCGATACTGAGTTAAACGGCGGATTATACCAAATTATACCAAATGATTAAGTTTTTTCAATATTTACCAGGATAATTTTAAATTACACTTTTTCTATGTAGTTGCATGTTCAACTGCTACTACATAATTAAGTATTGAGTTGAAAATCTATATATTATAAAATAAGTTAGCGAGAACTAGAGATATATTTTTAACTTGTTTTTCAGAAGTAACATGGATCATCTTGAGGATACCATCTCTAGACTGAGTATGAAGATTATTTGATAATATCAGAAAAATAAACAGATGCATCATCATGATATAAATCTATGGAGATGCGTATGAATCAGATGCAATTAAAAGTGTATCTTGTATAAACTGTGAACTTTGCGAGCCTCTTCTAATCCATTTGAATCTATACAAACAGCTAAGAGTATATTAGTGTACTTGCTAATTAAAATGCAATGACTGATCTCCAAAGAATTGAAATTCTCTTGCGTGTAGAATGATGTGTATGAGTTCTTAACAATTATAAAGTAAAGTTAATATAAGAGATGTTTTATGAATAAGATCTGTGGTGCTCGTGTAGCTGTTTTCTATGAAACATGCGTTAGTGTTGGAATATTTTTATTTCTGAATTTTTACTATCTTATTAATTTAGAACTGAGGTAGACACAGCATACTCCACAAAATGTTATGTATTTCAAACATACATTCTTCTCCCATGCAGTATTCTTTTATCATAATTCTTTTTTTACATAATGTTCTTTCTGCATAATTTTTTACAGGTTCGCCACAAATCTTTTCCATCCTTTAGGCAATTCATATTACTTACGTTCCATGTTTGAAAATAACTATCAATTTTCAGCAATACATACAACGTCACGTTACTGAGGTATTTAATCCATTATTTGCTAAAAGTTTTACGCTTTAGTACACAGAAGATTTTTATATTAGACTCTGTGCGTGTTTCTGTGTTTCTGTGCATGTGCGCCCCCCCCCCCACATATACATATACATAGTTGTATGTACATATATATATATACATTTATATATATATATATTCTTTTATTCTTTTACTTCTTTCACTCATTTGACTGCGGCCATGCAGGAGCACAAGAGATCACAAGAGATCAACAGAACACTGACATTGCGAGAGAGAGAGAGAGAGAGAGAGAGAGAGAGAGAGAGAGAGAGAGAGAGAGAGAGAGAGAGAGAGAGAGAGAGAGAGCGAGATGTTTATATATCACTAACTAGCAAATGAAAGAAGACAAAATGCAGGTTGTAACTAAATAAAAATAAAACGTATTTCAATTGAAAATTTGAAAATGTCTCAAAGCCGAAGTGATTTTTGCATTAATATCGATTTAGGTGCACACCTCATTCAATTTCTATTTTTTACTTTATTTTATTTTCCTTCATTTCAATAGTCTTGTTCTATCGTTTATGATCTGTAAGAGTAAGAGAAAAAAAAGATCAATAACTTTAATGCAAGTGTACTTGTATTAAAATAAATGGCAATATGTGACGTCAATTTCTTTAAATACGCCCTTTCAATGACATTAACAAAAAATCCACTCTCTAGTTGTATCTATTTTATATTGATTATAAAGCAATAATTACGCGTTGTTATTAATCATTAAGAGAAAGTCGAGTGCATTCGAGTGGTGGTGTGTACTGTAGCTCACTTAATAACGGAGATATAAATGACATCATTTTCATTTTTATTTCGCCTCCCAACATTTCAAGTGGTTTTTACAAGACAGATAAAAGAAGGCGGGGTATGATGTCATTGTTTACTTTACAAGGAATAGTAGCCATACCGCGTCGAATAATATGCTATAGTACCAGCTCAACAGAGGAAAAATCGTGAAAATGGATAATATATCGCTATGTAGGTTAGGGCTTTGATCCGTTCTTATAACACTTGTCAGCAGCCAATTTTCATCAAGGATATTATCATCATCATCATCATCATCATCATCATCATCATCATCATCATCATATCATCATCATCGTTTAACGTCCGTTTTCCGCGCTATCACGGGTCGGACGGTTCGAACGGGGTCTGGGAAGCCAGGGGCTGCACCAGGCTCCAGTCTGATCTGGCAGAGTTTCTACAGCTGGATGCTCTTCCTAACGCCAACCACTCCGCGAGTGTAGTGGGTGCTTTTTACGTGCCACCTGCACAGGTGCCAGGGAGGTCCGGCATCGGCCACGATCGGTTGGAGCTTTTAACGTGCCACCGGCACGGAAGCAAGCCAAAGCGGCGCTGGCGACGTGGTGTTTTATATGTAGTTTTGTCCGCAGATTTCAAAAATGTAACCGGTTTCCTTCTATCAGGTACAGTTTTTCTGATGAGTTAAGAGAGGTATATAACTCCCATCAGCAGTATCACTACACGTAAACGTCTTATACAGGTAAATTCTGACTTCTGATTTATAATTATTTGTATTCATCTTGTAATTTTATATTTTCATAATCATATCGTTTCATAAAGTTTAGTTTCTATTTAAGGTGCCTAGTCATCCTCAT
This sequence comes from Octopus sinensis, assembly GCF_006345805.1. Lineage (NCBI taxonomy): Eukaryota > Metazoa > Mollusca > Cephalopoda > Octopoda > Octopodidae > Octopus > Octopus sinensis. The sequence continues at coordinate 32,231,893 of NC_043003.1, forward strand.
CATAAAATTCTTCTCAGGATGTCAAAGCATTGCAAGAACAGTCCTGATATATTTTGTTATGTCTGTGATTCATTTACCACCAAAGCTCAGCAACGTGCCTTCACAAGTGAAATCAAGAAGATCTACCAGTTATACTTTGGGCTCTCTCGGGGATCAAGATAGGAGTTGGGACACGCACATCATCTGCTCAGCTTGTTCAAATGGACTAAGAGATTGGCTAAATAATAGGAAGAGAGCAATGCCGTTTGCAATATCTATGATATGGAGAGAGCCAAAGGATCATTTCATGAACTGTCATTTCTGCAACGTTAATGTATGTGGGTTTACGTTTAAAGACCAAGCATAAGATTGTGTATCCCAACTTGGAATCAGGAAGAAGACAAGTACCATACAGCGATGATGATCTTCCTATTCCAACACCTCCAGAAAATGGCCTTTAGATGTCTGATGAAGATGTATTTCCTGAAGAAAATACTACTGCTGTGGAAGACACCTAAGTGGATGCAGATTTCACAATTGAAAATGAAGACGTACCACAGTAATTTTCTTAAGGAGAGTTAAATGATTTAGTTAGAGACTTGTCATTGTCGAAGGTTAAAGCTGAACTGTTAGCATATCGCCTACTAGAAAAGTGTCTGCTTAAGAAAGATGTTTTTATTACTCATTTCAGGAAGAGAAATAGGGATCTGACTTAATGCTTCTCAGTCGATGGACCGCTTTGTTTCAGTAATAAGACTGATGAGTTATTTCGCTGCTTGTTCCATGTGAATGGCGCTTATTCGTTGATTGATCTAAGAGAAGCCTCATGGCAGTACTACTATACAACGGCAATAAGAAACGATCCATTCCCATAGGACATTCAGTGCACACGAAGGAGTGTTATAAAAACATGCAAGTACTCCTCAATATCATAAAGTATACAAACTACAGTTGGAAAATATGTTGAGACTTGAAGATGATTGGAATGTTGATGGGAATGCAATCTGGGTTCACGAAATATTGTAGCTTTTTAACCTATGGGATTGTCCTGTAACTAACAAGCCCAATGTGAAATCAGAGTGGCCTTTGCGAAAATCATGAGTCGAGAGTTTCTAGCGTCCAGAGTAAGCAACTTTTAAACCCAGAAAATGTTCTTCTTCCTCCTGTTCCCATAAAGCTTGGCCTCAAGAAACAATTCGTGAAGACACTTGCCAGGAAAGGCTCAAAGGTTTTGAATATGTGATGGCCAAATTTCCAAAAATCACCAAGGCAAAACTGAAGGAGGGTGTATTCATAGCTTAAAGCCTGGGAATCCTTCAAATGGCTCTGTGAAAATTTCCTAGGCAACAAGAGATCTCTATAGTTTAGAATTGGAGTGAAATGTCTTCTAGACCTGCGCTGCAATGGCCTGTCGGATGTTACTAAAAGTCTATTTCATTGATTCACATGCGGAATTTTTGCAGAGAAACTTGGAGCAGTGTCTGATGAACAAGGGGAACGCTTTCATCAAGATATTGCATCGATGGAACAACGATATCAAGGATTTGGGAATGCAGGAATGTTAGCTGACTATACAGAGATGAACCTGAGACAAAACACCATATAAATCCAAAATCCAAAGTTATTAAGTTGTTATGCATTTGAGAGTATTCTAACTTATTTGTACACAATAATTTTAATTTTGTACAATAAAAAAAAACATGAAATTATCGTATCTTGTATTCAATATACTTTATACAGGCATGCTTTACGTATCCTATAGGTTAAAACAGCAGGTAGCAATAACATGAAAATGTGACCTGATAGAGGAAATCGGACTTCAGATTTGTAATCAGCATCAAAAAGGAACCTAGAAAAGTCAATCAGCAACTGATGATTAAATAAAGTTGACCAGTGTAATTGTCGGTTAGAAACAGAATTTACCGTAGATATAGCATAAAAGCAATAATTTCCTCAAATATAGCAAAAACAACTTCTAGAGATATAACAAAATCAAAAATTGAAGACGGTTTACATAGCCCTGAAATTTGCTTCAAACGTAACTTTTTATGAAGCAACGTTCTAGATCCAATTTCTGTGCAAACACATTCTACAACTTATTTGAGAAACAACTTTGAGACAAACAGTTGAAATACAGTGAGGACACAACAATGTTACGCTTACGCCTTATTTCTCTAAACACACACATATATCCTCGTATGTATGTATATATATACGTACAAGTGTATATATATATATACACACACACACACACACACACACACACACACACACACACATATATTATATATATATATATATATATATATAATATATATATATTAACGTTTAAATAATGAGGGAGATAAATTGAATATTAACCTAATTAATATCAATTTGAAACCAGTAGCCTAGCATACAAAAATCTGAAAAATTAGAGAAAATTCTAATACATGTGTATATTAAAGGCTAAAAACCAGCCATATGTGGACAGCCATATGCTAGAAATAGATCACCTACGATCAAACTACAAAGAAAGAATGTTCTCTAGAGAAAATTCAACAGACACCAGAACAATAGGCGGGCAAGACAGATGAAAATTATATAAAAATCAAGAATTAATCGCAAACCGGTTTCGTCTATTAACGAATACATCACTTACGTAAACCGTAGGACCTGTCTTGCCCCCCTATTGTTCTGGTGTCTGTTGAATTTTCTCTAGAGAACATTCTTTCTTTGTAGTTTGATCGTAGGTGATCTATTTCTTGCATATGGATGTCCACATAGTGGTTTTTAGCCCTTAATATACACATGTATATTTATATATATATATATATATATGTGTACATACATACATACATACATACATACATACAGACAGACATACATACATGTATACATATATATATATATTTGTGTGTGTGTGAATATATATATGCAAGTATGTATGTGTATATACGTATACAGGAATAGAAAGTTTGGGTACATGCGTGTGTGAACGATCAACGAGCATTCGTGTAACGTTTGCACAGGGCAATGGTAGTGATATCAACATTCTCATTTGAAGCAATATCTCAAATTTATATAAAAAAATTAATCTCACCACCATTACAGTGCGCAGACTATATAGCTTCGGGAAATTATTCTGGCGACTAGAATTTCATAAAGCTGAGATCCTTCATTTCACTGACGTATTCGGTGTGATAAGAAAGAGGAAATACGACCCCTGAGAAAAGTTGAAATTATCTGAAAGTAATTTCTAGCCACGTGCATATACCACAACCTATGTATTGGTACACACACACACACGAATATTATATATATATATATATATATATATATATATATATTATATATATATATATATATATATATATTATATATATATATATGTGTGTGTGTGTGTGTGTGTGTGTGTGTGTGTGTGTGTATGTGTGTGTATGTGTGTGCGAGTGTGTGTCTGTCTGTGTGTGTGTATGTGTGTGCGAGTGTGTGTGTGTGTGTAGATAAGAAACAGAAAATGGAATTCAGCAGATTCTGTTCAAATCCATTACAATCGGTTCGATATATCACGCATCCGTAACTTACAGGTAAGGTAATATGTCAGGCATCTGTACCTATAACGTCAGTTGTCGAGCATTATAGGTACAGATGCGTGTCTCATCGGAAGTTTTTCAAGTAGTACCGCGTTATTTACTTGCATGTCGCTTATTTCTCTAACAACACATTTTAGTTAGTGTAGCATTACATCCGTCTCCATAACGATTATTCTCATACAAGCAATAAAATGCTAAAAATATATAAGACAGTATGCAAACATACACGAATAAGGAACCAGAAGTTAAATCGAAGTAAAATAAAAATGGTGTACATAGATAATAATACAGTGATAAATAAAAAAATATATATATACGATATCAGAAAAGAACAATAAAATATTTATACAGACCTTCAGATCTTATCAAAACAAGTTAGTATATATATATAATATATATATATATATATATATATATATATATATATATATATATGTATGTATATATATGTAAATATATACACGCATATCCATACACACATACATATACATACTCATATATATATAACTAGATATAGACATATATATATATATATATATATATATATATATATATAATATATATATATATATATATATATATGTACATTATCTATATCTACTTATACGATGATATATATCAGCCACTAAATTTTATTACATACAAAGAAATGTATGCATCACAGACATTGTCTGCCTTGCGCTGAGTTTAATCTAATTATTTAGAGGGAGACAGAACATGAAATCAAGCCTGAAACTTATATAAGGAGACATACTTGTAAATAACATAGAGAGGGAGAGAGACACAGAGAGAGAGCGAGAGAGAGAGAGAGAGAGAGAGAGAGAGAGAGAGAGAGAGAGAGAGAGAGAGAGAGAGAGAGAGAGAGAGAGAGAGAGAGAGAGATACGGTCAGAATAAACCACGAATAAAAAAAGACTATAAAAAGAAAACACGTACTGAAAATTAGGAACACCAAAATATGAAGTATAAATATAACCCAGTAGATATTGACACTTCCACATTGTATATTAGCAACAACAAACCCAATAAAGTATATATGGAGTTGGATGTTCTGTGGTATAATTCTATCTGAAATTGCTAAGAAAACCTTTACTGCATAATATAAATGTTTTTCAAGTTCTAACATATGCCACAGGATTTTTATCTGATAACATATGCAAATTCCAGTAATCGATAATAATATATGCATATCATTCATAATATGAAATTAAGACAGAAAATAACTAACAGACATACTGAGAGCAACCTGGGGGGATGATCTATCTAATAAGGGCTCTAATAAGAAGCATGTTCCAATAATTACAAGGAAATAATTCTACGAACTAAGCGAAACAGCAAGTAAACAACAAGATACTTACCTGAAAAGCCACCTGAGGAAACGCATCTTTACCTATAATGCATCACAATTGATTGTACAGAATCTTAGGTGTACGGCAGGGTGAATAATGAGTCGAAGCGATTGTAGTAGTTTTCAATAAAGTGTCCCATGAATTCAATTTTATTTCTCTTGGATAACATCTGTGGCATGAGGATGGGAGGTTGCTATGCATGGGCGACTGCTGGTCTTCCATAAACAACTTTGCCCGGAACTCGGAAGTGAGATTTCTAGGTGCAATCCCTTTCTCATTCATAACAGAAGGATGTGTTTACTCTTTATGAGCTAAAACTCTGTAATTCTGTAGTTAACACACTTAAATAAAAACATATACACTAACAGGAACCATACTCGTTGGAAAAGTGCCGATCGATAACGCTTAATACTGACGCATCAGATTCGGCAATTTCCGTCGCCTCATCATTTTTTAGCCAGCTCGCCTTCTGGCTTTTTCCGGTTCACTTCGTCATTAGTTTTTATGTTTTCCTCATCCAAATAATTGGACGATTTAGCGATTCGCTAATGTGTATATATAATTTTTAAAGAGGACAACAAACATTAAGGCGAGGCAAACCTCTCGAGTCGTATAAACATTATGTTTTCCCAATAATAATATTGGATACGACTTGAGATGTTTGCCTTGCCTTAATGTTTGTTGTCCTCTTTAAAATTATATATATATATATATACATATATATATATATAATATATATATATATATATATATATATATATTATATATATATATATATAGGGAGAGTTTACGAAAAACAAAAGACCAAGACAGGTGGTGTACAAAACAAACAGATGTATTAGTATAACGCTCAGGAATAGAAAAAGTCTTTTACGTTTCGAGCCTACGCTCTTTTACAAAAAGGGACACAGAAAAAACAAGGAGAGAAAAAAATGTGCGTAGTGGCAACGATCTATCATGGTGACTATATATATATATATAGTCTCTCTCTCTCTCTCTCTCTCTCTCTCTCTATATATATATATATATATAATATATATATATATATATATATATATATATATATATATATATATATATATATATATATATATATATATACTTATATATATATATATATATATAGAGAGAGAGAGAGAGAGAGAGACAGACAGACAGACAGACAGAGGAGAGTAGAGGAGAGAGAAACAACTTGTTTTAAATCTCTGAGCGAGTGATGAACGGTAACAGCACCGGATAGTAATGTTTATATGTCAACAGAATGTGGCAGGCCTATAAAGGACGATAGTACTGTTGTTTTAGCCCAAGGAAAATATCTTTTCCAGCTGGCTATCAACACACAATTTGTGTATGTATGGCATTTGCAAGAGTTGTTTTTCTCTATACGAGATGAGCAACTCTGTGTCGCTGAAAAATATATATAGTATTTGCAAGTAGGGAGAGGATTCATCACTAGCTTGTGGTTGCCTGACACTGAGGACGGATATCCTCCAGAAACCCAGGTATGTAAGTATCACGGAAGGATAGGGATGAGAGCGACGACCATATATATGTATGTATGTATATATGTATATATATTATTATGTCTGGGGAGAGTCATTCTCTTTTACTGCCTTTTACTGACCGGATGTATTTTTCTGCTGCTCTCGTTTAATTGCAGATTTTCCCTTTTGGGAGTACCGTTGTTTTTGAACTGTTATACAAATTTTGCAGTCTTCTGCTTCTTTTGGACACATTGCCTGCTTTATCAGGATCGTGTTTTGTGCGAATTCCCCCTATTTAGGGGCGACTTGTTTTCCTTTGTGGAAAATTTATTTACACAATTTGTACAACGTGGAGGTGGATACCTCCCAATATGTAATTCTATACTACTTCTGGGAGGAATTGTGCGAATAGACGTTGTCCTCCCTCCCATTTTTCCAAACGGAGGAAGAGAAAATCATGCCAGAGAATGATGAAACCAACCTCCGAAAAATATAAAAGCTTATTGCAGGGAAAAGGAACGAATGTGTTGATATAGAACACAAAACGCAAAACAATAGTTTACACGACGCTGTCCTGGCAACAAAAAGGATAGAGATGGCATCTAAGATGCCATGGAAAAGTGCCTACTACCAATTTGGCATGACATAAAATACGTAAATAGTGGAAGGCGCTTTGGCACAGTCGGCGTAAGATTCGTTTCCGAGGAGGAGGCAAATGAACACTCTACAACTCACATAAATTCGGCAGATTTGGTGTTACCACCGACATACCTTGGAAGGCGAACATTGAAAGGATAGGGGAGAGCCCGTTAGATATCGAAGCAGAACCAGGAGAATAGATTCAGTATCCTTCAGGCCACCAGGCTACACCTGCAAAACTGTTGGAGCTAAGGCCTAAAGCTAATAATCCAGGCGATTCAGGGGGATTTGGAAGATATACCAAAGCAAATAATACTACCGGACTATACCACACTAGGAGTCATGGTGCAGGAAAGAAGTCCAATGTGCTTTAAATGTGGGCAAAAGGACCACATAAAAACCACGTTCCCATAGATCCTACAACCAGAAGCACCCCCTCAAGCTAGCAACCTACCACGGTCTGATGACCATAAAGAAACCAAGGGGGAGCCAACCAGCACCGCATTGAAACAACCCATCAACCCATCACAAACTGATAACCCGAAGGAAGACAGAAAGAAGTCAATCAACACCAGAGTGGAACAACCCATCAACCCAACAGAGACTGACAACATGAAGGAAAACAAGAAATCGACCAACACCACGATAAAGCATCCCATATCAAAGGTGTCACAGAAGGAAGCGGAGAACCCGAAGAGGGTCACCCCAAAGGAACCACCACCAACCTTGTTTGAGGAGAGCGACGACAGATGGACAAAAGTCATAAATAAACGACAAATGAAAGGTACCCCCGTCGCAACCTTAACAAATACCACCAAAAACAACTAAAAACCCACATCCACGACATACACAGAGAAACCACAAACAAGGAACCCATCAAGAACAAAGACAAACATAAACCCGCAGTCACACCACACACACACCAAACAGAAACATTCTACTCATTTTCCCCAAACAAAGCCACATACAATCCATTCCCACAAGACATATCACCGCTAGCAACACCGGAAAAAACACCCTCGGTAAGCATACATACAGAAACTCATATGTTACCCCTTATTTAGCGCCTCCACATCCGAACACCAGCAAACTCATTGTGGCAGTCATGTTTAAAACCTTCTGAAGAATGTAAGAGAAGGAAAGGCAAGAGTAAGCCTAAAAGAGGTCGGGGTGAAGAACCCAGACCGAAACAGTAGAGACCATAAAGAGAGAGGGAAGAATTATAAGTAAGTCGCATGGAGAGAGAAGAAATATTCAATTACAGTAAAAAGAAGAGAGAAAGTTAAAGACGGACAGAGTGAAAGAATGAAGGGAGAGAATGACGTAGAAAGTTTAAGCAACAGAGGGTGACGTTGACAGGTGGGCGAAAATCTAAAAATACTTAAAGACTCCGCCGGTTACGACGACGAGGGTCCCAGCTGATACGATCAACGGAACAGCTTGCTCGTGAAATTAACGTGCAAATGGCTGAGCATTCCACAGACACGTGTACCCTTAACGTAGTTCTCGGGGATAATCAGCGTGACACAGAGAGTGACAAGGCTGACCCTTTGAAATACAAGTACAACTCATTTTTGCCAGCTGAGTGGACTGGAGCAACGGGAAATAAAGTGTCTTGCTCAAGGACACAACGCGTCGCCGGGAATCGAACTCACAACCTTACGATCATGAGACGAATGCCCTAACCACTAAACCACGCGCCCTCACCTCTAAAAATACTATATGTACTGCGAATATTCAAGAAAAATCAAGAATGGAAATGATTAGCAGAAAAAAAACAAAGGACGAACAAACGTGGAAACCCTCTTACCAGTCATGTAGACTAGACTACTAGGTCAATTTCGGTGGTTTTTTTAATTTGGAGGCTTTAACTTCTTTGGTACTACTCGTCTACTTGCATGAGAGGTATAAAAACCGTCACTGAAATGATGAACCAACGTGAGCTGGAAATTAAGGACCAGAACGTAGGAGTCTGTATGTGTGTGTGTGTATAAATGAATCTGTGTATACAGTAATCCCTCTCCATATCGCAGCTCATCTATCGTGCACTCAGTACATCGCAGTTCACTTATCACGCACTCAGTACATCCCGGTTCACCTATCACGCACACAGTAAATCGCGGTTTTTCTGGCTAATATATGTAAATCTATATCGTGGACATCTTAGTATATCCGGGTTTCTACGGCCGATAGATATTTATATTTCTTTAGGTTTTAATTATCTCTTTACGTGGTTTTGAAGCGATAGTCGAGGGTTTACTGTATATATATTACACAATTAACTCCGTATATACACATAAGTACACATCTATTATATAAGTATACGTATGTAGGTGTGATCGTGTGAATGTGCGCTCATGCATGCGATCGTGTGTGTATGGGAGAGAGAGAGCGAGAGAGCGCGCGCGTGAGGGATAGGGTGAGAAAAGAGAGAGAAGGAAAGAGAGAAAAATCGTGTATGTGTATATGAATGTATGAGGAAATTGATTAAGATCTGCATCACTTAAACGTTTACAATAACATAACTTCGAACATTTGCAACAGCCTTTTTTTTCCCCCTTTAACGACAAAATTATTTACAAGTGCAGAAATGAATTATTTATAATGCTTTTTCAGCTCATGTTAGCCAGCGGTGTACATTTAATATTAAAACTTCAATTTTCTTAAACACATATAGTTTATATATCGTTTCATCTAGAGAATAGTATTATCTATCCAGGTAACCAGTTTCCGCTTGAAATGGTATATAAATCATAGAAAGGCAAACTTTATGAATAACTCATGTAATTTTGCATCTTATGATGCATATAAAGCTTTACTGACATTGGTAAACTTTTTTAATTATATATATGTGAGTACATATATGTACGCACATATAGTTTTAGTTGAATAAACACAAGATATATATATATATACATACCCACACACATATATATTTATATCTGTGTGTGTGCACGTGTGTGTACATTTTTATTCAATATCATAACACACATTAAGTGCACTGTGCGGAATTCTGTACCTTTGAGGCTATTGGGTAACTTCTGCCAATTAATAAAGTGATGATGATATTGGTTGTGGTTGTGGTGGTGGTGGTTGCTATTATTTGCCACAAGGGGAAATAATAATAATAATAATAATAATATTATTATTATTATTATTATTATTATTATTATTATTATTATTATTATTATTATTATTATTATTATTATTATTATTATTATTATTATTATTATTATTATTATTATTTCCCCTTGTGGCAAATAATAGCAACTACCACCACCACAACCACAACCAATATCATCATCATCACTTTATTAATTGGCAGAAGTTACCCAATAGCCTCAAAGGTACAGAATTCTGCACAGTGCACTTAATGTGTGTTATGATATTGAATAAAAATGTACACACACGTACGTACACACACATATAAAACATGGGTGGTTCTTTCAACATCTTTAAACAACCCTTATTCAGGGACCATTTGAGCGGGATGGGCTACTCGACCTGAAGAAAATTCTAACTGGGCCCCACCTTCAAGGTCATGCGCTGTTTACCTTGATATGAGATCACCATGTCGCGCACACATGGTTGTGATGCATGTGTCTGGTGTAACCTTATCAGACGGGTAGTCATGATGGGTATATTGGGCTTCGTATATTTTACCCCAGTGTCAATTTGATGGCATGAACTGCTCTCTCACTCAATAATAATAATAATAATAATAATAATAATAAGGTATGTACCATCAAAAGAAGAAGTGCAGGGATTTTGGAATAAAATTTGGGCAGAAGAAAAAACACACAACGAAAAGGCCCCCTGGATTGATAGAATATCTACAGAACTGGACTCCTTAGAAGAGCAAAAGTGGGAGGGTGTCAAGGTAGAAGATATAAGATCTACTCTCAGGAGGTCAAGCAAATGGAAGTCTCTAGGAAAGGATAAAATTCCTAACTTCTGGCTGAATGCCTTCCCAGAGAGCCATGAACTGCTAACAGAACTGTACAATGATGTTTTGCAACACCCTAGTAGGATGCCCTCCTTGGCTAGTTAATGGGTTAATATTCCTGCTTCCAAAAAGTGAAGAAACAAATGAACCAAAAAACTATAGACCCATAACCTGCTTAAAAAACTATGTATAAAACGCTAACATCTGTCCTGACGGAATATACTTATAGTTTTTTAACAGACAGCAGCATATTCCCTAATGAACAGAAAGGATGTAAACGTGGATCCTACAGCTGTAAAGATCAACTACTCATCAATAAGATGATCATAGAAGATTGTCACAAACGACACAAAAACTTATCAATAGCCTGGATAGACTATAAAAAGGCTTTTGATAGCCTACCACATAGCTGGATTAGGAAATGCCTGGAAATGTATAAGATAGCACCTACTCTGCGAAACTTTTTGACTGTAAGTATGAGATCATGGAGAACCACACTAACTTTGAACAGTGACAATGAATCCCTAAATGCTGGTGATGTAAACATTTCATGTGACATTTTCCAGGGTGACTCACTGTCACCACTCCTCTTTTGTTTAGCCTTAATACCTCTCTCAAAACTGCTCAATGACTCGCAGTACGGGTATAAATGTTTGATAAAAATATAAATCATCTCATTTACATGGATGATTTAAAGCTTTTTGCAAATAATGACCAACAACTCAAGGGCTTACTAGCGATAGTCAAACAATTCAGTGACGACATCAGAATGCAATTCGGCCTCGATAAATGTGCAAAAGCTACCTTTATCAAAGGAAAAATGACAGAAACATCTAACGTTAACCTTGACCAGCAGAATGTCATAAAAGAACTAGACCCAGCGGAGAGCTACAAGTACCTTGGGGTAATCGAATGGAACGGAATAAGGCATTCAGAGATGAAGGAAAGGATCAGGAGAGAATGTTATCGAAGGTGAGAGCAATACTCAAGACAGAGCTGAATGCAAGAAACGGGATCGAAGCGATCAATGCATTAGCCATACTAGTCGTGACTTACAGTTTCAATATCGTTAACTGGTCAATTACTGAAATATGTCAGCTCGACAGAAAAATACGAAAACTGTTGACAATGCATAGAATGCACCACCCTAAGGCAGATACAGAACGAATTTATCTGCCAAGTAAAGAGGGAGGCCGTGGTCTTTTACAACTGGCAATAACAATGAAGATTGCTACAATTGGCCTAGACACCTACCTGAAAAAGTCTGAGGACTGGATGTTAAAACTTCTCTCAAAACATGAAAACAAGAAAGCATCATACTCAGTAACAAAACAGGCAAAGGAATATCTAAGTGAATTCCGAATACAACAAATTTCGGAATTAGAGATAGACATACAAGAAACAAGCACAGAAAAAGCTAGGCGCCTGAAAACCCGAGCCAAAACTGCGGCCTTAGATAAATGGCAAGAAAAACCTCTCTATGGCAAATACCCAAAGAGAGCGAATAATGCAGATATTGACAAAGCCCTGACCCATCAATGGCTAATGGCCTCTGGCTTAAAATCTGAAACAGAGGGGTTTATCATAGCAGCTCAAGATCAATGCCTACCAACAAGAAACTACCAGGCCAACATACTAAAGAACGGCAGTAGCCCAACATGTCGTGTATGCCGACAACAAAATGAAACCATTGATCATGTTGTCTCCAAATGCAGTCTTCTAGCGCCTACAGAGTACCTCAACAGGCATGATAGAGCTGCACAATATATTCACTGGGTAATTTGCAAAAACCTGGATTTGCCCCATGAAAAAAACTGGTGGGAACACATCCCACCTCCAGTGCTTGAAAATGGCCACATCTCACTCCTCTGGAACTTCACTATTCAAACTGACAGAAAGATAGATGCAAATAGGCGAGACATCATATTGAAAGACTTCAGATAAGGAACATGCCTCCTCATTGATATGACTGTCCCAATCGATATAAACGTATCTGTCAAGACCTACCAAAAACTGAGCAAATATAAAGATCTTGAAATAGAAATCAGCAAAATGTGGAACCTGAAGACTAAAACAATACCTGTTGTCATAGGTGCCCTGGGAATGATAGCGAAAGGGGCTGATTGCTACCTAACTCAGATACCAGGAAACCCCAAAATAGCAGAAATTCAAAATGGGAATTGCTCATATCCTACGCAAAATACTCTCTATGTAATCCCAAGGTTTAAAACAAACTTTTTTTTTACTTTATGTATTAGACATTCACTAGTACAACACCAAAAAAAAAACAAATATATGGCACAGTAGGCATAACAACAACGTGAACTTCCAACCTGTTGTCTCTTGAGGTCTCTGGGTGAGACTTGGAGCCAACTTGTACAGACATAAAGCAAAAGTCAAACATAGAATAATAATAATAATAATAATAATAATAATAAATAATAATAATAATAATAATAATAATAATAATAATAATAATAATAAAAAATAATATTATAATAATAAAAAAATAACAATCTAGTATATCCAGCCAGTTTGAGGAAAGGATAAGACAATAACATCGACCTTAGTGCTCAACTGGTACCAAATTTCTAGAGCTCGAAAGGATGAAAGGCAAAGCTGATCTAGGCGGATAGTGAACTCAGAAATTAAAATCCGATGAAATGCCGCTAAGCATATTGCCCGGCGATCTAACGATTCTGCCAGCTCGCCACCTTAATAATAATAATCTTTGTACCATAGGCACAGGGCCTGAAATTTGGGGGAGGGGTATAGTCGATACATTGGCCTCAGTGTTTCACTGGTACTTAATTTATCGACTCCAAAAGAATGAGAGACAAAGTCGACCACGGTGGAATTTGAACTCAGAACTTAGCTACAGGCGAAATACTTAGTCCAGTGTGATAACGATTCTGCCAGCTAGCCGCCTTCTTCATAATAATAATTATTATCATCATTTCTTTCATTAGACACAAGGGAAAACATAAAATAACATTAAAGGACATGCAACAACTTAAAAAACAACACAAAACGAAACAAATGGTATTTATTGATCCTCGTGGAAAACCCCACAAAAGCCATGAGTGCCTAATAAACAGGACAAGAGCTCTTCTCTTTTAATTTTTTACAGGTGTAGGCTCAGAATTGGGCCTTTCATACTGACCTAAAGGTGGAGAAAAACTGGGACGACGTGACGAGCATGGTAGCTAATCTCACCCATAAATAGGCCGAAAGAAAGCTGCCCCTGAAAAGTCGCGCGGCGGTGGTGAATGCGTACATCCGCCATCTCTTACCGCTTGACCGTCGTTCCTTGTCTTGTTTGCTGGTTAACCAAGCTGGTGCGTTTATTCTTCCGCTTTCTGTGGAAGGGGCGCGTTCCATTGGTCAGGTGCTTCATCTGCTGTCAACAGCCGCTGAATGGAGAGTTGGGTATGCCGTGGTTGCCGTCAAGTACTCATAGCCCCAACCAGGCGGGCAATACAGTCGGTGGTAGTCCACTCTAGCGTTCTATAGAGGGATAATGACAAAGTCTGTCATTGTGGTGTGTGTATTGTCTATTCAGTACGTAATTAGGTCTATATTTTCCTGTATTTATGGCTGTGAGTTTTGTCATGTTTGTAGAATCTGTTTTTGTTGGTGTTGGTGTTTGAGGTGGTAGTGCTGTTGGAGGTGTTGTTGTTGTTGTTGTTTGTTGCTGTTGTGTGTGTTTGTGTGTGTTGTGGCCGCTGGGAAGTTCGTTTTTTGCGCCTCCTGCTCTTTTCTTCTACTGTCTCTGTAGCTTTTTTTTTCTTTTTTTTTTTTGGTGGGGGATTGTTTGCCACTCCCTTCTCTCAACGTCGAACAGTCCGACTTGTTTTGGATGGAAAGGGGGATTTTGTCTAGGATTTGATTTTGTGCTGCTGTAGTAGCTATTTTGGTTGTGTTACTGCTACTGTTACTTCGGCTGGCGGTGGTGGTACTCGGACTGATCTCTTTGTTGTTGGTGTTGCTGGTGACCCGGCGACGGCTGGAAGCGGCGTTACTGTTGTTGCTGCTGCTGCTGGTGATCGTGTTAGTGTTTCCGTTGGTTTCTGCTTTTGCTGCTGTTGTTGTTGCTGCTTCTGTACTGGAGATGCCCCCGGTCCTGGTGTCGGTAGTAGCGGCCAACACACCTCCTTGTATTTGGGGCAGTCGACCTTCAAGTGCTGATCGTTTCCACAGAAGTAGCACCTTGGCCTCCTGCCCTCCACAGCCACGTGTCTTGTGCTGTCAGGTAAGTGTATCGAGTCAGGGAATGAATTTAAGCCTCTTGTTCAATTTGAGCAAGGACCTCGAATCCCTGATACGACCAATTTTGTTGGTCTAATTTATGCACCTCCAGTATTATGGCTGTGTCCTTTATATCTAAGAGGACAGTCGTCATCAACCAACATATATTTATTTCAGGAGGCACCTCCCCAATTTTAAGAGTGATGGGGTCCGGTGGGTCAGATTGTCTGGATTCACTAATGGCTGCTACACTAAAGGTGACCTTGTTTCCAAGACGACCCGAAGCCCCTGACATTTATGCAACCTATTCTAAGCATCACCATTTCAAAACCAAGTTATGTCGGCACGAGCAGTAATTCCTCCGTGTTTAGGGGTACAGTGGAATGCTGTCTTGCCTCCTACTCTGTTGAAAAACGCACTTCTACCGTACCGAAGCGCTCTCCTCTTACTACATAGATTTTGTTAGTCGAAACTGGCTTGAGGGCCATTTCCATCTGTTGTTGGGTGGCTCGTTCTACCTTTTTCTTCTTTATGCCTAAAACTCTGTATATTACTGATTTTCGATTCTTTTCTTTTATTAATTCCTGATGGATGTTAAGGAAGACATTGTTCCCATCCGTCGTTAACAACCTCTTTTTTAAATATTTCATTTGTTGGTGAATTCAACATTTCTCTAGTTTGCTTTGCCGAAGAAGCGAAATTGTCGCCGCTTGGTTTGTCGTTGTTCTTGTCGTTTGACTTTTCTTTTTCTTTTGTGTTGTCTGTGTTCATGGCGGCGATGACGTTGGTGGTATTTTCATGATGTTTTGTTTTTCTTTTTCTGTGTTAATGGTGGTGCCTTTAGTGGTGTTGGTCCTGTTATTTGTGTTGTTCAGAGGGGGGAAATTCTCAAGGTATTGATCGTCAGAACAGCCAATGCCACTTCCCTCAACAAACGAAGCCGTCTTGTTTTTCGCTAGACGTAAAATAAAAATATTTGATAAGGAGAAAAATGTCAAAAATTCGCCCCTAAAAGGGGGATCTTTTACCAAAAGTACCCATTCTGCACATCAAAAACGGTTCAGAAAACAAAAAGAGTTAAACAAAACAGTCAACAATAACACACAAAAAAAATTCCAACTTATGGAGCGCTCACAACACGTCTAACCAAGGCGATAACAACAACAGCAGTAGTTGAGGCACTATGGCCCAGTGGTTAGTGTAGCGGTCTCGCAGTCGTAAGAACCCGGTTTCGATTCCCAGACCGGGCAGTGTGAGTGTTTATTGATCAAAAACACCTAAGCTCCACGAGATAATAATAATAATAATAATAAGAAGAAGAAGAAGAAGAAGAAGAAGAAGAAGAAGAAGAAGAAGAAGAAGAAGAAGAAGAAGAAGAAGAAGAAGAAGAAGAAGAAGAAGAAGAAGAAGAAGGTATCTGGGGAAATTTCCCTATAACACCTGATAAAGGCTGGAGGGTATATCATCCGAAACATTGTGTTAGCAACAAACAAGAAGCGGACACAAATCCGTAAAATGTAAACAATGTGCAAAGTATCATCTTGCAAAATTCCACTCTGAGATGTGAAGTTAGAGGAATAATTTCGATTAACAAAGACATATGTTGTTTGATGTTCATAAAGACATCTAACTACCGATGTTATCTTCGATTGTATCCTTGCTCTTTCAAGATTCGTAAACACAGGGTTTCTGTTGACGCTTCAATCATTCGTTCATTCATTGTTCGACCGTGGTCGAGACAATGGAATTTACCATGTTGCGCCAGACTTCACGGTCCATCATAGCATTACGGAGGTCCTGTTGCTGGATGCCTGTATCCCTGGAGATTACATCAGGGTAGGAGAGTGTGCGCCCTCTGGTGTTGCGAGTAGATGGTTTCCAAAGGAGAAGAGTAGAAATTACTTCTTTTTCAGCTCTACAACAATGTCCAGCAAACTGGACTCTCCTACCTTTCACAAGAGAT
Source organism: Octopus sinensis (assembly GCF_006345805.1). Classification (NCBI taxonomy): domain Eukaryota; kingdom Metazoa; phylum Mollusca; class Cephalopoda; order Octopoda; family Octopodidae; genus Octopus; species Octopus sinensis. The sequence goes on from NC_043003.1 coordinate 32,249,075, forward strand.
GACACAGGTGGTAATTTCCCATATATTTGCATTTTAGTTGGATGGCGCCTCCACGAGAGATTTTGAGCTCTCATAAGGAGGCGAGTGTAGGTTCCATCCAACCGCCTCTCAAGCTTCTTTGATAACGTCCAGGTTTCTGAGCCATATAGTAGGATTGGTTCGACTGTGGCTTTGAATATTTCAAGTTTGAAGTCTCTACTTAGATTTGATGACCAGATCTTATGCATGTCATTACAGGCTGACCAGGCCATACCCTTTCTAGTTAGAAAGTCTTTTCCAGATGATGATATGTATGACCCAAGATATTTATAATCAGAAACCATATTTAAAGGTGCACTGTTGAGAGTGTGGATGATGCAATCACTGTTGGACAGGCACTTGTTTATGTATTCAGTTTTGGCCTCATTGAGGTAAAGACCTACACAATTTGAGGCTTGTTCAAGAGATTGTAAAAGAGACTGGGCATTGGAGAGAGAATCACTGATAAGAGCAATGTCGTCAGCAAAGTCAGTGTCTGTCAAGTACTCAGCTGGGTGTCTGGAACTTCTTCTTGGTTTTATTTCAAAGCCCTTGCCAGAGATGGTATCAACTGACATACGTAGCACATAATCAACAACAATGATGAAAAGAAATGGGGCGAGTGTGTCTCCCTGCAGTATTCCGGCCACGATCGAGAAAGATGATGTTTCTCCATCAGGGGTTAAGATGGTTGAAGACGTATCTGTGTAGAAGACCTTGATGGCAGAAATAATTTTGTCTGGTATCCCATAGAGCTTAAGGATTTCAAACATCTTGTACCTATCTACAGAATCGAACGCTTTAGAAAAGTCTACAAATACCATTGCAAGATCGCGATTAAATGCTTTTGATTCTTCAATAAGTCTGCGCAGGCATAGTATCTGGCTCAGCGTTGAGCGCCCATGTCTGAATCCATTTTGGTTCTTTCGGAGCAAAGGTTCAACGCTTCAAAGTCTATGAACAGCGCAACTATTGGGAGACACTGCTCAAAGCCGGTCTCCAATATTCTCTTCAACGTTTGAATTTTGTTCACTACAGCTACAGTTTTTTTCTAAAGCCACTCTAGTAGACATTTATATCTTTATCTATATCGGCGATTGAACAGAAGCCTATCAAAGAGCTTTGCGTCGTGATTCATGAGATTTATTCCCCGATACATGGAAGTCTGTCGTAGATCACATTTCTTTGATAGTGGTACTATGATTGATGACCTCAATTTACTAGGCGGTGCACTTGTTAATAGTGCCTTATTGCATATGTCAACGAATGCTGCTTGGAGTTCTCCTCCATACTTGAGCGATTCGTTTATTAGACAGCTTTTCAGCAGCTGTTTTGTCATTTGATAAATCCTTGAGTACGACAAGCAGATGTGACATCTCGAAATGTTCGGTGGACACTTCTTGTGCATTGTTATACCATAAGAAGCAGTGTGATATTTCTTCGGCTTGTGTTCTCTTACTAATTACTTTGCAGCGTATTTGTTTCATGCTTCAAGCTTATACTTCTCGTAATTGATGGGATTTCCATGCTCATTACAAACTTGTTGAATACTTTGCTGTCGGTTTCCTTTCTTCAGCATCTTTACCACTCTATAAGCCTTTTGTGTGGGCGGGTTATGCTAAAGGATTCAATTTTCTTGCAGATACTTATCGTGTGTCATTATCTGCCTTGCTTATAACATTCATTAACTAAATGATCACATTGTTAACGTCTCTTTGAAATCCACTCTCTTTGAGGTATTATTGCTATTGTCAATCAGTTTCAATGTGGCTTTTGGGATGGCTGACGTTAAGATATTGTTCATTTCGTCGGCGCTTATATCATTATTGCTAACGAGATTATCAGACTGAGCAACGTTTAGGTTGATTTGGGAATATTTGTTCTTTTCTCAATGTCAATTGGTAGTATAATCCAGCTAAAAGTCGTACGCCTCTTGAATGTTGGTGATTATCATACTAAATTGCAGTCGGAAGTGGCTGGAAAAACAATTCTAGGATCAGAATTTGGCTCCACTGTTGAGTAGGCACGACAGTTACTGAACGAGGTCATCCACTTCGCCGTCAGAGCAATATGCTCTAATTCCCTTTTATACCCATTGGGATGCATTCAGGTCCCGTTTCTGTTGTTCTTGTACCTGAAATAGGATTGCATGTCCTTCTGGCTGCTGGATGAACAGAAGTTAGCATATATGCTCCCATTATCAATTGAGACCTCGTGATATGTGTATTTTCGACTGCTAAACATTGACTATCGTACCAATCTGTGTATTCATATCCCCGAGGAAGAGTACTATGACATGATTAGGGCAAGTAACTCTTGTACTCCTCTGCAATCAGGTCGTACAGCCGGTCTTTATCTTCAGCATCTGCAATTTCTGTTGGTGGAGGCACATGGCCTAGTGGTTAGAGCAACGGACTCACGGCCAAGGGGTTGCGTGTTCGAATCTCAGACCGGGTGTTGTGTGTGTTTATGAACGAAACACCTAAGCTCCACACGGCTCCAGCAGAAGGTAACGGCGAACTTCTGCTGACTCTTTCGCCACAACTTTATATCAATCTTTCCTCCTGCATCTAGCAACTCATCTGCGACGGACCGGCGTCCCGTGCAGGTGGGAAACCAATACGCCAATGAAACCGGGAAACCGGCCCTCATGAGCCAGGCATGGCTCAAGAAGGAACAAACAACAAAAAATTCTGTTGGCGCGTAGCTTCCACATTTGCAATCACAGATTTCCTTGAATAATTACCTAAATAGTTCGACCACTATAGTTCTTAACTGATGATATGAAGTTATAAAGGTGCTTATGGACAAGAATTCCATTTCAACCATTACCCCTTGCATCTGCATTAGAATAACACAGCACACATGTTCCATCCTTAGTGTCTGAGTGTATATAGTGTTTAAGTCTTCTTATATATACACATGCACACTCACGTACACGCACTCGCGCGCGCGCACACTCACACACATATAGATATATACATGCATGTTTGTGTATATGTGTGTGCATATGTGTTTATTTATATATAATCTATTCATTGATATACGTTTCCGTTTTTCGTCAACCGACATCGGAAGTTTATTATAACTACCTGCATACTACAAATGTTGTTCAAAATTTGCCATTACAATTTTTTCTATAGACGTATTTCCTTGTTTAGAAATCACTTCTTATTTTGATAACATAAGATAATTTGCATATTCTCTTAGACTCAAGTATATTGAATTAATCCAATGTTTAACAAGCAAAATATCTTTTAACGATAGTTCATTCAGATTTGTCACATACGCAGCGCTCAGATTACATACTTTTTAAAGCCAGTATCTGATTACTTCAATTTAGCTGTCCTTATAAAATAGCAGTCAATTTTAATTATGATTTCTATTGGAGGGGAACATTTTTCCTGTTACTCATCGTTTTAGGAAATATGTCACGTGTGTATCGTATTTGCTGTTCCCTTTCTACTTTTTATTTATGCCTTCATCAGTATTTGTATTTTGCTTCTTTCTCTGGTATTTTCTTTTCTTGTTCAACGCATAACTTGTTGAATTCTACTAATTAACCTGTGTGTGGAGGCACATGGCCTCGCGGTCGAGGAATCGCAGGTTCGAATCTCAGACCGGACGATGTGTGTGTTTATGTGAGAATTACCTAAGCTCCACCCGGCTACGGCAGCAGGTAATGGCGAAACTTCTGCTGACTCTTTCGCCACAACTTGCTCTCACTCTTTCATGTTGCAGCTCACCTGCGACGGATCAGCGTCCCGTCCAGGTGGGGAACCTATACGCTAATGAAACCGGGAAACCGGCCTTATGAGCCAGGCATGGCTCGAAAAGGAACAAACAATTAACCTGTGTGTACTTTTTGTGCTGAATATGAAGCTCTAATTTTACGCTGTGGAATATCATTTGCGATATTACTTTCGTTTTGATTTCGAGAAGTTTACTGTGGAAGTGTGTACTGTGTGTTAAGAGATTTGCTTCACAAACATATAGTGCCGGGTTTAGTCCCATTGCATGGCATCTTGAGCAAATGTTTTACTATTGTCCCTGACCGACCAAAGCCTTGTGATGGATTTGGTACACAAGAACTGAAAGAGGCCAATGGTGTATGTATTTATACACACACACATGTATTTACATATATATATAATATACATACATGCATATATAATATATATATACATACATAAATATATATGTATATACATATATATTATATATATATATATATATATATATATATATATATATATACATATATATATATGCATATATGTGTATGTATATGTATAAGTATGATTCTGTGTGTGTGAGAGACAGAGAGAGAAAGAGAGAGAGAGAATTTATTTCGGTCCGTTAATAATAGCGGTTCGGTAAAACGACACCGATAGAATAAGTACCAGGTTTTAAAAAAATAAAATAAGTACTGGGGCCGGTTTGTTCGACTAAGTTCTTCAAGGTGATGCTACAGCATGGCCGCAGTCCAATGACGTAAACAAGTAAAAGATGAAAATATTATGTGGGCATCTGAATGTTGTGTTTATCAACTTTTAAATAATGTCGTGTAAAGAGAGAGATACGTTACCTTATATGATATCATGTTTCAAATGTCATCTAATTTCAAATCAATTGTTGTGAATACTTAAGTTACTACAAGCACAGTGGATTATCCATCATACTTTAGACTTTACTGTCAATTGCTGTAATAGAAAATATACTTCACATGTAGTTCATCAATATTTTCTCGTTAGCTTGACATGCTGTATGTGATCTAAGAATGATATTGAAATATTTATTCAAATACTTACGTGTAAATATGATTCTGTCTTGTTTGATTTGCAGAATTGTTTTTCATTTACAGTCGGGACCTATCAGACAGTTGGAAACTTCAAAGTAACTTTGTGAGACTGTTACACACACATATACTACAGAAGAATACTGAACCTGTCTCCTACTAGCATTAAAGAGCAGGAGGTTTCCAGGAAACACTATAGACACCTAAAAACATATGGATGCTTTGTCGGAGCATAGAAGACGGCTGCTACTCGAAAGGTAAGATCATAGCTGATAGTTGCGTCTAGCGCCAACGACTAAACATCTGAATTTAGGAAAGTAGTCTGTACTTAAATCAAGACATTCCAAAATATCTGGATCCGAGTAGGGACTCCAACTTTGAGAAGTGCCCATCTTGTCGCCGTTGAAAATGCATGTGAAGGCTCGTGCCTCGGAATTACATGCATGATTGGTGGCTACCACATCTAGAAATTGTAACCTGAGATGTGGTAACTAGATCAGGTAGCATGAGTCCACATGCATTTACGTTGCTTATACTGAGTAAGGTCATGTTGGATGAAAGGGAGAAATTGAGTGCTACTATTAGCATAATTTCTTTGGAAAATAAGCTTATCTACCTACTGGTTAGTTCTGGGCGTTTCCACTTGTAGTCTTTTGTTTATGGCCACTCGGACTCCATCACCATCTTCTCGCCATATTTTGTATTTAGTTTATTGTCGGTTTATTGTGTTGTATATTAGGTATGTATCTGTGTTTTATGTTATTTATTGGTGTAATTAAATCGTTGTTTCTAAACGTTACGGGCTGGTATTATATAACTTATTAATTTTATTTTTGCTTGTATCTAAGAACCTATAATTTATGTTTCTTGAACTTGTTCTTGTTGGTTTAGTTGTAAACTGATTATTGGTATGTTGTTAAGAATTTTCGTAATGGTAGTTATGCTGATGATGGTGGTGCTGCTGGAGGCGGTGTTGTTATTACTGATATTGTTGTTGTTGAAGAAGAAGGTATTGTTATACCGCTATTTACTTGCATCTCTCCTATGCGCTATAAATAAGTACCACTTATGTTATAGTTTTTTCCTTTTTTCCTCTTCTTTCTACTGAGTAGTCTTTGCCATTTAGTGTTTTCTTCGTTAATTATGTCGCACAAAGTTATCCGAAATGCAAAGAGGCATGGTTCGGAAGAGGGATGTAGTGTTCTTCTATTGTTGTTCTATATATTGTTGTTTAGGGACCTTCTGTTGCTGCTGTTTATGCTGACCCTAGTAATGTGACAACTTTTGAGGTAAATGCTCGTTTGTTGTGATTCTTGCTCTAATACGGAACCTCACCAATGCCATCTCTAATAGTTACCGTTTTATTGTTCCTGACAAATATCATAGAACTTCCATACAGGCACACGCGTATCGCATTGTTTGTGTTGCAATGTGTCCTTACATTCTGCCTAAATATTCTTCATGTCTGGATGAAGTGAAAAACTTTGTTGTGTGCTTGGTCAGCTATGTAAAATTGTTCTCTTCTCACGGGTCTCTGATCATAGATATAGAATAATATCCCTTGTCCGAAATACATATTTTGCCAGGCTTTGGCTCTTTCAGCAAAATGTTCCATATTTAGCGAGAATTTGTTTGAAAGAATTGGCAAGACACACACCTTGACTTGCCGTGCTGTTTACCGAAGCGATGCCTTCATGCAGTCTGTTATTGACAAGATGTCGGTTTAGTTAAATACGCTTTCGTTTATGTAGAAATGCTATTTATATTTTGTGCTTGAATTAAATTAGCATAGTTTAAAGGTGATCGTTTGTGTGTTCGTCCAGACAAAATTGTAGTTTCTAACCTTATTTTGGAGGAAATTTTTTTAAATTCTCACAGGAGATTGTAGATGTTCCAGTCTCTGAAAGTTATTTCCCAGTTGTTTTGCTGTGTTGTATTAGTGTTTCTGTATCTTTGGCTACTGACTAGTCAGCGCAGCGAAGAACACGTCTATTATTATTATTATTATTATTATTATTATTATTATTATTATTATTATTATTATTATTATTAGAGGCGGCGAGCTGGCAGAATTGTTAGCAACAATATTATAGCCATGAAGATCGTTTGGTTTGTTTCCTTTTCAGGGTGTGAAATGTATTAATTCGTATATTTTCAGTTTTACTTTGAGTGGCATGACGATGAATTTTCATGGCTATAATTTTTTTGGTGGTGTAGGAGAAAAGAATCCTTTCTAGTATAGGGACAATGTTGTGGGGAGCGGACTGGTCGATTGTATTGACTCCAATACATAACTGATATTTATTTTATCGACACGAAATTTTGAAAGGCAAAGTCGACCTCAGCCGAAATTGAACTCAGAACGTAAAGACGGACGAAAAACCGCTCAGAATTGTGCGGAAGTGCTAACAATTCTGCCAGCTCACCGCTTCTAATAATAATAATAATAATAATAATAATAATAATAATAAGAAGAAGAAGAAGAAGAGAAGAAGAAGAAGAAGAAGAAGAAGAAGAAGAAGAAGAAGAAGAAGAAGAAGAAGAAGAAGAAGAAGAAGAACAACAACAACAGCAACAACAACAACAACAACAACAACAACAAAAATAAAGGCAACATAAATATTCCATTCGGAATATTTCCAGACCTGATTTTCAGAACCTCACTTTACCTCAACAAAAGTTAAGCATTCCTAAATCTATCATAATTATTGTGAGTAAAGACTTTGAAAAAGAAATAGATGTTTTTACAATTACACCAAAGTCAGGATCATTAAAAGGAAATTTAATGAAATATTTATGAAAAGAAAAACAAAAAAAAAACAAGCTTAAATTTTTATCAATGATAATTATGTTGATTGTGAAAATATTTATTTCAAATTCATGCCGATCGGTACTTATTTCTTGCAGCATTGTTGTTTAGTGCAAGCTCAGCTTAAATGCAGGAGTCATTCAGCAGAAGCTATCGCTTGTTATTAAGGTTATATCAAGGACTACTCCAACCTTACGTAAGTGACGATGGGATGATTTCAATTATATTTTGCTGTTATTTCTTAGAGCATTGACATAATCTGATACACAAGCATTAACGACTGTTTGCTATGTTCAAAGACCACATACAGTTAAAGCTACAGATAGAAACAAACACAGGAACATGTATCTATCTGTTGGTAGTAATGAACAGACGGAGAATTACTGTATATAAAATTAGAGTGCAATGTTTTATGCAAATCAATTCAATGGTCCATTACTCTGGAGAAGCTCTGACAAGTATTAAGTTAATCAATCAGAAAAGCGACAAAAAAATTTCATTCTGCAGCTGCTACCCTAACTTGTTGATTCTGCAGAATGAACATTATTTCCCTCTCTCGCCGCTATATATATATATATATATATATATATATATATATATATGTAGGTAGGTAGGTAGGTAGGTACAGATTCTTGTTCACCATGGAAATTTGCAGACTGTAGTAGAGTTGAAATAAACTTACATTCACACGTATACACATATAATAAAAATGATTTGTTAACTTCGTGCGCATGTACAAATATCGCGAAGGAAAGTGAAATACTCAACAGTGCATAGAACAGATTTCATTCATGCATTAGTAAGTTTAGCAGATGGCAGTGATTGTCAGATTCCTCTTCCAGTATTTATACCGTTATTGCCTGAAGAATGTAGCGTGATATTTTAAACGAAAGAAAAATACTTCAGCATACTTTGAGCTGTTGGTTGAAGTGGTTAGACTGGTGCCGGTGAAGGGAGTTATTTCTTGATAATTGTGGTGATATTTATGTGAGAATACGTGAGAAACGTGCTTTGAAATTCCCATAGACAATGGCATATACTGGTTTCAAAGTTTGGCGCAAGGACAGTAACTGGTTCATGTTTTATCGACCCTGAAAAGATAAGAGGCAAAGTTAACCTAGATGGAAAGTGATATCAGAACGTAATTACGGACGAAATGCATCTAAGCATTTTTCAGATGTGCAAACGTTTCTGCCAGTTCGCAGCCTTACACAAATTTATATACTGAGATACATATGCATAAACACTAATTGTACACGAATTCTATATAATTACACTTACCCACACTCACACACAAACACAGTAAAGCGCTTGTATGCATGCATACATACATACATACTACATACATACATACATACATACATACATACATACATACATACATACATACATACATGCATACATACATACGTATATCCAGGGCCGGAATCCCTGCATCGAATATCTGCTATAAGAGTTTTACGAAGGTGGTAAGGCAAATAAACACAGTTAAGCTTCAGATGCAGATTTCCATGGAGAGAGAAAATACAGATTACAACCTAAAGTGAAAGATAGCAAAAGAACGAAAACAAGAATGATGTAAATCTTATCTCGACAGCTGTTTCCAGATGTACACAACATACATAATAAACTTATTCATATGCAATATATGAATGATGCCATAAGTGTATGTTCTGCAAGAAGTCATGATGAAATTGTTAAAGGTAGTTCAGTGTCCATTTTCAAGAGCAAGACATTTCACACCTTGCACTTGAAAAAGTGTGTCTCTTGCTATCTGGCGATATATCTTGTCAGATATTCATTGCATCATATAAGTGCTAGGAAAATTTCATCTAAATTTCATTCCGATCAAAATTCGAAATCGATCTCCTATATCTGCTCGAAAAAATGTTTACGAAATTATTGAATGATTTCCTCAAGTTACTTGGTCAAGTTGGAAAAACGTTGTACTATATATATCGCTAGACCTTTATGCCGGCCATAATACAAATAATGCCTTTTCCTCCTTGATTTGCAGCTAAATCTGCCTGAGAATGTTTCTCATTTACCAGTGCTTAATTTTCCGAAAGATAAATTCATAAATTCACGAGATTCACCCTCTCATTATTTCATCTTTTACTAGAGAGTGTGACACACTGGCAAAACTCAGACGTTACTAAGAAATAAGCCCAATAAATATATTTACTTTAATAATGTATCTCGGTTTTTTATAAGCGATGGTACGGTATTTTATATTGAATTCTATATACTACACTCAAAATGATTGTAAACGCATGTTTCTTCTTTTATTTGCATATTGGATTTTAGCACTTTTGCGCTAATAAATGAGCGACTACACTTTTATCTATCTATCTATCTATCTATCTGCCGTCTGCCTGATTGTCTACCATTCTGTGTCACTCTCTCGTGATTACGTCTCTCTCTCTGACTCCCTTTGTGTGTGTATGTGTGTATATATATATATATATATATATATATATGTGTGTGTATATATATATGTGTGTGTGTATATATATATATATATATATATACATGCATAGGTATATATATGTGTATGTATGTATGTACGTATATAGATATATAAATAAAAAACATACATATATATGCACACGCATATATGGCATATGTGCTTACAAGCTTGCATACAGTCACACACACACACACAAACGCACACACGCATATTATATATATATCTATATATATATATATATTATATATATATATATATATATATGTATGTGTATATATATATGTGTGTATATATATATATATATATATATATGCATAGGTATATATATGTGTATGTATGTATGTACGTATATAGATATATAAATAAAAAACATACATATATATGCACACGCATATATGGCATATGTGCTTACAAGCTTGCATACAGTCACACACACACACACACAAACGCACACACGCACATATATATATATATATATATATATATATATATATAGGCAAAATCGATAGAGGTCACAAAGGTGAGGGACGGTACTGACTAGCGCCGGTAGTACCCTCTGTCACGTTTGTCTACGTGTGTGAATGTATTTACGCATGCATATATAAATCTAAGTACGTAGAAACGAAGCACGACGCTGTACGTGCTTCGTTTTTGATTCGTATTCATTTGTCGATGATAATATATATTGTTATTTTGCTGGCGAGTAACTCTTCTTTTCTTATTTAAGTCAATGCAAACAATTCCTTTAATGACATAACGGTCTTTTTGGTGTTCAAATATAGCACTGGCAAATTATGTTCTTTGTCAATGCTCTAGGAGACAATTTAAACCGCAGCTACGAGAGACACTTGGTAACTTTGGCATTAATCGACGCGAAAGCAAATATATTGACAATAACCAGCGATGACGTTCAAGATATCCGTCAGACAATTCAAGAAAATCTGATCGTTATAATATTGCACTGACAAATTGTTATTAGCCTTGCAGTATATTGGCTTTATAAGTTTAGTTTACAAGTCTGTTTGAATGGTAGAGCAACTATGCGTAGATACGTGTGAATGCATACAAACACGCTCGGTTGCAAATATATGTATGTATCTGTGAAAAGATGTATAGAGATATGTGAATATATACATATATTATTTCTTTAAAAGACACAATACATGTCTTTAAGTGCTATGTGGAGAAATAATCACAAACATATTCCTCAGATGCAAACCACATATCATAACGAACTATGATTTTAATGGTACAGTAACGATGCGTAGATACGTGTGAATGTATACAAACACGCTCGCTTTCAAATAGATGTATGTATCTGTGAAAAGAGTATAGAGATATGTGAATATATACATATATTATTTCTTTAAAGGACACAATACATGACTTTAAGTGCTATGTAGAGAAATAATCTCAAACATATTCCTCAGATGCAAACCACATATCATAACGAACTATGATTTTATTTCCAAGACCGGATGGTACGTTGTGTTCTTGGGCAACAACATTCATCTCACGCTGCTCTCCGATCACTTCGACACCTGACACGTGGCAAACAGTGCACCTGTTCAGACAACGTCAATTTGATAGAGAGAGTCAGCTAAAGTGTAGTACAAAATTCGATCACTATAAGGAAATCATTTGAGCAGGTCGTTCGGCAAACCTGAGTACTCATCCTCGTTTTCGAAGGGAATTCCATCATATATATTCATATATATATATATATATATATATATATATATATACAGATATAGAGAGATATATATTTGCTCACATATACATATATACATACAAACATTTATACACGTATATGGTATACATGTATATATATATATATATAAACATGTATACCATATACGTGTATAAATGTTTGTATGTATATATGTATATGTGAGCATATATATATCTCTCTATATCTGTATATATATAATATATATATATATATATATATATGAATATATATGATGGAATTCCCTTCGAAAACGAGGATGAGTACTCAGGTTTGCCGAACGACCTGCTCAAATGATTTCCTTATAGTGATCGAATTTTGTACTACACTTTAGCTGACTCTCTTTCGCATGCGCGAAATTAAATACATAAAATGCCAACAACTTGCCCATCGCAGCCTTTATATATATATATTATATATATATATATATATATATATATATATTATATATATATATATATATATATATATAACGGGAAGCTTTATGAAAATAAACAAAAGACGAAGGCAGGTGGAATACAAACAGACAATTGTATTAGTATGGCGCTCAGGAAATATAAATAAAACAAGTCTTTAACGTTTCGAGCCTACGCTCTTCAACAGAAAGATACACAGAGAGAGAAAAACACAGAAAGAAGGAGAGAAAAAAAATGCGTGCAGTAGCTAACGAATCAACATGGCGATCTGATTTCGGCCAGAGGTCAAAGATCAAACATGAGACGCGAGAGCGAAATAAGGGGAGATAATAGGGTTGATAAATGGGTTGAGGGACCAGCTAAAAGTGCGTGGGAGGGGTATATAAAGGCTGCGATGGGCAAGTTGTTGGCATTTTATGTATTTAATTTCGCGCATGCGCATTATTTGTTTTTAATTTTGTCGACTACAGAGTATAGGAGGGTCGGTTGGGCACAGTCTGTGAGAAAAACAGCACCATGACGCAATTCACTCTGCTAGACATTTGGAAAGACATGCTGTACGGTTTGGAATTCGCGCTGGAGGCTCCAATACGAACATTTCAGTGTTTGGGTGTCAGTCTGAGGAGAGTACAATCTGAGGACATGTTCCGAAAGTGATAACTATCATACATCCAGTCAACGGAGACCTACGTCAAGTACTTGAAGGAGGTAGTGCTGCCTGGGCTCAAGGGGGGTAGCTGCTGGAAGATCCTATGTCTTGCAACAGAACTCTGCATCATGCTACACAAGCAGGAAAACACAGTCAAGGCTATCAGACATATTCTGCAACCACACCTACCCTAAAATCTGTCCACCTAACTCTCCAGACTGAAACCCCTTGATTGTTATGTGTGGGACGCAGTTTATTTGTGGGGAGGGTGCGTGGACACGTGAATGAAGAGCGTGAGTGACTGATTCTAACTTGGGAATGTATTTCTGTGCAATCGGTAACAATTAAATCTCAAGCGTTAGAGTTAATATGAGCTGAATAATAAATGAATGCCGGAGGGTGCGCATTTATGTATGCGGATGTGTGTATATGTTTGTTGCAAGTGATTTACCTCTCTATCGCCATCTTCGGGTTATTTTGGTGTATTTATTTTAAGATAATCAAATTTCGAGAATAATTGGAACTAAATATGTTTTATGTCAGTTACGCAAATAAAAGATAACTTTTGCAGAATTTAAAATTAGTTTACTGATTAGAGTGTGCATGTAGGTGTGTGTGTGTGTGAGAGAGAGAGCGTGTATGTATTATCATTTTCGTTCTCAGAATATAGTTATTCAGATCTTCATCGTTGTTTAGCATGATAACTACAAATATCACATACACTATTTTTTCCTTTTTACATAAAATAATAAAAATGTTACAATTCTTGTAAGTTTGAAACTGCTGCCAAATTTAATCAGTTATAAGCACCCATACATAATTTTAATCAGTTATAAGCACCCATACATAATAAAACGAAGTGCTTACGAGACCTCTTTTTGGTTTTTAATAAATAAAAACATTTAAAAAGGGAAAAAAATTAGAACAACGTAAAAATTAATGCAAGAAAATAAAAAAGTTAACTAACCTTTAAATATGAAAGGTCTTGGAGAAGAGGTGTGACGTCATTCCATGAACTTAGCCTTTATTCCGGGATCATAAATCCCGCCTACATTTCATTCCTAGTCACAAGTTCGGAGAAAAACGTGACTACATTGAATTGAGGCACATCCAAGTGATCAGAGATTATTTTCATCTTCTTTTATTCATATCGAGTATAAAATGCCTGAAATGTAAAGTGTTCCTCTTTCAGAAATACATTGTAACATATATGAATTAGTATCGAAAAGATCCCGAACTAGTTCTGTAGCGCGCCAACAGACGGTAGCACAAAGTTGCATGCGCAGTAAGAGCTAGCAGTGAACCTCCTGGGGCAGTGTACCAAGTGACGACGCTGAGTTACCTTCGCAAGTTTATGTGATCAGGTGTATGCTGTAGTCTGCGATTTTGTCATGGACAGGAACAAAACTAACGTGAAATTTTGCGTTAATCTTGGGAATATTGAGCATGCCTCGGCTAGCTTACGGTGATGCTGCAATAGGTGGTACGCAATGTTTTGAGTGGCACTAGCGCTTCAAAAGCGAACGATTATCCCCAGAAAATGATGGTCGAAGACCTGCCACGAGCGTCACCCACGAAAAGGTGGTATTGTGCATAGAGAATTTGTCCCCCAGAGTCAGATTGTTAATCGAGAGTTCTACTGCAATGTTTTGAAGCGTTTGAGAGAGGAATTCGGCAAAATAGATTCTTCCCAGAATTCTCCTCACTCGTGAGTTTCTCGCCAGAAGACACCAGGGTATCGCTTACTATTTAACAGATTTAGCATCCGAGGACTTCCATTGCTTCTCCAATATGAAAATGTGGCTCAAAGGTCGCTGTTTTAACACTGTTATCGAGATCCAAAGTGAATCTCCGGAGGACCTCGGCTCGCTTACGGAAAACGACTTCTAGGCCAGATCCCAAATGTCACAGGAGCGCGGGGACCGGTGTGTTGCTGCGTAAGGTGACTATTCCGATGGAGAAGGTGTTAAACATAGGTAAATTGGTTATTTTTATCAAACATAACTAGTTCAGGAAATTTTTGATACAACCTCGTATGTTCGCACAAATCAATTCGTTCAGTCGCTTGCATTCATGTCGGTATCGCAGTTCATGGTGTCCATTGCATGGCTTCTTTGTTCAAATTCTTTTCTTTGTCTTCAATCTTCTTCATCTATTCGTGCCCATTGCTGTTGTCATTGGTTGCATCTCTATTAACAGGCTATAAACTATTGCATAGAGTTTTCAAGAATTCAGTGGTGATATGTTGATTCTACTTAGAACCGGCTGCCTACTTACAATGGAAAGGAGCACAAAGATTTACTGTAGAGGAAGACCATACAACAGGTGCCGTTTAAAAGACTTATATAAATAAGTAAAATATTTCCCTTGTTGACATAGTCAGCAGAAAAGCACTCAAGTGGGAGTGAAACATCATTTAGAGAACATAGGATTTATTCGTGAGCTACTACAAGTTCCATGGTGGGAAAGGTCCCTATTCGGACACCGTTGCACAGCGTACTTTTGTTGATCTAGCCATCGTTTAGTTATTAACAATGGCACTAAAACGTGAGAAGATGTTAGAATAAACGACAAAACGCGAGAAAATAGAAAAATCCTAAAGAATCGTTTTAAGAGAAAGTGGGGTTACTAGCATTAGGGAATACGGGGTTATGTCTCTTTCACACGTAATAAAGAATGGTGTGCTTTATCTATGCAACACGCGTCATCTAAGGGACATGAACAACAACAATACAAAGTATGAGAAATCGAATGTGAGAGAGGCTAAATTGTCTGAAACTATGTGTCTTTTCCAGTGAAGAGGTGTCATCCATTTCGCTAGTAGAATCTTGTTGAGATGCAAATATGTCAAGAATTCTGACTTAGATAATAGACGGGCAATGCAGTTCTTCGCTCTAACAAGATGCGTGTTCTTAGTTATATAGAACCCACACATGTTTTATATGTTGTTATATGGTCTTGTTATATCTACGATCTACGATGTTCCTCCTTAATAATGTGTGGTATACTGCTGCTATTCAGGTTGTGGAAATGACTTTGTACTGTTCTTCTATTTACCTAATTCTGTCATAGAATATATCCTAAAGAAATGTTATTTGTGCCTGGCCAATAATATATATTCTCCACATATACACACGCACGCGCGAACACACAAACACGCGCGCGCGCGACTGGTAGTTGGTGTACACAGACGCATTCACTCCACCTCCGCCAAATTATTTTCTTACTGGGCAACCATTAGTCGAGCAGCAAACGAACAAGCGTCCGCACATACACATAGACGTGTACATATAATGAATTTATATAAAGATACATGTAGTCGCGCATCACACACAGCAAATAACTACACATACATACGTACACACAAACTAATTCTTCCTAACTCTCACACAAACACATATTTATATATTCACACACTCACACACATCTACACCTAATCACTCATTCGCTATCCTGCCAAAATATACTCCTTAATTTCATTCAGTCAGTGGTAAACACAAAAGAACAACACGTCGTGGCTTCATTTATCGCAATTGCTCTTCAAAATTATTTACTCCGTTTATATACTTCTTTCTTTTTCTGGCCTTTTCTCCTCTCTTTTTCCAGTGGTTTTTTTTTTTTGACCTTTTCTCTTCACTTTTTCCACTACCCAAAGCAGGAAAATAACCAGTCAGTCTTTCTATTCGTCTGAGACCCAGTTCAAGGCTGCATCATCTGGGAAACGCTTTCCTTTCAAAAACAACTTCATGGCTGGGAAGAGGTGAAAATCAGAGGGTACAAGGTCAGGAGAGTAGGAGGGATGGGGAGGAGTTGTGGACCGGAGCGTTGTCCTGCAGGAGGAGGATGCCTTTGCTGATCTTGCC
>NC_043003.1:32268326-32273326 GCF_006345805.1 Octopus sinensis
CATGAGATGATCAGTAAATGCATTTGGAGCTATAGGAAATATTCTGTCTCACTTTACTTGTCACTTCAAGTGACCGTTTTAGTAAATTCTCTGTTCCGCGCCAACCAATATACTCTGTACTTACTCCTCAAAACATCGGCCTTCTGGAATCTTCTCTCGCCTTGTGACTTTATTGCAGGTATTAATCAGTAATACGTTAAACGGAACATTATCGGTACCAATTGTCCGGTCTCCGAGAGCTTGCAAAGTCATGGGCACTGGAAATGGCCCCAGATTGAGCAACTAAAAGAGTGTATGAATTAATCTAAAGTCGTTAATTCAGATAACTATATTCATTTAATTAATTATATCATCCGAATTATTCCGTGAAATTTTTAATTGTTAAATAAAGAGCCATAATAGTGACGTCAATTACTAAATTTTGAGATCAACACATATTCGTTAGTTTTTACTGTCTTAATCAAAACAATATATCATACTAACTTTGTCGTCCAAACTCTGTTTCTTCATTCATTTATGTATACAATAGAACAGATAATTAGATGCTTAACAGGAAACGTAAAACCTAAAAGAATACGAATTATTCTGAAGTGACTGCTCTGAAAATTAATAGTATAGACAATACTATGCGGAAAATAAGTATCCACATGAACATTGACACCTTGAATTAAGGGTCTTAGACAAATTAATAGGCATAAAAAAAGTGCCTATTTCTTTACTACCCACAAGAGGCTAAACACAGAGAGGACAAACAAGGATATACAAACGAATTAAGTCGATTATATCGACCCATAGTGCGTAACTGGTACTTATTTAATTGACTCCGAAAGAATGAAAGGCAAAGAGGACCTCGGCGGAATTTGAACTCAGAAGGTAAAGACAGACGAAATACCTATTTCTTTACTACTCGCAAGGGGCTAAACACAGAGAGGACAAACAAGGACAGGCAAACGGATTAAGTCGATTACATCGACCCCAGTGCGTAACTGGTGCTTATTTAATCGACCCCGAAAGGATGAACGGCAAAGTCGACCTCGGCGGAATTTGAACTCAGGACATAGCGGCAGACGAAATACCACTAAGCATTTCGCCCGGCGTGCTAACGATTCAGCCAGATCGCTGCCTTGGCATAAAAAGTACCACTCCTCTATTATTCTCCCTGTAGTTTTGAAACTTTTAACAGATTATCTCATTGGTTCACTCTTTGTTTCGAATATTTTTACCGGCTCTCTCTAACTGTACGCAACCAAATGCTTTTACCTTTTTACCTTTTTCGCTTCTTATTTTCTCTTATTTTCCACTATTCCCTGTCGTATTAATTTCAATAAATTTCGTTAATTTTTCTTCGTTACCTTTTCTGTTACTTAAGAGGGCGCGAAGAAATTTGACAGTGGGGCATATACACACACACACACGCACACACACACACACACGCACACACACACACACACAACACACACACACACACACACAAAACACACACACACACATACCTGACATAATTCACTGGTAGGAGTCTCAAATTCTAGTTGCCGCGTATCCAGTTATATCAGGCTTTCTATATTCGTATAACAGGACTGTGTTGAGTCCCATTAGTTGAGTGATTATAAATATACATTTATGCATATGAAAAAAATATGTTTGCATGTATGCGCGCACGTATGTATATCTGTGAAATAAGAAATATACATAACTTTAACGAACATACGGATGTACATAAAATCAATATATTACCCGGATACTTTCCGATTTTCAGTTTGCTCTTAACCTATTTGTCAGTCATTCAAAAACACGCTGTTTTCTCTTAATTGACTAAAAACATTGCTTTAACTGTCAGGTTAGCATAAAATAACGAAAGCTATTTAAAGATTTATATATTAGCGGCAAATCTACAAATATATAGTACACAAATAGGCTTTCCATTTCGAACTGTACTTTCCACGCATTTTAATCCAATTCCCAACGGGTTTACACGGGATTTCTTAAAGGCAATGTAGACTTCATATAATCAAGGTATCGCTGGCCAGAACAGTAGCTTACGGTCTACTCCTCGATCGGATAATTTATTACTTCCAAGGTGCCGGTAACAATGAAACATATGTAACATGGATTTTATCTGCTCAATTCCCTACATTTTTACATATATAGGATCTACCCTGAAAGAAGGGTAGACACTTTATCCATAAGCAGAGAGATTTTTCAGGGAGAAGCACTGTCAACTGTGCCTTTCTCTGATTCCGCGAACAGACTTGTTAAACAAAACTACGATGGGTTACAGGTTCTGTGGACAAAAAATAAACTAACTCCTGTACATGGATGACCTAAATCTTTTCACTAAAATCACCATGGAACAAAGGGACTTTATCAAAATTGTCCATACTTTTAGCAAGAACACCAGAATGAGCATGGGGCTGGACAAATGTGTCGAAGTCACATTGAGAAGAGGCAAATTAATCAGTACTGAAAACACTGCAGAAATTAGAGGATTAGATCACAACCGCATCTACAAATATCTAGGAATAGATGAAACAACTAAAATACAAGACAGAATTGAAAGAGAAAATTAGGAAAGAGTATTACAGAAGAGTTAGACTTATATCAAACACTGAACTAAAGATAAGATAATAGGGATAAACACGCTAACCATACCTGTCATAAATTACAGCTTTAACATAATAAACTGGAAGATCAGTGAAGTGAGAAACCTAGATAGAAGAACCAGGAAATGACTAACAGCGTACCGAAGTCACAACTCGAAAGCAGATGCAGATAGAATACATCCACTCCGCTCAGAAGTAGACCGTGGCCTGATACAGACAGAAAACTACTATAAAATAACAGCAGTTGGACTAGGAAAATACTTAGAAACAAAGTGTAGAAGACTACTGCATGTAACCAAGACCACAAAAATGAAAATTTACCAGGCATTTGTACTTAGCACTCTACTGTATGGCAGTTAGACCTGGACGCCATACACACGCCAATTACGTCACCTAATATCTTTCACCTGCACTGCCTCCGGAAAATCCTTGGCATCAAATAGCAGGATCGTGTCCCCAACAAAGATGTCCTCAAGCAGGGAGGAATACCACGCACGTTTCCACTCCTCACACAAAGACGTATGAGATGGCTTGGACATATTAGTCGTATGGAAGATGGCAGAACCCCCAAGGACATACTCTACGGAGAACTGGCAAAGGACAGTAAGTCTATTGGATGACCGTTCCTGCGGTACAGGGATGTTTGCAAAAGGGTCATGAAAGCATGCGACATCAATATTAGCAACTGGGGAGAGGGTGCCAGCAACCGTTGAGATTGGAGACGCACCATAGAAGAGGGAACACAAAAGAGTGACAGAGAGAGAGAGAGAAGAAATGGAAAGACAAGAAAAGACAACAAGAAACTATGATATTACTACCAGGCAGGCAAAGTCTTCGCTACATCTGCGTTACCTGCCAGATGGAGTGCTTATCCAGGATAGAACTACATAGTCACAGCAGGAGATGTAAATGACATGAAATGTAAAAACCAGACTGGATTATTTTATGCGCAACTCCATTGTCTCCCGAGATAAAAGGATGTCAACAATAATTCTTTCTACCTTAAGCACAAGGCCTGAAATTTGGAAAGGGGAATAGTCGATTACATCAACCTCAGTACTCAACTAGTACAAAATTTGTGGACCCCGTAAAGATGAAAGACAAAGTCGACTTTGGGGGAATTTGAATTTAGAACGTAAAACAGAAAAAAATCCCCCTAAGCATTCCGCCCGGCGTACTCAATGATTCTGCAAGGATGAAAGGCGTCAAGCTGGCAGAATATTTAAGTCATCCTTAGCGGAATTTGAACTCAGGGCGTAACAGCAGACGAAATACCTATTTCTCTACTACCCACAAGGAGCGAAACACAGAGAGGACAAACAAGGACAGACAAACAGATTAAGTCGATTATATTGACCCCAGTAAGTAACTGGTACTTAATTTATCGACCCCGAAGGATGAAAGGCAAAGTCGACCTCGGCGGAATTTGAAATCAGAACGTAGCGACAGATGAAATACCTATTTCTTTATTACCAACAAGGGCCTAAACATAGAGGGGACAAACAAGGACAGACATAGGTATTAAGTCGATTACATTGACCCCAGTGCGTAACTGGTACTTAATTTATCGACCCCGAAGTATAAAAGGCAAAGTCGACCTCGGCGGAATTTGAACTCAGAACGTAACGATAGACGAAATACCACTAAGCATTTCGCCCGACTTGCTAACGATTCGGCCACCTCACAGGCTTAATGATGACAATAATAATGATAATAAAAACGTGATGAATCCGCGGAAGAATTAGCACACCGATCAAAAATGCTTAGTAACATGCCGTCTGCTCTTACACTCTGGGCTCAAATTCCGCAAAATGTCGACTCTTCATCCGTTCTGTGTCGATAAAATAAAGCACCAGTTGAGCATTGAAATTGATTTAATCGACTAGCTCCTCACTCACAAAGTTCTGGCTTTGTACCTAATTATTATTAATATGATTATCATTATGAAGGTGGTGAGACGGTGGATCCG
This sequence comes from Octopus sinensis, assembly GCF_006345805.1. Classification (NCBI taxonomy): domain Eukaryota; kingdom Metazoa; phylum Mollusca; class Cephalopoda; order Octopoda; family Octopodidae; genus Octopus; species Octopus sinensis. The sequence goes on from NC_043003.1 coordinate 32,272,896, forward strand.
TTAGTCAAATATTCAAAGTGTTTGGTCAAAATACTTGGCAGTATTCCGTCCGACTTTACGTTCGGAGCTGAAACGTACCATGGTCGATTTTGCATTTGATATTACCAGTAACGATAAAATATATACCATTCAAATAATGTTGTCGATGTAATCCAGTTCACTGTCCCTCAAATACTGCTGGCCTTGTGCCAAAATTTGAACCCATTATAGTTATTGTTAAGGCGGGAAAGCTGGCAGAAACGTTAGCGTGCCGGACGAAATCCTCAGCGGTATTTCGTCTGTCGATACATTCTGAGTTCAAATTCCACCGAGGTCGACTAAGCCTTTCATCCTTTCGGAGTCGATAAATTAAGTACCAGTTACGCACTGGGATCGATGTAATCGACTCAATACCTATGTCTGTCCTTGTTTCCCCCTCTATGTTTAGCCCC
>NC_043003.1:32283326-32290826 GCF_006345805.1 Octopus sinensis
CGAAATCTCATGATGTCATGATTTCTACACAGGTGGTGGTGAAAGACATATCTCTACGCTGGCGATATAAACAACAGTGGGTTTACGCACCGAAAGCTAATAAGATAAACATCGCCGCACTCTGTGTTCTAACATCGCCCTATTCTGTGTTCTAACAGATCTTCCACTTTTAAAAGGAATAAATACATCCTTTAGGTATTAATACGGCCTCGTCACTAATAGGCCTTGCGAATTGGTAAGCGTTGGAAGTTGGTAAACGTCAGAGATTGGTGAATGGTGGTCCTGCTCATGCTGTTGGTTAGTTGTGATGACCTCGGTGTAGGCGGTACAGAGTAGCAGATCGTACTAAGGCGGTAGGTTCTGGTTATCGACAGTCAGAGGACTGAAATTTACCAGGACATACATCTGGTGACAACAATACAATGAATCGCCTTTCTTGTTGATGGATACCACGGGTTGTTGGAGGACATGCAATTTTTCGTGGAGGCAGAGCTAGAATTCGGGGGCGCGGGGTGAATATAGTGGTGCTCTGTTGAAAATAGTTCACTTGACGCTAGTACGTCATCTCAGATATCACGGAGTCTCCAGAGAAAACGAGACAAGAAAGTAAAATTCTCTCCCTGGATTTAAACGAGTGCATGTACTTGGAGTATCTTCCTTTGAAGACATTAGTTGTCATATCCGTATAGTGCCTTGTAATGCCATCGGATTGTTGAAGGATGGCTCTGTATACTACGGTGCTTGAAAGGCAAGATCCTTCTAGAGGCACATGGTGGGGCTTCGGGATTTGCAGGGTGGGGTTGGTGGTGGTGCATTTAACGTCTGTTGATGCGTGCTATTTTAGATGCGATATTTTCTAAGCAGAAGTAGCTCACCATGACATTTTGAGAATTGAAGAGTTTGTAATACTTGAGGGTTTCTTAATTAGTGACAGGAAGCCACTAACTACGATGGTGGAGGCTTCTAGTTTGAAAGAGGGGGCTAAACCATATAATTTTCCTTCTCCTAATCCTTTTGGGGTAAGGAAAGTGTGTTTGGAGGTTATTCACATACGTGAGCTTCTCTGTAAATCCGCTCCTAGCCAAAGAGGGGGCAGCCTTGTTAAAGGTATCACTATTGGCCGATATATTAGATAGGCATTTACTAATGCCTGGAGCATAGTTTCAATTACACCGGGGTGGGTTATGGTTTGAGCACTTGAGGATGTACACTGTATCCTTGTTAGGCTTCCAGTACAGGTAAAACTTTCCCATTGTCAGGTCTAAGTTTACGTCCAAAAAATCGAACGTAGTCAGGTTGGAAGTAACCGTTATGGACAGGCCGAAATCCTTAAATGTTTTTATCAAGTCCTTCCTGAATCTGTCCATGGTGTTGGCCGTTCATATGACTAAATATAGTCAGGCTGTCGTACCTATAGAGGGCAAACCTATGTTTGTGGTTACGTCTATTGAGAGTATCCAAGTTTTATAACCCGACGAAATCGACGATTTCAGCCCCGTCAAAGCTCCCCATAGAGACATCAAACAGTAGGTCGCTTTCATTTTTTACCCAGAATGAATCTTTGTGGGCCAGAATTGACTTTCCGGCATTTATGATAATTCTGATGTCAATGTCACTAATGAACCTTCAGAACGAGGGGGTAGAAGTTGACAATGTCGAACTGGGTGGATTTACAGGCTGATTTATTCTCGATATCTCAGAACCAGTGGACCACAGCTGCGCTGGAGTTCTATTGAATGAACCCTGTAGCTCTTCTGATATCGGTGTTGATAGTATCAAGAATATGTTTGCTAACAATACCTATATTATTTTAGAGATTTGTGATTGGATTGGAAGTTAGATTTATGGTCCTTAAATGACTGACAACAATCCGGATATACTACCTTAGCACCAGCTGCTACTCTGCACCGCTTGCACCTCGGTCACCGCTACCAATGAAACGCATGAGCAGGACCGCCAATTACCAACGTTTACCAACCCCCAACGTATATCAATCCCAACCCGTACCAAGTGCCAACGCTTAGCGCGCACACTATTATGTATTCGTACATGCATGTGACTATATATACACATATATACGTATGAATGAAAATGCATGTGTTTGTATGCGTGTATGTGTGTGCATATGTGCGTATGCATGTGTGTGTGCGTGTGTGTGCATGTGTGTGCGTGCAGTTCAAGTGTATATGCGTGGGTGTATGTGTGTGCGCAGACGTGTGCGTATGCACCCATATACAGTTTGCGCATGATCGCATGGATACACATATGTACGGAAAACCATGAGTGCGTCTACACACCTACATATAGAACTATATTGATGCACGTGTCGCCCCTTCCTATATCCCTTGCAACAACCTGACCAATTACTGTATCACCACGTGATCTATTTCCCGTTCTACAAGTAGTCAATTTCCAGTTCACCAGGTGGTAATTTCCAACTAACTGTTATCCATATATCAACGTCAAAACCACGACACCGCGTGACCTTTGTCGACAAGTCGCAGCCCATCTTACAGTAATTACAATCAACTTCTGTCATTCAAATTCAAAATGGCTGACGGCTGGCATCACACTTGAAACTCAAGAGTACCAATGATTTTGATCCATACATGTAACTCGCAATAAATTTGTTGAGTGCCCTTCTTTCGTTTGTCCATTCACTCGTATGCATGTGTGTGTGTGTGTGTGTGTGTGTGTGTGTGTGTGTGTGTGTGTGTGTGTGTGTGTGTGTGTGTGTGTACTGTTTACCATTTTCAAGACTTTTTCTTTCCATACGTTCAATCTTCCCACACTTTCCTTCTTTCTTATTTTACCTTAAGTTTGATTAACATGCAGCACATCATATGAATTCCAGCTCATTTTGAATGCTTTCTCTAAGCGTTTATCTAATAGAGTATTCATCGTATTATGTTCCTTATATGTTGTTGATTAAGTTTTAGCTATTTTTCTTTGTAGACACACGCACACACAGACACACACACATGCATGTGTGTGTTTGCAAATTTCGTGTCGGAAGCAATTCAGTAATGTAAACAATATCAGTATAATTGTTTTCAGATGATAGTAGCTGTGGTATTTTGACTAAGAGTGTGCCCGTTTAATGACGTGTCAAAAGGCACAGTATATTTCAAAGCTAGGGGAAACGATATCGCCCCGGAAGTGAATATGAATGTCAGATATCGATATTTCAAAGTGTTGTGTGCGTAATGGTGTCGTGCTCGCTCTTCGTCTGAAATTATTCGAAATAACCGATTAAGATTTATACTGCGATTTTTAACACGATATATATTTAAATGCGTATGGCTCAGTGGTTAGAGCGTGTGGCTCACAATCATGAGGTGATAAGTCTGATTCCCGGACCGGGCTGTGTGTTGTGTTCTTGAGGCACTTTATTTCACGTTACTCCAGTTCATTCAACTGTAGAAATGTGTTGTGACGTGACTAGTGCGAAGCTACATTAGCCTCTACGTTTGCCTCGGAGGGTAAATTTCTAGCTGCAATATATATTATATACATATATATTTATATGTATATGTATACATGCATATCTATATACGTATATATACATGTATATATATATATATATATATATATATATATATATATATATATATATATATATTATATATATATATATATATATACATACATATTATATATATATACATATATATACATGCATGTATATGTTTATACACACACACACACACACACATATATACATATATGCATATGTTATGTAAAGTATAAGTTAGAAGTGTTAAGCTCTCTAAAGGATAGAAGTATCCAGAGGCACTCCTGGTAATTACCTCAGTCAGTATGGTCCTTGGTATAAGATATACGGCAACAGGTAATTTAAATGGGTAAACAGTAGTTTAATGTTTATATAGACGATAAGAAAATGGAGGGATAACAACAAATAGAAGTATATCTTTGGTGCTAAAAAGGCCATTATTTAATTAGTCAAACAAGGTGAAGGTACACAGAAACAGCTGTTTCTATGTACCATGAGGTAAATATGTATTTTCCTCGTTGCAAAGCGTAGACGTCATCAGAACGAAGAAGGCAGATATAGACAAAGAGGAGAATAGAGTGAAAGATAGAGGGAGAAAATGTTGAATGATTCGAAAGTCATATATTTAAGTGGGGTTCGTTAAATCCATTGTGAGGTAGTTGAAGAATAGAGGTTGGTTGAATATAAAGTCCAGTAGTTAGTTATTAGCATGACTTCCACGTGTCTGCCTGTTCGACTAGCTGACCGCCGGTGTAATCTGAGGGAGTTGACCCTAATTAAGGATATCCGATGTGGTTAAAAGGAGCTATGTTTCTCTTACTTATAGGTTGAAATATTATATATATATATATATATATATATATATATATATATATATATGTTTCACAATCAAAGGTGTAGAACTGGCGTACTCAGAATGAAGAAAAAGGTAATGTGATCCAATGGTGGAGAGACATCCAAGAATTAGGCATTTCAAAACGGTCAGAAGGACGGAGCCTTTCCGTGTAATCATGCAGTAAATAGTTGATCCAAATAAACAAGCAATTAAAAACAATTAAAAAAGAAATAAAAAGAAGAGAACCAACGTGATAAGGTGCACAAGGAATATATTATTTAGACGCTCTGTGAAGTGAAAGATTTGATGGTAACGTTTTGTCCAATGGTCTACATCGGAAATAAGAAAGTTCAAAGAGAAAGAAGGAAAAATAAGTAAGAATCGCCAACAGACTGATGGCAAAGAACTATGCGCAAAACGTTAACAAAAACTCTTTCCTTTCACCGAGCGTCTAATTAATATATTTCTTTTGCAAGGCGGCGAGCTGGCAGACACGTTAGCACGCTGGGCGAAATGCTTAGCAGTATTTCGTCTGTCTTTAAGTTCTGAGTTCAAATTCCGCAGCGGTCGACTTTGCCTTTTATCTTTTCGGGGTCGATAAATTAAATACTTGATGTGTACTGGGGTCGATGTAATCTACTGGCCTCCTCCACACAAATTTCGGGCGTTGTGCCTAGAGTAGAAAAGAATATATTTCTTGTGCATATCATGACGTTCGTTTTTTCGTCTTTTTTCTTTCCTTGTCTGTTTTTAAATTGTTTGCTTATTTGAATTAACTACATGTATCTGCTAATGTATATGAGTCGATATGCGTACATATGTTTGCAAGATTTGCTTTTGTACATAAAACGTATCTTTTATATTGTTTCAAAAAAGGAGAATCATATTTTATAAGAGGTCTAATTGGAGACGGAAAATTAGACATTTACTCTGTTTATCATTTGTTTATATTTATTTTGCTAAAGTATAATGTTAGTTTACTGATTCGATATATACGCATATACCCGTAGCCACGTAACCACAATATATGTGTGTGTGTGCGTGTGTCTGTCAGTTCAGTTATAAATTTGAATAACTCTGAAAATCTAATCTCTCGTAACCCTTTAATTGAAGAGTTCTGAATCTGATTGGTTACTATAAATTGTTGCCTCATGAATCTGAAACAGCTGTTGTTTTTCTCGTAATATCCTTATCGCTTCCTTAGTTACGCAGTTGATTAATTAGAGATCTTCAGTTCGTTAAATCCATGTTCTTTAAAGTACATAATTAAATGGTTGTAAAGTATTAACTTACATTTGTACAATATTCCAGAAAGCATCGTAAAAAACTTTATGGCGCACAGTTTCCAGTTTCCAAGCTGAGGTTTTATCTATTTCATTACGGTTATTACTAACTTTTTCATGTTTCATACATATAGATATATGCATACATACATGCATACATACATACATATGTATATACATGCATATATATATACATGCATATATATATATATATATATATATATATATATATATATATATATATATATATATATATATATGTATATATATATATGTATGTATGTATATCTATATATATTCATATATTTGTGTGTGTGCGTGTGCGCGCGCGTGTACGTGTGAGAGAGAAAGAGTCTGTGTGTGGATATGCGTATGTATGCATATGTACATGTAAACGCGCGCCTGCTATAACATGCTCGATTGTAATACCGAGGTTAGATTTCAGTTTCGAATTTGCTTACCAAACAGGATATTTGATAGTTCGCATGTAAAATATTTTAATCTTCTCTCTTGAAATATAATACCTTTGAAACACTCAGTTTCGTACTTTAAACAGACAGAGGTGAGCTCCATTTTAATACCTCAGTAACTTAATTAGTGCTGAACTTATGGGAGTACAGATAATCAATTCCTTACGCTTATCATCAACTTCCTTCGGGTGGATCCTCTGACTGATGATAAATGGCTCCTTTCGCACATGTATAATATGTAAATTTCACAAGAACTCTCAGAACTCTGAAATGAATTGTTTCACAAGAACTCTGAAATGAATTGTGCATGGAACTACGCTACAGATTTTGAAATCCGTATTGCACAATAAAGCAGTGCGCTTGATACGTGTAGGTACTGCACTGCCACCGTGATCCTGTTGATGAGGACTTTAGTAATTTTGTTTGGTTCCGGGTTCAGTCCCACTGCATGGAACCTTGGACAAGTATCTCCTACTCTAGCCTCGGGCCGACCAAAACCTTGTGAGTGGATTTAGCAGACGTAAACTGGAAGAAACCCGTCGTACTTAAATATATATGTATATATTTGTGTGTGTGTGTGTGTGCTTGTTCCCCTCCCACACCATCTTCTCTTGACAATCGACTCGTCATCGACTTCTGGCAGTTTCGTCCCCCTTCAGCTACGCCACCTCTCGGCTATGAGGGTAAAAAGGTAGGAGGTTATCTCCCAATCTCGTCAGCAATCAAATTCGAGCTGTGATGTAATTATCGCTAATACCGATATTATCGATATTATGCGTTTCTCAAAATGCTAACAGGAATCTCCTAAAATGCAAACACGGCCCGAAAATCTCCGTTCTGGAGTTCAGTATGGTCCTTGGTAAGTGCAAGTTTTTCACGATTTCCATGCGATCGCTACGCATAGCTTACATTGTTTCGTTCCATTTATGTACGGACCCAGACGGTGGAGGATTTTCCATGATATCAAGTATGGAATTTCATCTTCCTTCAGTTGCCAGATATGGCTGGCCAGCGATGTTACATATCTTTCCGGGACACTGGAGGATGGGCTATGGCTGGAAAGATGTTTCTTAAAGGAAGACCACGCGCATCCAATGTATTTTCTTGGATGCGTGGAGTCGGTGTTGTGCCTACTATTGCTGGTGTTATTGCTGCTACCACTGCTGGTGTCGGTGCTATTATTCTTGCTGTTGTTGCTGCTGTTGTTGGTATTGGTGTTGGCGAAGGCGGGGGTAGTGATGGCCTTGGTAATGTTATTGCTGCATTTGGAAGGGACACTGTCGATGTTATAACTATAGCCGAAGGTACTACCGGATATATATATATATATATGTGTGTGTGAGTGAGTGTGTGTGTGTGTGTATGTGTGTGTGTGTGTGTGCGTGCGTGCGTGCACGT
>NC_043003.1:32293326-32348326 GCF_006345805.1 Octopus sinensis
TATATATATATATATATATATATATACACATACATACATACATACACGTATATATATGTATAATATAAATAAATATATATATATATATGTGTGTGTGTGTGTGTTGATTCAAACAGACACATACGCTGACACAAAAACAAACACATCGAATCACACACATCCGACACATATATACATTTGAAGCCATTTGTGTCTCTCCTGATCGCATTGTTTTAGCTCTCTTCTTAATTTGTTAAAACTAACTTCTCGCTATTAATGACTTGCTTTAGGTTATGAAATATCATTCGAAACTTATATTTTAAAGTATTTAAATGGAAAAATAAAGGTGAGAAATTATTGATTAGCTACACGTTCATCTGAGATGATTATTAATTCCAAACCATGATTCAAGATTGAACAATATTTGTTCGTGTCTGTTACAGTAGGCGTCACAGATTAGTTTTGAGACGAAATTATAACGTAAACAGAATTGGTGAAATACACATGAAAATTATTATCGTTACAGAAACAAGTTTCGGGAAGATAATTCCCTAATTATCGTCATAGTTATCAGCGTTTTCACCATCACCACCACAACCACGCCACCAACAGAACCGACGCAGCTGCTGTCGTCGTCATCGTCATCATCATCATCATCATCATCATCATCATCATCATAATCATCATCATCATCATTAACAACAACATCAACTTCAATATGATCTTTAAGGTCGTCGTAGACGTCTTCGTCAGAAGGAGGAACTATTTGAAATCATACATGTTGGACCTCAGTAATTTGCAAGTGTTTAATCAAACATTTTGCCCGGTTTATTCAAAATTTTATTTAACAAGAATTTTGCTTACATTCTCTGGATCGTGGTAGTAACATTTTTTGTAATTGCACCCCCTTTTAGGGTCGTAATAAGTGTTTTACAATATTTCCATGCTTCGTGAAGACAGGATTATATTCATTTTGCCAATTTTAAAAAAGTGTCGGATTTGGAAAAAATAATATTAATCGACCGACCAAGAGCAGAAACGCAGCTGAAGGTGAAATAAATTTGCCGTTAAAGTGAAATGTAATTTACCTCTTGTTTCCTATGACAACAGAAATAAGTGCAAAAGTACCAGCAGCAACAATAATGACAACGACGACTATAGCAGCAGCAGCAACATCGTGAACAGCATCATCACCACCACCACCACCACTACCACCACCATAAATGTGTTTTCGCGAATTAGAGGAAACTTAAATTTCATACTCCGGCAGAAACTGAAAAATGCCTCGAAGCTGTGCGGCCCTCAGTACTACACATCCAGAATGGTGAACAACATGGGATGGTCACTGCTGTATGCAGCAGGGAGGAAAAAGCCAGAAGAATGGCTACGATAACTTACACGTCCCAGGCTTTTCTAATGATTCCACATTATGTGGGTAAAAGGTTCACTCGAATTCGAGTGCAAGATCATTGACTCGAGTGTAAGATCATGCCGAGTCACCGTGGAGGAGCATGGAGAGATTGTGGAGATGGAGTCCACCTCACATCTCAACAGGACTGGAATTCTTATGGAATTCCAGATACTAGTTTATCCAGAAGAAATAAATCGCACTCCCGATTTTTTCTGTTTCGAGTATTGCAAACAGATACCAGTTTGTAAAGAATGGGAATTCGAACCACCTCAAAGCCTTTTTGCCCGCAGTAGAGGAAGCACGAAGCTCTCCACCGTTACTACCAAGTCTCAAAGGGGGGGGACAAAGCCATTACCTCGCATCTGCTTCCTTCCTTGACTTCATACTAATAGGCCTTTCTTGGAGATAAGAGAAAGTCTGAATATGAACTAAACAGAAACCAGCAGACATTATATAATGTATTCCTAGATATACTATGCCAATAATTGTTAAGACATTCTCTCATTAAAAAAGAAACATTACATTCGTTTGTACAACCCTCGAAATTATATATAAAAAAATATAAGGAAAATAATCATGCTAAGGACGTCTTTGAATATATCTCTGCTTCGAAAGGGTTGACTCGAATTTAAAGAAGTCCATCGATTTATTATAGCGTGTAGTAGTCCCAGACAATTAGTTGCCTATTTTCAATACGACCGTTAATATAAATCAGGAGTAATAGTGCGTCCAACGAGGAAACACAGTGAAGCATGCCTCTAGTTATAGACACAGCATATGAGGTAACGTAGTTAATGAAGTTAGCTAGAAAGAAAAAAGAGAATCAATTAAGTATATCCGTTGCCACAAGGAAAAGAAAGCAACAGCTTAATGGGCAATGTTTACCAAATGTAATGAACATAAAGAGGTTCAAAATCCTGAAATTTTAATTAATTAATTGAAAACACTAACTTGAGGGCTAATATAAATTAGATCTTAAATTTGACAAGTATGGTGGCAATTTTCGATATATTTCTGTTGTATTACGTCACCAATGAAATACAGAGACTCGTTAGTTCCTGTCAGAAATCTAAATTAGTTTCGAACGTTTTATAACCTCAACTTTATGGACCATTCAGTCTCCTCGTCTATTTTTCCTTTGTTACTTCTCCCTGTTTATCTCTCGATAACCTTTCGCTCCGCTTCTCTCTACCTGTTCAAAGTCTTGCCAATTTTCTTCCCATTCAGCCACTGTCTGTGCTTCTGTTTGTTTGCCTCTCTCTCTCTCTCTCTAACTCTTTCTTATTCTTATTCTCTCTCTCAATCATTCACTCTCTCATTGTGTCTGCCTGTGTTTCTTCTCCCCCTCTCCCTCTCTCTCTCTCTCTCTCTTTCTTAGTCTCTCTCTATCTACATACATGCACATATGTGTGTGTTTGTGTGTGTATCTTTTATCTTTTACTTCTTTCTGTCAAAATGTTGCGGCCATGCTGTGGCACCATCTTGAATAGTTAAGTCGAGCGCATCGGACCCAGTTCTTACATTTTTTAAAATCTAATACTTATTCTATCGGTGTTATTTTGCCGAACCGCTAGTTGGCAGGAACGTAAACACACTAACTCCGGTTCTTTGAGTTTCCGTCCACCAAATCCACTCCCAAAGCCGTGGTCGGCCTGAGGCTATAATCCATGTGATTGTGAAGAAAACTTTTTTATCACAAAGGCACGCTTGACCCTATATATGCTCTTTTATTCTTTTACTCTGTTACTTGTTCTAGTCATTTGACTGCGGCCATGCTGGAACACCATCTTAAAGGGTATTTATTCGAATAAATCGATCCCATGACTTAGTTTTTAAGCCTAGTACTTATTCTATCAGTCTCTTTACCCAAACCAGTAAGTTATAGGGGCGTAAATACACCAACAACGGTTGTCGAGCTGTAATGAAGGGAAACACAGATAAAAAGACACACACTCACACACACATGATCACACATACACACACATACACACACATGTATATATATACATATATACAATGGGCACTTGACCAAGTTGCCAAATAATGGGACTGAATCGAGAACTGTGTGGCTGTATACACACACACACACACACACACACACACATACATACATACATATATATATATATATATAATCAAAGCAATTAAGATTCAAGTAAATTCCGATGAATTTACTTGAATGTGGTACTTAACTTAGATGCACCAGAAAAACTATATGGTGTTAACCATACAATAATATGGGGTGATTATAAACGAGAAAGAAGCAACAAGAATGGATTAGTTTTTAGTACAATTGTTTCATACAAAGACAGGCTTTATTACAAGTTGCAAAAATTGCAGCAGATAAAAGTGTCCCGTACTCATCAGCTAAAATACATTTGAGTTCTCTAGACATCTTAGTGGGTGAGGTTATACTCATGAAATATTGGAGATAATTCCATTAGAGGCAGATATAGGTTGTAAACAGTTTTCCAAAGTTCCTTAATGATGATGCACAGTCTTATCACAGATTTTTAAAAACTTATTAGTTTCGAAGAGAAGATGAATCAATCCATAGTGTAGATTTAAATTTCCAGAGATATGAGGAGGATGATGCACAGACTTATCACAGGTTTTTAAAAACTTATTAGCTTCACAGAAAAGGTGAATTAATCCATAGTGAAGATTTACATTTCCAGTGGTAAGAGGAGGAATTTCATACTCACAGACGATGTATTTAACCATTATTAATCTACAATCATTTCATGCTATATGATAAGGTAATTTGCCATGTTACTGCTCTCCGTGCAAAACTGCTATGTTGAGATTTCTAAAGGCTGAAGGAATTTATTTGTGGGGCAAAGAAAAATAAAATAAAAGAAAAAGGAAAGAGACAAGGAAAAAAGAAAAAGAAAAAGGAGAAGAAGAAGAAAGAAGGAAAAGAAAAAGAAAAAGAAAAAAGAAAGAGAAACGGGGGAGAAGGATAGAAAAGAAAAAGAAAGAGAAAAAGAAAAAGAAAAAAGAAAAAGGAAAAGAAAAAAAGAAAAAAGTGGAATAGGGAGAAAAGAAAAGGCGCCTATATAGAGTATACTGCGACAACTTAGCGGGAGGGGGTTTTAAAGTGACCAAATACAGAAGAATTTGTTGATAACTTAGTTAGCTTGAATCTTTAAGGATTCAGGAACTATGAGGAAAAAATTATTTTTTTGACCAGTACACAGCTATTTACTATCAACCTGACACGGATGAAAGCAGATATGAATCTAAAGAGAATTTAAAGAGATAAACAAGGTCAGGGGTAGAGGGGTCAAAAGCTATCGTCAAAAGGAAATACAATAAGAGAAAGGATCTAAGTGCAACCTTAACCAGAGGTCATTTAAATTATTTATTTATTTATTCATGTTACTGTCTTAAAAATTGTAGCCGTTACTATCAATACATTAACGGACTACCGGTCAAAAGCTAGAATTTAATTAACAAGGTGTGATGGAATTGTCTATTTTATTGAAGTTTATCATACTACTTTCAAGGGAGTTTCTTCACTTAATTAATTTTGTAATAGAATTGTTAAGCCTTAGTAACTTAATTTATTAAAGTAGTGTTACCTAAACTAGATTAAGTTCCAGAATTAAAAATTTAAAATTAAGATTTAAGAATTAAGAATTAAATAAACTTTCATTTAAGCAATGTACGAATACTATTTTATTTCCCAATGCTTAAAATCAGGTGTAGTTTCAAAGAAAAAGATAAGTATAGTGTGAGAAATCGCAGATATCTACTTAAAAGTAATGTTATACTATTAAAGACCCGGTTATATTTATCTACCTATCTTGTTATGATTATTCTATACAGTTATTCACTTAAAATATTTTAGGGTCTTCAATTTAGCGTGGACACAAACTTGTCCTACTTCAATATGGTTATTTAACAAGTTCCTATTTTTTCTATGCCTTAGAATTTCATAGGTCTCCATTGAGCAGAGTTGGCAACCAACCCTGCTATTTTTATACGGTATTGCTCTCCTAACTATTTCCCAATTAAGATTATAATTCTTGTTATTATTTTTGAGTTCCCAGATTTTACTTGAAAGTGTGGTGGTACCAGCTTTATGACGTAATCCAAAAGATGAGATGTGATTTCTAACTCTTTTATGAAAATTTATTGTGCACCCAATGTAAAAAAATTGTTATTCTCAGTAGATATGGTACATTTATAGATTACGTTATTTTCCCCGCAAAGACCGGGTGCCGGGCATCTTGACTTAATTCTACACTTACACGCAGGAGGAACAACTTCAGAAGTTGGATTATTCATGGGTAGATGTCTTATGTTCTTATTATTATGATTATCATGAGTATAATTATCCTTATTATTATTATTATTTTTATAGTTGGTGCTGTTATCTAAAGCATTGTTATTATTTATTGATCCTATTGCTCCATCTTTTAGGTCTAAAGTCCTACCATAATTTTTTCCTCATAGTTCCTGAATCCTTAAAGATTCAAGCTAACTAAGTTATCTACAAATTCTTCTGTATTTGGTCACTTTAAAACCCCCTCCCGCTAAGTTGTCGCAGTATACCCTATATAGGCGCCTTTTCTTTTCTCCCTATTCCACTTTTTTCTTTTTTTCTTTTCCTTTTTCTTTTTTCTTTTTCTTTTTCTCTTTCTTTTTCTTTTCTATCCTTCTCCCCCGTTTCTCTTTCTTTTTTCTTTTTCTTTTACTTTTCCTTCTTTCTTCTTCTTCTCCTTTTTCTTTTTCTTTTTTCCTTGTCTCTTTCCTTTTTCTTTTATTTTACTTTCTTTGCCCCACAAATAAATTCCTTCAGCCTTTAGAAATCTCAACATAGCAGTTTTGCACGGAGAGCAGTAACATTGCAAACTACCTTATCATATAGCATGAAATGATTGTAGATTAATAATGGTTAAATACATCGTCTGTGAGTATGAAATTCCTCCTCTTACCACTGGAAATGTAAATCTTCACTATGGATTAATTCACCTTTTCTGTGAAGCTAATAAGTTTTTAAAAACCTGTGATAAGTCTGTGCATCATCATCCTCATATCTCTGGAAATTTAAATCTACACTATGGATTGATTCATCTTCTCTTCGAAACTAATAAGTTTTTAAAAATCTGTGATAAGACTGTGCATCATCATTAAGGAACTTTGGAAAACTGTTTACAACCTATATCTGCCTCTAATGGAATTATCTCCAATATTTCATGAGTATAACCTCACCCACTAAGATGTCTAGAGAACTCAAATGTATTTTAGCTGATGAGTACGGGACACTTTTATCTGCTGCAATTTTTGCAACTTGTAATAAAGCCTGTCTTTGTATGAAACAATTGTACTAAAAACTAATCCATTCTTGTTGCTTCTTTGTCGTATATATATATATATATATATATATATATATATATATACATACATACAGAGAGAGAGAGAGAGAGAGAGAGAGAGCAGTATGCAATGTTTTATGTTTTGCCGAAAAGGAAAACTCTATAATCGTCACTAAATATGGTTAGTTTGTTAGAACACCAACGTTGCTAGAAATAAGAGCTAAAAAGCTTTAATTCTGTAGTCAAAGTACATAATTGTATACATATGTACAGCGCGCACGCAATTTTTGTATAGCAATCTGTCGATCTGCAAAATGTGTTGTGTGTAGTAAAGTGTATGAGTAAGAAATGTGTCGTAGCATATAAACTTTGGCCGAGTGACCATAAAGGATAATTCAGTCTTCCTATAATTTGTCATAAATTTAGGTTGATGTTGAACCCCGCAAGTGCATCTTTTACAGAAACGGAAATCAATGCATAAGATATCAATTGAACCGAAAACTTCTAACTCGTTAAAGCTGAATGACATGCGCGGGCGCACATATAAATATATATGTGTGTATGTGTATGTGTGTGTGTATGTATGTGCACATTCTCTGAGAGAAAAAGATACTAGGAGAAAGGAAACTGATCATGTTAGAGAGATGAAAGAAGGAATTTTAAGATCATTAGTAGTGTCTGCAAATGCTAGCGTTCCACTCATAAATTCAAAATATACACGGATGCATTAAATGAAAAATAAATGTAACGTAGCGTAAATAAATAGGTAGAGTAGCACACATACACATAGACATACATATACATACACGCACACATATATCTGTTTAGATGTATGTATGTATCTATCTATATATTTATCTACACACACACAGACGCGCACGCACACATACGTTTATATATTGCTATATCGCAGATGTTTTTACTTCAGCTACAGATAACGAGATAACAAGAGGATGAAAATCTGAAAGACAAGAAGTAACTATTTAATGCGAATCAGTCAGACCATGATATGTAGGTTACATGATATATTAACATATGTGAAGGGAATTCATCTGAAGAACTTTTAATTATAGAAGAAACATAATACGTAGCGTAAATAGACAAATAGATTTTAGATAGCTCATTAACACCGAAAGGTTGATAATATTATTGTTGCCTTTTTTGTTGTCATGTTTCCAGGGGATACATGACATATGTTACTATAGAAAGTAGTCGCATGATCAACATATGTGCAATTCACGCGTGTAACACAGTTGATGCATCAACGCAAATATATCAGCCTTGTTGAATACCATATTGCAGATTCAATATGCAGAGGTTATAGTTAATCATTTGGTGTGTAGTTTTATAGTGCTGGCATGCTTATACCTTATTTGTCCAGCATACAAATTGGTGTTTTTCAGACTAACATTTTCAGTTTCCAAAAGAAAAAGTAGGTCTCGAGAACTTCCATGAAAAATGTAGTAGGATTTCGAATGATAGTGAGAATGTTTCAATGTTTACACTCCATATTTACATTCTATACTGCGTCGATTTGTATACCGAGAAATATGGCATGACCTGATTGTCCAGATTGTGTTTGTATGGCATTGATTGTTATTTAGTCTATGTACTGATTTGATTGAACAGAACTGTGATCCAAGTCGTTCCAGTTATGGCGAATCTGCTCTGTCGTATGGCAGCAGGTCATGCAGTACCTGCAGTAAATTTCGTAGACGGTAGAGAGAACAGCTGAATATCATTGTATTTCAGATGATGATTTAATCTAGAAAGTATCAAAAAAGTGGCACTTTGGGAAAGTGTCTCCTTTTTTAGCCCCGGTAAATTAAGTAACTTACTTCATATCCTTGGAAATAGTCATCTTGTGCAGCAATACACCGGTCCCGGCGTTCCTGCCACTTTTGGAATCCAATCCTGACTGAAAGTCGCTTTCCTAAGCGGACTTTCTACGATTCGCTCTGGATCTCCACAACGGTATTAAAACTGAAGCTGTGAGCTGCATTTTCCTCTTTGCGAACAGACGGAAATCCGAAGGTGCTAATCTGGGGAATAGGATTGGTTCAGAAGCAATACTTATATTGTTTTCGGCGCGAAACCCACGAGTGACGAGAGCTTGGTGTTAGTTTGTGTTGTTCTCGTAAAGAAACCAATTTGGCGGGGATATGCGCGGGAGAAGTGGATAATGTTGGCACCATGGCTTTGCTATCTATACAGGTTGGTTCGGCATTCTTAATATATCTGGAAGCGCCTCAGCAATGATTTGTACATTCGTTATTGATTTTAATCTCATTTTTTGACGCCCAACTTGCGACCCTATTATTTCAATTTCATTATTGATTATTAATTATTTATTTTTGGATATTCCCCACTTTCCACCAAAGGTTTTTTCGATCTTATCAAAATATTTAAATCTACATTTATGTTTTACTGTTAATTTTCACACACCCCAATCACCTAACTTGCAACGAAAATTACCCATTATGGTTAGAAAACTGGCCAGTCAATCAAATTAAAATACTTATCGGTTGATTTGAATTACAAGTACATTTTCATTCAGTAATCGTCACAAGTGTCCGGTGAACAGGAACGTGAAACTCTGAGTTACAGTTTTGTGACAATTTCGCAACTTTAATGAAAGTATATGTATAAATAAATAAATAAATAAATAAATACATATATATATATAAAATAAAAGTATATGTATAAATAAATAAATAGATACAAATATATATATATATATATATATATATATATATATTATATATATATATATAGGAAGAATTCATGAAAAAAAACAAAAGACGAAGACAGGTGGTGTAGAAAACAAACAGATGTATTAGTATAACGCTCAGGAATTGAAAAAGTATTTTACGTTTCGAGCCGACGCACTTCCACAGAAAGGAACACACAAAGAAACAAGGAGAGCAAAAAATGTGTGTTATGGCTACCGATCTATCACACACACACACACACACACACACACACACATATATATATATATATATATATATATATATATATATATATACATATATATACATATGTATATAAATATATATATATATATTATATATATATATATATATATATATATATATATATATATACATATATATACATATGTATATAATATATATATATATATATATATATATATATATATATATGCTTTTCGCAATAATAGATCGCTAGCCACTACACATTTTTTATTTTTTCTCTTTATTTTCTCTCTTTGGTTCTTTCTGTGTTCCTTTCTGTGGAAGAGCGTAGGCTCGAAACGTTAAAGCCTTTTTCACTTCCCGAGCGTTATACTAATAGATCTGTTTGATGTCTACACCATCTGTCCTCGTCTTTTCTTTGTTTTTTTGTGTGAATTATCCATATATACACACACACACACGCACATATATATGTGTGTGTGTGTCTGTGTATGTATATTTGTATGTATGTACATGTATATGCATACAGACACACTTTTATATGCATCTGAATGATCTTACATATTCCCTGTTTCATGACTTGATTTCAATTGTAATCTCCTAATTAGCCGTAAACTGCATGTTTTATGAAGCTCTGATTTGTCAGTTCCTTACATATCCAAGTGCACGTATGATCACATATAAGCTATAATGCGAATGCTGGGTTGTGGATCAAAAGATTGAACGCAAAAGAGTGAAAACAATGCTTGTTAAACGAAAGCATGACACAAATTTCCGCCCCTTACAATCATTTGATCACTGGACATATTCATTTTTAAACTGAAAGAAAGAAAAGCGAAAGTTCAGTTTTAAGAAAATTTATAGAGCAGATTTATTCGAAAAATATAGTATTTATATTTTCGCTTATCACTTTAAAAACAGGCTTTTCAAAAATATTCTTTTGAAAACGCTATATAGTTGTCTTTTGAGACTGATTTACTTGTTTTCTGAAAACATTTGAAACTCAGTGTTTTGCTTTTTATACATTGTTTTACCACACTGAAGTATGCCGTTGATTTTCATGTATTTTCTTTGGAAAGCGAATTTTCCAGGTTCACACATAATCATTTTTTTTTTACTAGATACCTTCTTTCTCTCAACTAAAACTGTTAATATTAATATCTCTTGTATCACACCTTTTGAATATTTAAAATTGTAAAGAGACAGAAAAAGGATTATAATTCGTTTTTTGAATGTTGCAGGCCAAAGCATGAAATCATCAGCTCCTTGTTCAAAGAAAAACAATTTCAGCATAATTATTTGTAAACTTAACAGAAATTCAAGCAATAGTTAAGAACATGAGTATGCATTCCATAAAGATAATCGGTGTACTTTCAAGTAGAAAGTCAAAGGTAGTTTACCAGGTATCTGGAAGTGTTTCGGTAGTAGCAACAGATTAGGCTTAATCAAATGCCTTTTAGTAATCGAATCATTTCGTCAGATGATTTAACGATTATTTGTTTACTTCAGATGGTATAAATTCAATATGCAAGCTAACTAGTTCTTTGCAATGTTCCGAACATCTCAAGTAATTAGTTTAATAATCGTGCACAAAGCATGTATATGTTGTTTAAGTAAGCAATACGTATGAAGAAGGGGCTCATTATTATATGCAAGAGTTAACTGCGCTATGGTAAACATCACATTTGCTGTTTTATTTATTTTAAACATACGAATATGGCATAATTTTCCACTTCATAACATTCCCCCAAATTTCGTGAAATTTACTGACTTGTTATCATATTCATTGTTGTTGCTGTCTGTAGAGTATTCTGTTCTGAGTGCATTCAGCGATCATAAATCATATTGAATTCCTTCTCTTCATCCTATTCTTAAGAATAATAACTGTTTAAAGAAATACGATTCTTCCCCACTTGATTCAGTATATAGCTTTTGGGTTTAATGTATAACTAATGGCAGTACACTGCTATTGTTATTTTCTATAATATTGGAATGGAGACTTCTATAATATTAGAATGGAGAATTCATATATCTCGCGTAATTTATTCATATATATCAAAATACATTATTCCTGCGTGATAAAGTTATTATTCACCTTATCACGATGGTGAATAGATGTTTAATTCTGTGGCAGAGATAATTGTTAGGGTTGTGTAGTCTAGATATGAACCTGGGTGGCATACGTTATTTCATCACTAAATCTGCTAAAACTATCTAATAGATGTTTATTAGAGTGGTAGCAGCTGTATACACAGAGATATTAATTATGCAATGTGTTATCACGTTTCCATAATAAATCTATAAACGGTAACGTGATAAATGTCTGACCTGTTTTTTTAACTCTCCTGATACATGATCAGGTGCTTATAGATAGTTTCGAAAATTTGGGAAGATCCTCAAGTTATCGTTGTGCAAAATGTTTATTTTTCAAAGTTACATCGTACATTCACGCGTGTTTGCACCACACATATACCTATATATATATATATATATATATGAACATATGTGTGTATGTATGTATGTATGTATGCAATAGAATCAAAAAGTTTATGATCAGATTATCAAAACTTATTTTGAAAGCAACATCTCCAGAATGGAAATGATAGATTCTGGTGAAATAGTTTATTAATGTATAGTTACATACATTGGGGGACATAATTAACTCAGCAACTAAACAAAACTAAGAAATAAGAGAAAAACGTAAACCTTAGACCCATCAAAATATCCGCCCCTGGCCACGATCACTGCGGATCTTATTCGGGGCATTCTTTCGAGCAATAAAAGCAAATATTCGCTGGTAATATTTTGACCCACCTTTTGTAAGAGTGTCCGGGAACTTTCTGGACGACTCGGTTGTCTATTTTTGAATAAGATCTAAGTCATCCCACTCAGTATCAATGGGATTGCAATCGGAGTATTGGGCCGGCCATTCCATTCTAGTAAACTTTTCCCGACCATTTTCTACTGTAAATAGCTTTTGCATGGACTAGATATAAGTTTAGGATCATTATCTTGCACCAGTATGAAATTACCATCGATCAGCCTAATCTCCGATAGAATATATGACACTGGAGTATGCAGTGATACCCGTTTTGGTTCAGTATTCCTGTTAACCGATGTATAACTCCAGCACCGTTGGCTGCAAAACACCTCAACACCATCAGATTTTCTCCCAACATGCTTTAATGTTGTAACTGTACAATCAGGAGTCATCCGTTCACCAATTCTTCACCTCGCATAAATCTACACTGGGATCCAAAGATTTCAAACTTGTTTCCATCAATCAATGGTCCAATGTTGGTGTTTTCTGGCCCATATGAGTCGCTTGCGTTTATTCATAGGCTGAAGCAGTGGTTTTCTGGCAGTACATCGGCCATTTAGACCAGCAGCAATGAGTCTTCGCTTCACGGAGTAGAAGACACGTTAGCCTTGCCGCCTTCACTTACTTGTGCAATGATTTCATTTGCTGTCAGGCGCCTATTTCGAAGACTGATGACTCTGATGACCTTATCCTGTGACTTAGAAGTCACATCTGGAGGACCTAGCTGAGCTCTCTTGTTATTTATCGTGTTCCATTACGCCTTACAATGGCTTGTAATGTAGGAAACTAACTTTTTTGGCTATATCTCGAAAACAATAGCCTTCACTCTTTTACTCTCTTTTTACTCTTTTACTTGTTTCACGCATGTGACTGTGACCATGCTGGAGCATCGCCTTTAGTCGTGCAAATCGACACAATGACTTATTATTTGTAAGCCTAGTACTTATTCTACCGGTATCTTTTTCCGAACCGCCAAGATACGAGACGTAAACACACCAGCATCAGATATCAACCGATATTGGGGGAGGCGAACACAGACACAAACACACACACACACACATACACACACACACACACACATATATATATATAATATATATATATATATACACAAACATACACATACATACATATATATATATATAATTACGTATGCACTAAGCCACTTGGTGTTAAATGGATGTACTATTAAATTAGTATCCAACTTTCTCACCCTCATTAGTTGTTTATATATATATATATATACGATGGGCTTCTTTCAGTTTCCGTCTACCAATCCATTCACAAGGCTTTGGTCGGCCCGAGTCTATAGTACAAGATACATGCCCAAGGTGCCACACAGTGGGATGAACCCGGAACCATGTGGTTCGTAAGCAAGTTACTTACCAGGCAGCCACTCCTACGCCTATACTTACCAAATAGCCCCTCCTACTCCTTTGACTATGTAAAATGACAATGGTTTAAATTACTTGTTTTGCCTATACTTGGGTTAATTTTAGGGGTTTCACGAATTTTATTTATTTTTAATAATTGAACCTGGGAGAAGCATTAGCACGGTTAACGCAATCAATGAGTGATGTTATCTCAAGCGACAACATATGAGGAATGTAGATAATCGAAATGTACTGTAATGTTGTCAAAACATGGACGCTAAAGTGTATTTGACAACATTCCCAAATAGGGTTTCATTGAAGAATGGTCCTTATTTGCATATGAAATATGTATAAATAGTGTTATTTTATATCGAATAAATCTCAGACTATATGCAATACGTCATTCGATATATATATATATATATATATATATATATATATATATATTCATATATACATACATATATATACATATATACAGACATATAAAGATATACACAAAAATGTATCGATATATATATATATATATACATATATATATATACATACATATATATACATATATACAGACATATATAGATATACACAAAAATGTATCGATACATATATATATATATATATATATATTATATATACATATATATATATATACATACATATATATATGTACATATTTAACTGTGCGTGCGTACGTGTGTGAGTGTGCTTTCGTATGTGTTATCCAATATTAAAATTGTAGATATATATATATATATATATATAATGCTTTCGTACAGTCTTCAGTTAAAGTGAAATCGTAAAATGCATATTATATATTCAAAGAAAAATTTTAATTTCCTTTTCCCATTTATACAGCAATGTTGCTTAAAATTCACGTTGCGCTCTCTACAGCTTCAATTCTATGCAATTACCTCCTCACCCATCAAGATTTAATTCTTTGTCACTTTACTTGCCACCATAAATTTTATTCGTAGTTATTACCCTACGCACGTAAGCGAAAGCAGGATATTTTAATCACTCGGTTTAGTCTGTTAGTCTGTGTCTTTGCAAAATTACTGGAAAATGGCTGAACAGATTTTCACCAAAATTTAGCAAAACTTTTCATTTGGCGAGTGACTCGAAATTATGAAGCTTCGGTTTGATTATCTTCAAACATACATAAATGTGTGACTCTTTGTGTGTGTGTGTGTGTGTGTGTGTGTGTATACAGTGATGGATTCGATTCTTCGTTTATTTACGAGTTGAGTTCTTAATTACACCGGAATATAAATACCTATAATGGCGAAAGACTTCTTAAATTCTATGCAATATTTTCTGTATTTCATTTTGTTCACTTTCTTTTTCGTAAGAATCGATGCGCGTCTGGTTGTGTATAGAGCATGGTATACCTATGCGCGTTAGCACGTGTTAGTACATACATAAATATATACACAGATATGCGACTGTATGTGTGTGTGTGTGTGCGTGTGTGTGCGTGTGTGTGTGTGTGTGTGTGTGCGTGCGTGTGCGTGTGTGTGTGTGTTTATGTGTGTAAAGTGATGGATTCGAGAATTCCGTTTATTTATACTCAACGGAGTATAAATTCCTATAATGGTTATACTTAAAAAATAAATTACTTCGTTTCATTTATAAAGCATGGGTAAGCAACGCATTGTAAGCCACTCTCTAATTTTGTGAAAAAATGTATCGGCACGCATCACCCCTCCGATGCATTCTCTATTATTATTATTAAATTTAAATACTGAGTACAAATTCCGCCGATGAATTGTTAAAACTAATTTTAAAAAATTACATTGGACAATGTATATGTATCTGCGTGCTAGAGCACCACCTCTTTACGATTGACCAATGATGGGTGCGTTTTCGGCAATTGTTTTGTGTAAAGTTTCCAACTGACGATAGCACTTCTCTACATTAGATGCTTCATTTTGCTTTAACAATTCGTGATAGACGATGTCTTTTATAGCCCATCAAGCACAGAGCCCTGATTCGTAGATGAATTCTTCTTTTTTGTTGGGTGTTAACTATTGTTGCTATTGTTGGATGTGATAATAGAGCACCGACATTTCATCACATGCAATGAATCTACCCAGAAAAGCTTCGTAATGAAGAGGAATACACTAACTAAATGACGTGAATTGCACCGTTTTACTAATTTCTGTGCAGTTTGCTTTGGATTTTCAGCAATACTATTTTCAGAAGCAAAATATTAACAGATTTAGAAGAATTTGTGAGAAAATTTTCCCGTGCAAAATTGGTCAACCCATCGTTGACATGTCCGACCACCTAAAGCTTCATTTCCATCGACAGGACAAATGCTTCTTGCCACTCTTATTGCTGAATAACCCACTTCGAATTCATACAGCATACAGTGACTGATAAGGGCTTGATCCAAACTCCTTTTAAAAGAATAAAATCGGTAAGATTTCAACCATTATGCTATGAAATATTCTACAAAAAAGCAAAGAAAACGAAAAAAGTTTAGAATGCCAAGAATAATGCATATATTACCATGAGTATTGAAATGCAACAGGACTTTCAGGTTTCATACGATAAGGATTTAAACAAGTTTTGAAGCTGGTGCTACCTGGAGTGAAATGTTATGTGTTGTTTGGTAATATTATTATTATTATCATTATCATTATTATTATTATTATTATTATTATTATTTATTATTATTATTACTATTATTATTCTTAGTAGTAGTAGTAGTAGCAGCAGCAGCAGCACTAGTAGTAGTAGTAGCAGCATCAGGTGCAGCAGCATCAGGTGCAGCAGCAGCAGCAGCAGCAGCAGTAGTAGTAGTAGTAGTAGTAGTAGTAGTAGTAGTAGGAGTAGTAGTAGTAGCCGATGTTATTGTTGTAGTTGTTGCTACTGTTAGTCACTACAAATTCTGAAAAATAGCAATATATGCTAGGTTGATGACAATCATTTATGGCGATGAATGTTGTTTAACCCTAGGCTAGTGCTGATCAAACGTTATTTCAGTCAATATACATGGAGTGTTCACAAGGATCTCTGTATTATAACACTATCCTTGTTCAAGATGTTACATTTTGATTTGAGGTAGATTATATGTAACTTCTATTTCTAGGAGGGCAAGAGCTCAGAAAGCTCTCTGGTGGGGTTCTGATTGTTGCTCTCATTGTTGTTGTATGAAGTATTGTTATTAGTGTTAGCGAAGGTGACAATGAACACGATGGCGACGCAGTCACTGCAAATGCGTGTCATTGGTGAAACGTTACTTCATGGTAATTTACAGCAATTGCAGTAATAGTTATTGCTTTTCATCGTATTCAAGCGATCGAAGGAATCGACCACTTCCTGCAAGAGTGTTGCTTCAAATATATTGTGCATGATTTAGTTGACGAATGCATTGCTTCTCCAACATGCAGTCGTTAGTCCTTTGAAGCGCGAAGCTTACATTATTCGCAAAATGAAGTGACGTCAGATTTCCATTAGTCAATGTCTATGTACCTGTAGATTCTAATAGTGACCCCAAAAGACACGGGTTATGTGAAATTGCTGCATCCCCTTCTTTATAATTGGTGGTATTAAGTTAAAGCTGTGTGTATGGAACTAGGGGACGGTAACGTTACAGACGCTGCTGCTATTTTTCTATAAATGTCTACCACTCTGCATTAAATGTGATATATTTCTTTGTTACTATATGAAACATCATTTAATTTGCGTTGCATCCGTAACATTGTGTCCATGTAATTAATTTAAATATTTCTCGAAAGAGAGTTATAGTAATCTAAGACCGTTTCCTAACTCAACCTCCGGTTAACCCCGAAGCAATGGACGGATAATCAAATCATTTCCAGTGTTATTTTTCTCTTAGTGTATTGCTACTGCTACATTGTGTTACGTGTACTTTCTTTTTAAATAAGATTTGAGCTAGAATTAGCATCTATTTTTAGCACTCATTCAATGACTTTCTCTCACTATTGCTATGAGGGCTATTTCTAACCTGTTTCATTTTTTGCGGTTATTTTTAGGTATGTACGTGTGCATGTTCGTATGCGGATGTGTGTTTGTGTGTGTATGTTTGTGTGCACGCGTGTGCATATTCATTTTTTCTTTGTTTGTTTTCTTTTTGTCACGCTAGTTATTATTATATTTTCCTGAGGTGATTAAGTACAGAAATCAAAATTGATTTTTGGAATGTTGTTTCAAGATGAAATCGGTCAATTCACGCGATAATAAATGCACTGAAATACTTCAACAAAAAGTAGAAGAAAGAATGAGAAATTAAACTTTGAACCTCATATATCGACATGTACAGCAAAAAGGAAGTGATCGAATGTAAAATAAATTGAAAACAAATCTAAGATAGAAATCAGTATTTGGTAATCATATTTCTGTTTATCTCATTTTTCATCATATTTGATATTGAATATTTATAATATCTGTGTATGCATTGTTTCAGTCTGTTTATTCTCATATACATACACATTTTTCTTCGCTTATTCAGACACATAAACTCTCTCTTTCCGTGTAAGGCGCACTCCAGCATACAAAATGAAACGTTTACTTGTATATATACATATACTATGACATAAACAAAGGTTATTTTACAGTCGTTTCATTTTCAACTGCAACTATATATAGCATGCATATATAAATATATATAAATATAAATGTATCACATGCATGCGTATTTGTATATTTGATCAATTTTGTTATCGTTCAAACAGTGTGAGCTATTTACAAAATTCGGAAAATTTGGCCTGGAGATAAAAGAAGAAACGAAACTCTTACCTAATTAACGATTTCCAAAAATCATACAGATCCTTCAATAGACTAAATAACATCCTATTCTTCATCAACACCAAATAAACACGCCGTTAAACTTGATGAATATCATAATTCGCCCCCCTCAGTAAAATGATAATGTCACTGTTATCTTATGAAACCGCATTTAGCGCATTATAAAAAAAGGTATACATATGAATCTGACCCCAGAAGGATTATGTATTCTAATATTACAACTAATAACTACCTTACAAATTAAATAAATACAAATTTTAATACAGAAAGACACTTTGCCATCACTTCTGGGCGAAGTGTAAAAATATTTCCATTCAAAGCCAGTTTTAGATGGCGGGATCAGAATGTTAATGTTGATGGTAATTAGAGTGGATGTTATGCATTGTTGGAGCATATCTTAGCAGCATTTAATTCGATTCTTTCAGTATTCACGGTGGCTTTCTTAAATTCTAAATATCATTGCTGATGCTCTACAGGTGAAATACAATTGCATCAATCGTATGAGAATGAACACCTACCCGCTACATTTTCTTTTATCTGCAAGAAGGGAGAGAAAGACAACACAAACAGTAAAGCCAACAAATGAAGAACAATATCCAGATTCCTCATGGTGTCAAAAGATAAGTGAGTTGTGTAAGGTAAGATAGTTTCAATAGAAGTGTGATATCGTAGGTTTGTAACAAACAGGTCAACTCATAAGTTCTGTCCGAATTTTGAATACAGAAAACAAGTGATCAAATGTTATATTTAATTGAAATTTAATCATCAATGTACATTCCCCTGATTATCTATGACTTTATTCCATCTATTTACAAGCTTTTTTAATCCCATCAATGTAAAACTCTTTTGGTTTCAAAGCGAAGAACTCTGAAATGTCAGTTTCGACCTCCTCCTCGCTTGCGAAAGTTATATCCCCCAAATGATTCTGTAAACTACGAAACAAATGGTAGTCTGAAGGAATAAGGTCAGGAGAAAAAGGTGGAGGAGTAGGTTTTTCCAACCAAGCTATTCGATCTACTGCGATGTGATCTTTGCAGTGTTGGGTCGCGCATTGTCCTGATGAAACATCACTCCTTTTCGATTCACTAAAGCAGGTCTTTTTTCCTTCAAAATTTGGTTCTGTCAACTAAATCCACTCACAGGGCATTGGTAGGCCCGACGCTATAGTAGAAGACACCTACTGAGGATCCCACACAGTGGGAATGAACCCGGAATTATGTGATTGGGAAGCGAGCTTCTTACCACTTGCAGGCCAATATTTCCGAGTCTTCTTACAGGGCTTAGAAAAACTGAAACACGGCTGCAATTAGTGTGTGAATCTGATAAGGGAATATACTGAATAAAATCAAAATTAACTGATTCCCCTGTATTCCCTTTTACCTAAAGCAAGGAACGTTTCAGCACCCCTCTTGTACATATATATATATATATATATATATATATATTATATATATATATATATATATATATATATATAATATATATATATATATGAACTAAGTGATATGATATATATGTAAAAAATGTAATATATAAATAAATATCTGTAAATACAAATCATCCGTTCTTCTGATTACCTCATTTCTTCTAATATATATATATACAGTGCATTGCCAACATATACACAGTAATTGTAAACACTGGACCACTGTTTGAGTTTTATATTCAACTTTTCTATATATTGTTTTGTATACAACTATTTTCTAATAAGAAAACTATCAGGTATTCTATGAACACACGCCTCTCTATGTTATGGTTGACTGAAAATATTTTCTCTCCATTTCATAATCCCTGCCGTGTCCTGTCTCAAAAACATTACTCTCCTATTTGAATGTCTCTTCCCGGCCCTCTTTACATCTTCATGCATCAAGTAATAAAATTTAAAGCTTTTCATGTATCATTCCCGTCCAGTTTGAGACAATTGGTTGTAACATATCCTCTTATTACCGAACGAAATTAACCAAATGCACGATAGTAATCAGAAACCTTAAATAATACTTTGGGGATTTTGTTCGAAAGAGTAACTCGAGAAACAACAGAAATAATCACGTAGATAATTACTTTACATTCATGGTCAGAGAAAGTAGCAGAACATAAATAATTATATTGTAGGCTACATATAAAGGAAATAGAAACAGTTGATTCGATTATTCTTTCATGTTTCATTCTATGATATATCCATCGACACTAATGACTCAAGGGAGTAGCGTATGACAGCTACACTTCCAAGTGTGCTGTCGAATTATCTGAAATATCAACAAAACATTCATAGACAATGGCATATCAGTTAATATCTCGAAACAATCCGATTCCGAGTCCCACTTTAGCATCCAACGCATTGGCCGACTTTTGGCTAATTGTTGCACAGCGTTTACTGACTTGTGAGGTGAATTTGCTACAATTGAAACGACGCAAAATTATAAACGCGAGCGCACACGTACACACATACTTGTGTATGTGCGTGCGTGTATATATATATATATATATATATATATATAGATGCATACATACATATACACACACATACATACTATACATACATATATACATACATACATGCACACATACATACATACATACATACATACATACATACATACATACATGCACACATACATACATACATACATACATACATACATACATACATACATACATTCATACATAAATACATACATACATACATACATACATACATACATACATACATACATACATACATACATACATACATATATATATATACATGGTGGAGAAGCAAAACATATATTAAAAATTACACTAATATTTCGCAGCAACCACTACACTCACCAAACGATTTGTAGCCTAATGCAGAATAAAGAATAAATCATTAGCTACTAATAAATTCTCCTTCTTTTTGCAGAAACATTGGAGAATGTGACTCCGCAGGAAAAGAAACGGCAAAAGAGTATGCGATGCGGTTCATGCACAAGTCAATCCGAAGTGAATCTTAAGCATCGTCGCAAATTCTACAACTATATAATTGTATACTAGCCAAAGGAGATTATTTTCATAAGGATTCTATTGAAACTCCCGAATTTTGAAAGATAATTAGCAATACAGGTAGCAAAATATATCACCGATCCATAGCTAAAGGCAAAACGTTATAAAAATATTGCTTGTAACTTTAAACAAATACATTAATTACTAAAGTACAAAAACACGAATGCTAGAAGCACAAACATGCAAAACGCCTCGTTAAAAACCTAAGTAAAAATGCAAAATCTAATACAGTTAGACATTTCATAGTTAATTCTCAAACACGAAAAGACTTCAATTCGCAACCACTTACTATATACCACGTATTAAGCAACAATTAACAAAAGCAATTCGATATGAGTTACAGAATTATTAACAATGTCGGTTGAATTCTAATGAAAGTTAACAATGCTGGTTGAATTCTAATGACAGATCCATCGCAGATCCATCAACAGAACAGACATTAGGACACTGAAGTTGAATATTTTCACTTTATGGAAAATGCATAACAAAAACATTTCCCCACAATAAGGGTAAATATTAATTTGGGAAGGTATGAAACAAATCATATATTAGTATTAATCAAGCTGGCTTTCAAATACTGCTACTCAAAGAGAACCTAACGAAATAATGGAAAGAAAAGAAGTCCACAACGTCAGTCATTTCGTCTTCGAGCCGAGGCAATTCTGCGTAAATGAAGAAAGGCAATTAGAAATTGGTACTGCAAAGGAGCATCGTATAACCATCAACAAGACTGATATTTTCATAAAGACGCAAAAAGTCCCGATACTCTCATTA
Source organism: Octopus sinensis (assembly GCF_006345805.1). Classification (NCBI taxonomy): domain Eukaryota; kingdom Metazoa; phylum Mollusca; class Cephalopoda; order Octopoda; family Octopodidae; genus Octopus; species Octopus sinensis. The sequence goes on from NC_043003.1 coordinate 32,315,745, forward strand.
AAACAAATTCTGTATTCGAAATAACAGAAAGTAATGGATCACACAACGCCTCACATCGTATCACAAACATACACATTTCCTCCCTCGCTATATATATATATATATATATATATATATATTTATACATGAATATATACACATAAATACGCACAAACACAAGCACAAATACATATTGACATACACGAAATCGTCATGAAAGGGATGTCTTTAAACCTGCTCATTATAGGGAAGTAAGCTGATTCTAGGTTTGACTAAAATGCGTAGTGCAGTACTCATTCATGTACTGGGAGATGAACCTTTCATATCTGAATTATAACTGAAACTGTCTCTAAATGTAATTCTTCATCATGACTACGTTCAGTTTTTATTAATATTCTGTGTTGAAACATTATTCATTGTAATTATAAATTCACGATATCACTTGTCTTTGAGTATCTATTTCTATAATATAAAATACGAATTATTATTTGTATTTATCCTTCGGTTGTATTGAAAATATATTTAAAATAACCTATGTGCAAATTCACGCATTGCAATAAATACGGATATAAATATTTTAAACACAAAATTGCAAAGCACAGCGTTTTAAATTGAATCTAACATAGTTTACGAACAATTTGGCACATTAATTTGTCCTAATAGGAAGAATTAATTTATTATTAACCTTTTAAATTTGCCTTTAATGCAATATGTTTTATTATCCCCTTTATGTTGTTTTATGTTGGCTCAGAAGAAGAGGTGTGACTGTTAAATAATTAAAGAGAATTCTGAAAGCTAATTAATGATACAATAAATATTCACATGGTTGTCATACAGATGTTTTCCCTTGTTTTGATATTTTGCAAAGGAGAGCGCTTAAATATTTTTCAAAGTTGAATTAACAAAACAGAACGTAATTAAATAACAATTTCCATTAGTTTGTAAAATTTTAATTGATTTGTATATAAATATTTCGAAATATTAGGATTGAGGACACATATACTGGTCGAGTTGACATATATGTGGCACACCGTGCAAGTGTACATTTGATGGAGGGAATCGGCTAATGTGCAGTACGAACATTGGAACATTATAACAACAATATATAATAATTGCATAGGTGATTCAGCAAGGAATTGCAGAACCATCTTTCCCGGACCTCATACAGAAGGATTTATTGCAACATACTTGAGAGTGCTGATGAATTCCAATCACGAACAACCAAGGGAAGAGAAGAAACACTACTTTTCATTGGTCGAAGCGAACAATCTAAAGGCTCAGGAAGCATCATAGATGTGACTCAGCACTGGTGAACTTAAAAAGAGCAGTGAAAGCGTAATCATCGCTGCCTTGGAATACGAATTGAATGTGAAAGATAATATATAACAAATGTGTGCAACGAATATCTGCAGAATGTGGGAAGAAGGTCGAATCGTTAGCGCCAGTCAACGTCTTACAAAAAAAGCAGTACAGTAGAATTCCACGACATAGCAGCGCTCAATCTTCACTGGTTACTGGGCAGGAAGTATGGATTTGATTTACGGTAAGACCAAGATCCTCTGGAACTTTGACTTCCATACAGACAAGGCGTTAGAGCACCGGAGACCGGATATAGCCTTTAAGAGGCGCCAGCAAGAGTGTTAAATAATTGTCGTTATACTGTTTTGTATTTAAGAAATGAGGAATTATGTACATTATTTACATGTGGCGGATATTTGTCCTCATCTTGTTTTTTGTTAGCACAACGTTTCGGCTGATATACCCTCCAGCCTTCATCAGGTGTCTTGGTGAAATTTCCAACCTGGCTTCTCATTCCTAATGTATTTTCCGATGTTATTATCATTATAATCATCATCATCATCATCATCATCATCATCATCATTATTAATATTATCATGCCTGGAATTGAACTCACAAGCTTGAGGTTAGTAGCATATGGTGTAGTGGTTAAGAGCGTGGGCTACTAACCCCAAGATACCCGATGAAGGCTGGAGAGTATATCAGGTGAAACGTTGCGTTAACAACAAACACGATGTGGACAAATATCCGTCAAATGTAAATAATGTAAATTGACGTTATTATTATTATCATTATTATTATTATTAAGATTCAAATTCCGCTGAGACCGACTTTGCTTTCATCCTTTCGGAGTCGATAAATTAAGTACCAGTCACGTACTGGGGTCTATCTAATCGACTGAATCTCCTCCCCAAAAATTTCGACCCTTGTGCCTAAAGTAGGAAAGATTATTGTTATTAAGATGGCCAGCTGGCAGAATCGTTAGCATAACGAACAAGATACATAGTGGTATTTCTTCTGTTTCCTTACGTTCAAATTCCAACGTCGTCAACTTTACGTGTTCACCTCTCGGGTGTTTCGACCCGTACAGTTCACCGAGTGTCCATTAATAATTATACTAATAAACATTAGAGGTGAATTGAGTATTCTCTCTGTTATTGATAATCAAGAGTTTGAATCTTATCAATAAAATATTTCAAACAATTCAGATTTTGTGAGATTATATCGAACCCAGCGCTCAATAAACACTTATTTTATCGACCCCTAATATGTAAAAGACAAACTCTGACGTAAAGATGCGCAGTAAGAAATTTCAAATAAAGACAAGGGAACATTTTAATCAATTTGAATTTCGAGATTATCTGACTTGTCATTTTTGTCAAATGCTTTTTTTTTTTATCAGCATTATTGAATTTTCCAGTTATTACGTGTATAATTTCAATTGATTAATATTTTTGGCTCGCCACATCAAGTATACTAACCCATAATTAAGCTCTTACATTGAGTAGAGGATAAATATCTCATATTCCCAATTATCTGGTGCCACTAACTATAGAAGCAGCACAGTATATCGTATTTATCGTTATACAGGCAGACAATAATGACCTGTAATTAAGCACATTTATTTCCTTATTTCCTATTTATCTACACCAATTATTATTGCTGCGTAATTTTGCATCATTCCCGATGCTCTAATTATTAGGTTTTGTAGCCGAGGAAGGAATAGGCGTTGACTGAATGTAATGATTCAGGTTTATAACCCGCTGCAATCCTGAAGATACGTGGAGGTACCCAAAAGAAACCGGAATTTTGCAACATTATTTTATTCACTCAGGTTTACATGTTTACATTTTTATCGCCTTCAAAGTATTCTCTATTTCAAGCAATGTATTAGTCCAGACGCGTTTTCCACTGTTCGGATCAGTCCTGGTACTCTTGAAAAACGATGTCTGTTAAGGTCTCTGTCGTTCTTTGTTCTTCACCTCTCCCACATCTGCCAAAAGTTTTCCTTTAGGGACATTTTTCATTCGAAGTAACAAAAGAAACGTTGCAGGGGTAAGATCGGGCGAAGGGGGAGAGTAAGTAAACGGGGGCCAGACCATTTCTGGTCAAAATCTGTCTCACACTCAAGGCAATGTGCGAAGGTGCACTGTCGTGATGAAACCACCACTTCCCACTTTACCGCTGGTCAGGGCGCTTTCGTCGCGCCATGTCTTGCAAACGCTTCACAATTGCCACAAGTAAAAAGTCTGGGTAACAGTTTGACCAGGAGAAACAAATATTGTGTGGACAATTCTTTTCGCATCGATTAAACAAATCAACATCGTCTTGATACTGAATAAAATTTTATGCACTATTGAGGGGCGTGGTAACATTAACTGCCTCCATTGACTTGATTGCTGCTTCGTTTCTCGGTCGTAGCCGTAGCACTAGCTTTTATCACGAGTGATAACTTTCAAAATAAGGATCAACTTCTAGCTACTCTTTCAGTTCATGACACGCATTCAGTCGTAACTAATTTTGATCTTCCATGAGCAAGCGAGGCAGAGATTTTACGACGACTCTTTTCATTTGCAATTCTTCGTTCAAAATTCGTTAGGAGCTCCAGGATACAAAAGTCATATCAACATGTTCGTCAATTGTTCAGTGACGGTCCTCCAAGATCAGTTCATAAATTTCGTGATGTTTTCATTCGTTCGGAAGGTCGACGGTGGCCCTGAATATGGTTCATCTTCAAGCGACAAGTAACCATTCCTAAAATGTGAAAACCACTCGTAAAATTTGTGTTTTGCTCATGGCAACGTTCTTGAAGCATGAAGACTGTTTCGGTCGCCTTTTCCGCAGCAGAAAACAGAATTTTACAGAAGCATACAGTTTCTTCGCTTCAGCCATCGCAAAATTCGACGAACAGAGGAGAAGCATTGCAAAGCAAAGACATACACATGACAGTACGACTTTAATCGACGACACCAGTGGGCAGCGGGGTGCATCAAGTGACTTCTAGCAGTGGAAACCTGAACTACAGCAAACGTCTCCAGTTAATTTTGAGTAACCCCTCGTATTAGAGAAATCTGAAACTGAAACTTTACGCTAGACATACGAAGTAATAGCAATTTGGTGTCTTTTTCTTTTTGGCTTTATCAGGAGAGTTGTTTTGAAATAATTGCCAATTTCAGTTAAACCCATGTTTGTAAATCATTTACACATTTGTAAGTTCAGATATAAGTCTGATTTATAAATATACAGCATTTCAAATGCGTTTCCTTAAAACTGTCATATTTGATTTTAATCTTATTAGTTTTAGAATGCTTCAAAAATATTTAAATGTTACTAAATTTGAAATACATTTTGTGTTTTTTTTGAAAAAAATGGTTTCTTGTTTCGACACAAAGCCAGCAGTTTTGAAAGAAGGGAATTAGAGAACACCATCGACTTAACTGGAATTTTTATCAAGCAAAGATGCAAGTTACTCTAGGTGGATTTTGGATTCAGAACGTAAAGACCTAGAAGAGATACTTTGTATTTCAAATCACTCTGTTAAAAATGTTTGAAATATGTTATCGATAAGATTCGAATTCTGGCAAAGATAGAAGTATTTCTCAATTCACCTATCATATTTATTTGTGCAATTATTGATAGGCGTTCATAAACAGTCTTGCGTAGCTGATATACCTCCAAATCAATGCCACAGAAGAGTGAAGCTAGCAGTTATAATCAATGAAACTATTGTGCAATGGTCCAAAAATTTGTTTATCTGTAGAGCTATCCTGTCCTGAATTATTTTTTTGTATATATAACTCGAAGACTATCTGCATTGAAATAAAATCAGTAAAAGATAGCTTCCGTTGGTGGATCGATTTGTTCAGAGAATTGTTTCTGAATATTTCCCATACGGTGAGGGAAGCAATTTTCATTTTTCTTAAACATTTCTGGTTGCATCATATAACCTAATGAGTTGTATAGACTTTTTATACATCCGAATAAAAAGATACAAGCTTTTATCATCTAAATGAGCAAACTGTTTTAATTCACGATACGCTTATTAATTTCATTAATCTAACAACTATTTTTTTATTTCCTTCAACTGTTTAAAATTAATCATTCATTATTGAATGCAAAATGTTGTGAACGGGAATGTTGAAACCGATGATAGAAAATAATTCAATTTTAATGCACATGTGTAAATACGGATGTGCGTTGTACGTATGCATGCACATGCGAGAAAGTTCATGCTTTATATGTTATTTAATAATACATCATTTAAATGTTTTAGATTCAAAACTCTCCAAATGATTTCAGTAAATATATAATTTCAAGCAGAAAAACATTTTTCCTGGTGTCAACGTTTATTTCAATTAAATTTTTCGAAACTGTACAATTTTCTGTGAATCATAAACTTTCACTTTATCAGTCTATAACGCCTCAGTCAGATCGTATTCCGTTTTAATAGAAATTACCGTTAATTTTAGCCTTCACAGAATTGGTATTTGATTTGATTTTCGGATCACAATTATTTTTGCTTTTTTTTTCTCTTACGAATCACTCGAACAGCAGATCTCCACTTGAGAGTGAATTTTAAATGATAATAACGATAATTACATTAATCATTATAAAGACAGTCTTAATAGAATGCTCACAAATACATGGTATGCAACAAATTGACATCCACAACGCTGGAAAAGGTAAGATAAGGAGATTAGCATTTAGTCATAACCATAACTGCAACTATTGTAATAATGATGATAAATATTTTTGACATTGGTATAAAGCTTGTAATTATACAGGGAGAGAAAAGTCCATTATATCGAAAGTAGCATTTAAATAGTACGGATTCCCGGAAGTCGATTCCATTGTGATTCGTACATAAAATATAATTAGGTGGGGACTATAACGTGTCTTTCATCTACCGCTCCTATTGACGAACTAATTAGGAAAATATCTATTCATACAAAGACATATAAATATATACATTTGCGTGTGTGTGTATACATATACTTTTCTACTCTAGGCACAAGGCCTGAAATTTTGGGGGAGGGGGCCAGTCGATTAGATCCATCCCAGTACGTGACTGGTACTTAATTTATCGACTCCAAAAGGATGAAAGGCAAAGTTGACATCGGCGGAATTTCAAAATCAGAACGTAAAAACAGACGAAATACCTATTTCTTTACTACCCACAAGGAGCTAAACACAGAGGGGACAAACAAGGACAGACAAACGGATTAAGTAGATTATATCGACCCCAGTGCGTGACTGGTACTTAATGTATCGACCCCGAAAGGATGAAATGCAAAGTCGACCTCGGCGGAATTTGAACTCAGAACGTAACGGCAGACGAAAGACCACTAAGCACATCGCCCGGCGTACTAATGTTTCCCCAAGCTCGCCGCTTTGTTGACCAGGTAATAATATCAACTTACGTATTGCCTCCTTACCCTAGACGCAAAGTACAATTCCTCTGAGGACAGGCTATATGGCATTTTCCATACGGCAAGTTATAAATGAGGTTCGAATGCTTTTGGATACGGCAAGTTTATAAATGAGGTTCGAATGCTTTTGGATAAAATATACAAATTATTGATTGTCATGAAATAATAAAGTAAAGTTACTTCCCGAATCACACAAACTCAAAAAGGCCGGTTTCCCGGTTTCCATGTAGTAAAGACATGCTAAAATTCTTTAGAATTGGTGATAAGAATGTACAAAAATGGCAAGCAATATTGGAAAGGAGAAATTGTAACATACATAGGAAGAATGATGTACTGTGTAAGAAGCAGAAAAGGAATGGAAAGGTGACATAGAAATCAGCTTCAGGAAAGGGTCATAGAAAAGGAATCAATGAGAGTAGAAATGCCTAAGCCATTGGCTATATGGCACTTTTCCCATTCCAACACTGTTACAAGAAGTCGAAATCACACCAACAAGGAAAAGGAAAAACACTGAATTCCTAATGGTAGACCCTAAAATATAAGATAAGAAAAGATATTGAATATTTATATATATAAGAAGGAGGGGATGGGGTGAATAAAAAATTGATTGTTAAATAAAACAATTAAAAAGGAAGATGTATTGTGAAACTGTATACCCCTCCAGGTAAAATGTGGTGGGAGTGGGCCATTTAAAATAGACCAGTAGACGGTCAAGAGAGTGTCGAGATTCGAAAGTTCTAGTCATCGTCTTGGGGAGCTATCAGCGATAGTAAGACAGCGGTTAGTGTATTACTATTCCGGTACGAAAAGATACAACGGTATCCGATGACTAGTAACTATTGTGGATACTAGCGTAAAAAAGCAAGTACATAACACCAGTGGAAGGAGCCCACTTTACAACTTATATCTAGATAAATATTTACTGTATAACTTTAATGATAATTAGAAGGTGTTATGTTATAGTTAAAGGGACATACTACAGTATAACAATTTTTGTGTGAATGTTATTCAGAATTAGTTTGAACTCCTCAATAAGTTTTCAATAAATTGATGACAGCATGCTTTCAAATAGTTACTTACAGAGACCTGACTCCTATTATGATACATTGGAGCGCTGGCTTTAGGTATAGTTGAGATCTAATCAGAAATTAGCAAGATCACGACTGACTCGAAATAAACACCATCAACTGCCAACACCACCACCACATAGACAACACTCGTGGTACATCATATGGCCTGGTCTTTTTTCTCTGACATAGACCTAAAACAGACTATTTCTTCTCCACACATTTTCTTTATCTATTCCAGTATTTTTGCTGATAGACAATTCTTATATTCTTCGGCGACTAGAAATATCTTCCGATGGGTTATCAGCAAATGGTGGAAACGATCACTCGATTATCTGAACCCCACTGATACATAACTCATCAGCTGTTGTAGGACGAACAAGAAATTCAATCTTTCTCGGTGGGCGAACTCGAGATTTAAAAGCCTTTTAAAAATATTACCGTAAAGTATTTCATCCGATACGCTATCTATTGTGCCAATCTATCAATCTCCTTCTTAGTCTTCAACCGGCGTGTATATGACCCTCGATTTTCTATATAACATTTTGCTGTTAAAATGTATCTGCAACACAAACTATTATAACACTTTTTAAATACAATTCCTTATATTTCATTATAAAAATATACTAGAAATTTTTGAACACCGAATGGCTATGAGGATACGTCCGTTTAAAATCGATAGCGTTCCATAGGTAGAAAGTTGTTGAGACCAAATATTCTAAATTATTGATTACTAGCGTGTGCATGAGGATGGATATGGTCGATTCCAGTAATTCACTTGTATATATTTTATCCTCCCTAGAAAAATGAAAAGAAAAATGAAAGTTAAAGCCAATTTTAGCAGCGATGGATCACAGAATGTAAAGAGACGTAATTAAATATTGATGTATTTTGTTCGTCTCACAAAAGATTCTCTCAGTCTACTGCCACAATATTAACTTTTTGTCAGAACCAATTGGAGTTTAACAGTGTCAACTGGTAAAATTTGAAATCAGATCGTAGAGCATCGAAATTACATAACATAATTTCTACCATTTCTACCTACTTACTATTCTTCTTTAACAAGCCAGATAATAAGGCTACAAACGCATGCTCATTCATGTTATCGATTTTAAGTTTACATTGTATGGAAGAATATTCGTTGACTCGCAGCAAGTACTCACCTAAGATTTTGTCTACTGCTTTTCACTAATTGATGCCGTTCTTAGATGTCGTCTATTGCATCTCACTAATTGTTATCGCCTAAGATGTTGTCTACAATACTTCATTAATTTATACTGTTCATGAATAGCTTCTGTCACGTTTGAACAAAAAAAGCAAACAAAAAAAAGATCAGGTAGAGATTGTTCTGTATAGAAACAAATGAATAGTTTAGTGGGGAGCCAGTTTATTAAGCTAGTAATACACTAGCCTAGTTAGTGTATAGTGATTTAGTATTTGAATAAATGAATGGGTTATTCGTATTTTTGTTGTGGGAATAGATATAAAAAAAGAAACTGAAACTTAATGAAAATATCCACAATACGTATTAAGTCATATGCAATCAAGTACAATGTATACTCACTAGACAGTCTCTGTGTCCAAACGAGCGCATGGAGAATCATGGTTGCAGCTCACGAGTATATGTTTTAAACGTATTGTCTAACATCACACTAAATCAGAACTAGTAGTGAAAAGCTAAATTCTCTAGTGTAGTTAATCAATTGCTGTACTATCTTGGTCACGTCCAGCGCACATAACGTAGGTAAAATATTGATAAATATACTGAATAGAAGCTTTCAAGAACGAAAACAACAACGTATTGTCGCAGATTTGTTATGTGGAATAATGACACGATTACTGCATAATAACATCCTAGAAAACACATAGAGTGATCGATCGACTGATGTTATTGATGTTGTTGCTGTTGTGATTTTTGTTCTCTGTTGTTTATTAATAAATATAGTTCAGACACTTAGACAGAGTTTGAAGCACCTGAAGTTAAACTTCTGCAGAGAATAAAAAGAATTATTGTGCTAAAGTCAGTTAGTGTCTTGAAACAACTATTAATAGACTATAGTACACTATATTAAAACAAACATTGAAGCCGTAGTCCTAGAATGTACAATGAAATTCTTATCAATGGACACCTTTTTATGTGAAGCTTTGTAAAGGAACGAGTGTCCACGTAAAAAAAATCTCATCAATGGATGGTCGATACAAAAGTGGTAAGGTGCAGACGGTACTGATGCTACGCCATTTGAACGATTAAATGGTTACGACAAACGTTCCTCACTCCAAATATCAGACCAGGTATATAGTGGGCCACAAACAGACCAATAAGGAGCGCCTTGTAAACAATAGCTTTAAGGCAAACCATGCTGCGAACGAAAAGGAAAGATTTTATTAGCCAGGTAACGAATAAAGGGGCAAAACGCCGCAATATGGAGCTGGTGCAATGAAATCAATAGGGTTAGTGCATTGCTGGAGAGAAAATTATGGCTAGGTACAAAGTAGGATGGAAAGAACATTGGTCATGGTAAAACGATCGCAACAAGTAATAGAATATGATAGTATATATTTTGATGAATAAACGCTTTTCGTATGTAATTTATTTGAACTATTATTTAACGAGTGGCATACGAAAATACCTATTTCTTTATCGCCCACAAGGGGCTAAACACAGAGAGGAAAAACAAGGACAGACAAACGGATGAAGTCGATTATATCGACCCCAGTGCGTAACTGGTACTTAATTTATCGACCCCGAGAGGATGAAAGGCAAAGTCGACCTCGGCGGAATTTGAACTTGGAACGTAGCGGCATACGAAATACCGCTAAGCATTTCGCCCAGCGTGCTAACGATTCTGCAACTTCGCCGCCTTTTGACATACGAAAATACCTTTGATTCATCCTAGCATGTCATACCTATGTAAATATACATGAGGACAAGGCAGTAGACAAGGTTTAGTTACTTTTGCATAGAAAGATATTTTAGCAATATTTTTAATATGCATATTTGAATCTGTGTGAAGTGTGGGTTGTAATGTAATCATGTGTGGCATTAGCTTCAATGTGATTTAGTGTTTGACTGTGTTATTGGCACGTTTTCCCACTTATATCATCAGGCTATGTGTCGATGTAACTTGTGTGCATTTGTACATGCGTTAATTAATTAATTAATTATTTCCGGTGACGTCATTGCTCTATTAAAAGTTTTTTTTTTTTTTCACGTGCGATTTCAGTGGGAAAACAGCTTGGAAAATAACGCCTTATCAAATTTTTGCTTGTGTCTATTTATTTAATGCTACTATAAAAAAAGCTGTGGGGGAAGCTGGAATGGCTTCATACTGAAAGATTTATTGTTCACCGACTGAAAGTATATCATCTCCACTATCATCATCATCATCATCATCATCATCACCACCACTATCATCGTCACCATCATCATCATCATCATCATCATCATCATCATCGTCATCGTCATCATCATCATCATCATCATCATCATTATCATCATCATCACCACCACTATCATCATCATCATCATCATCATCATCGTCATCGTCATCATCATCATCATCATCATCATCTTCATCATCATCAACACCACCAACGACGGCAATAACAACAACAGTAACCTGCAGCAGCATTATAATTGCAGCAGATTTATTATTGCATGATTAGCATTGTCGTTGAGGTTATCAACTTCATCATCATCATCATCACCACCACCATCACCATTATCAGCACCACAACTACCATCATCACCACCACTACAACTACTACTATAACATCCATCACCAACACCTCTACGGACACTGCATCCACCAGCAACACCATCAACGTTATCACGATCATCATCATCGTTATAGTCATCATCATCATCATCATCGTCATATTCTTCGTCATCACCATCATCATGTACATCATCATTATTATCATCGCCATTATTATTTTCAGTGACGCTTTCGCTCTAGCAGGTGTTTATACCGACACTATATCAAACGATCGAGCCATATCAAATGACCAAATGTCCTTTGGGATATTCGTACTCCTCCAACTTTTTAACACCCCGTTCAGGGACCCTACCCTTCCTAACAACGCTGTTTTCTGCAACAACCCCATTCTAATGGTAATTCCTAGCTTCTCAAACCATACATCCACCCTTTTACTATATATTCCCAGCACGCCGATCACAATCGGTGCCAATTCCTTAGTGCCTGATTCCTCATAGTTTCCTGATTTCCCACCTGAATTCCTGATATTTCTCCAATTTCTCTGTTTCCATCTCATTCGCATTCGGGTCCCACAGTGCAGCAATATTCACACTTCGCAATAACTGCTGTGTTCTTTTCTATGACACAAGCGGCGCCTGCACAACTGGATTCACAGCACCACCCGAAGCAGCATTATATAATTGAAGCTGCTTTATAATTGCGTAATTACTACTGTCACTGAGATTATCAACCTCATCATTATCGTCACTACTAACATTAACACAACCTCAATCACCACTGCCTCCACCGACACCGCCGCTACTATCACCATCGTCGTCGACATCATCATCATCATTATCATCATCATTGTCATCGTCATCATCATCATCATTATTATCATCATCATTATCATGATGATGTTTATTATTATTATTTATGGGTTTTTCTTCTTCTTTCAAATTTCCTTCCATTTCTTGCCGAGTGTCTTCCCGACACCTAGGGCAAAGAAACTCATAGCATACATTGGTGGGGCATTAACTCACTAGTTAAATTAAAATACATGGGTAGCAATATTTCTCACATCGACAATGCTCTTCTCAATACGTGTGATGTACCAGTTAAGACAATCCAGTTATTATTATTATTATTATAATTATTATTATTATTATTATTATTATTATTATTATTATTATTATTGCTGTTGTTGTTGTTGTTGTTGTTGTTATTATTATTATCATTATTATTATTATTATTATTATTATTATTATTATTCTATGTTTGACTTTTGCTTTATGTCTGTACAAGTTGGCTCCAAGTCTCACCCAGAGACCTCAAGAGACAACAGGTTGGAAGTTCATGTTGTTGTTATGCCTAGTGTGCCATATATTTGGGTTTTTTTTTTGGTGTTGCACTAGTGAATGTCTAATAAATACATTTTTTAAAATAGTTTCTTTTAAACCTTGGGATTACATAGAGAGTATTTTGCGTAGGATATGAGCAGTTCCCATGAGCACTATCTTTTGAATTTCTGCCCTTTTGGGGTTTCCTGGTATCTGAGTTAGGTAGCAATCAGCCCCTTTCGCTATCATTCCCAGGGCACCTATGACAACAGGTATTGTTTTAGTCTTCAGGTTCCACATTTTGCTGATTTCTATTTCAAGATCTTTATATTTGCTCAGTTTTTGGTAGGTCTTGACAAATACGTTTATATCGATTGGGACAGTCATATCAATGAGGAGGCATGTTCTTTGTCTGAAGTCTTTCAATATGATGTCTCGCCTATTTGCATCTATCTTTCTGTCAGTTTGAATGGTGAAGTTCCAGAGGAGTGAGATGAGGTCATTTTCAAGCACTGGAGGTGGATTGTGTTCCTACCAGTTTTTTTCATGGGGCAAATCCAGGTTTTTGCAAATTACCCAGTGAATATATTGTGCAGCTCTATCATGCCTGTTGAGGTACTCTGTAGACGCTAGAAGACTGCATTTGGAGACAACATGATCAATGATTTCATTTTGTTGTCGGCATGCACGACATGTTGGGCTACTGCCGTTCCTTAATATGTTGGCCTGGTAGTTTCTTGTTGGTAGGCATTGATCTTGAGCTGCTATGATAAACCCTTCTGTTTCAGATTTTAAGCCAGAGGCCATTAGCCATTGATGGGTCAGGGCTTTGTCAATATCTGCATTATTCGCTCTCTTTGGGTATTTGCCATAGAGAGGTTTTTCTTGCCATTTATTATTCAGAATATCTAAGGCCGCGGTTTTGGCACGGGTTTTAATGCGGCTAGCTTTTTCTGTACTTGTTTCTTGTATGTCTATCTCTAATTCCGACATTTGTTGTATTCGGAATTCACTTAGATATTCCTTTGCCTGTTTTGTGACTGAGTATGATGCTTTCTTGTTTTCATGTTTTGAGACAAGTTTTAACATCCAGTCCTCAGACTTTTTCAGGTAGGTGTCTAGGGCAATTGTAGCAATCTTCATTGTGACTGCCAGTTGTAAAAGACCACGGCCTCCCTCTTTTCTTGGCAGATAAAGTCGTTCTGTATCTGCCTTAGGGTGGTGCATTCTATGCATCGTCAACAGTTTTCGTATTTTTCTGTCGAGCTGACATATTTCAGTAAGTGACCAGTTAACGATATTAAAACTGTAAGTCACGACTGGTATGGCTAATGCATTGATCGTTTCAATCCTGTTTCTTGCATTCAGCTCTGTCTTGAGTATTGCTCTCATTCTTCGATAACATTCTCTCCTGATCCTTTCCTTCATCTCTGAATGCCTTATTCCGTTCCCTTCAATTACCCCTAGGTACTTGTAGCTCTCCGCTGGGTCTAGTTCTTTTATGACATTCTGCTGGTCAAGGTTAACGTTAGATGTTTCTGTCATTTTTCCTTTGATAAAGGTAGCTTTTGCACATTTATCGAGGCCGAATTGCATTCTGATGACGTCACTTAATTTTTGGACTATCGCTAGTAAGCCCTTGAGTTGTTGGTCATTTTTTGCAAAAAGCTTTAAATCATCCATATAAATGAGATGATTTATATTTTTATCAAACATTTTATAACCGTACTGCGTGTCATCGAGCAGTTTTGAGAGATGTATTAAGGCTAAACAAAAGAGGAGTGGTGACAGTGAGTCACCCTGGAAAATGCCACATGAATTTTTTACATCACCAGCATTTAGGAATTCATTGTCACTGTTCAGAGTTAGTGTGGTTCTCCATGATCTCATACTTACAGTCAAAAAGTTTCGCAGAGTAGGTGCTATCTTATACATTTCCAGGCATTTCCTAATCCAGCTATGTGGTAGGCTATCAAAAGCCTTTTTATAGTCTATCCAGGCTATTGATAAGTTTTTGTGTCGTTTGTGACAATCTTCTAAGATCATCTTATTGATGAGTAGTAGATCTTTGCAGCCGTAGGATCCACGTTTACATCCTTTCTGTTCATTAGGGAATATGCTGCTGTCTGTTAAAAAACTATAAGTATATTCCGTTAGGACAGATGTTAGCGTTTTATACATAGTTGTTAAGCAGGTAATGGGTCTATAGTTTTTTGGTTCATTTTTGGAAGCAGGAATGTTAACCCATTAACTAGCCAAGGAGGCATCCTACTAGGGTGTTGCAAAACATCATTGTACAGTTCTGTTAGCAGTTCAGTTATTATTATTATTATTATTATTATTATATTATTATTATTATTATTATTATTATTATTGCGTGAGTGAGCAGTGCATGCCGTCGAAGTGACGCTGGGGTAAAATATACGAAGCCCAGTATACCCATCATGACTACTCGATTGATAAGGGTACACCAGGCACATGCATCACAACCATATGTGTGCGACATGGTGATCTCATATCAAGATAAACAGCGCATGACCTTCCAGGTGGGGCACAGTTAGATTTTTTTCTGGTCGAGTAGCCCATCCCGCTCAAATGGTCCCTGAAAAAATATTGTCTTCAATACCTGGCAGCCGAACGGGAGTGTTCCTGCATCCATGAGCCAGGGAGTGGTGGCACTCATCAGAAAGGGCCCAAACAAGGGGGTGTAATTGTCAACTTTAGGCCCCTCACTCCCTTTAAGGCAGAGTTGAAGATTCTGGCCAAAGTTGTAACGAAAAGATTGACGAAAGTCGTGGATAGTTTCATCGGGGAGGCACAAACCTGCGCCAAGCCAGGCAGGACCATACACGATAATCACCTTATACGCAATACATTATAACGGATAAATAAGGCTGGAACGTAGGTCCATTTAGACCAACTTAAAGCTTTTGATTTGGTAGACCATCAGTATCTGGCAGCAGCCCTCGAGGCGGTCAGTTTTAGCCCGACACTTTGCAGCTGGATCAACGCTTTATATATTAACATCAAGTCGGTATTTGGGGTGAACGGTTTCTTTTCGGAGCTGTTCAATATCGAACGCTATGTTCGTCAGGGTTGTCCACTCTGGCCCTGCTATATGTATTGGCTCTCGAGCCACTGCTGCAAAGATTGGAGGCGACGAGTGGAGACCCGCAAGACGTAGGGTATGGAAAGTCACTCACTGCGAATCCAGGGACAATGACCTACAGGGGGTACGTGAGGCCCTAAATGATTATGAAGCGGTATCAGGAGCAAGAGTTAACCGGGATAAGTCGCTCGGCTTGCAGCTCTGCATCTGGAGAGGCAAGTCTGTGACGTCCAACAGCGTCGTCGAGAAAATGCTTGGAGTCTGGATTGGTTCAGACCTCCAGATAGAGAAGAATTGGAGCGAGATTACAGGCAGAGTGGCGTCTATAACTCAGATCTAGTCTCGGTGGAGGCTATCCCTGAAAGGGAGGGCGGAGGCGGCAAATGTGTATATCGCATCTGTCATTACCTAACTCCTAACCCGTGTCCCGTTCGTGCCCTGTTCGTGGCTAAACAAGTTGGAACGCATGCTGTTTAACGTCTTGCGAGAGGGTAGGCGGCCTTTTGTAAGGCGCTCTATCTGCTGCCAACAGCCGCTAAAGGGTGGGTTAGGGATGGCGTGGCTAAAGATGCGCAAGCATGCGTTGATGTTGAGGTATCTCTGGCTCGACCTCGATGGTGAATAGATGTAGTCTCGGTTGGTTGATGAGAGATTTCCCAGGCTTACCTCTTTTGGTGAACTGGAATGCTGAATCAGGCGTAGACTAAGGCTGGGAGCTTGGCAAGCAGAGTGTCGACAGGAGGTCGTGCTTCCCTCCCGAACGATTAATGTCGAACGAGGAGGTACCACCTTGGCCTACTATAGAGGGCTGCTAGAGGGCAAGTGTTATGACGGCCTGGGGGAGACTCTGGGTTTCGATGACAGTCAGCTTGCCAACCTGCTATGAATGACTTTCGGCGTGGGATCTATGGGCAACTCCCAGAGATCCCTGGCGTGGCTGTGCGTCTGGAGTGCAGCATCCATGAACGAGGAACACTGCCGAATGCTTTCTGGTAATCAAATAAAGTAATGTTCAGATTTGTCTTTCTCCACTCCACTTACAGTCCTCTATAATTGTTCGGTTTACTAGAAGTTGCTCATTACAGCAATACATCCTTCTCGGGCACCCTTTTTGTTTTTCTGGCAAGACATTGTTGTTTTCCAGGTGCTTTATAAGCCCGTTATAGATGACTGATATTAGGGTTTTGTAGGATGCTGATAGGCATGCTATTGTTCTGGAACTTTGTGGGTGTACTGTGTCTTTGTTTTGGGGAATTAGGGTGATTTGCTTTTCCAATATCCAGTTTGATGTTGATTCTGGCTCATTTATCAATAAATTGAACGCTGCTGCTAAGTGTTAATGGGGTACTAGTGAAGTGTTTCAACTAGAAGTTGGGGACCTTGTCTATCCCCAGGGTTTTCCAGTTGCTGATACTCCTCAGTGTATCCATGATCTCTTGGCCTGTGATGGTGGGCCATATCTGTTGTTCTATTGTGTTTTTCCTTTCCTTTTCCCCGCTAATCCACTGAGCATTTTAGTTTTTTTCTTCCTTTTTTTTTGGTTTACTCCATATTGCTTCTCAGTATGACTGAATCACTGATGTTGTTGGCAATGGCATCTATCGATATAGCGCTGGCAGAATCGTTAGGACGCCTGGCCAAATGCTTAGCGGTATTTCATCTGTCTATACGTTCTGAGTTCAAATTCCGTCGAGGTCGGCTTTGCCTTTCATCCTTTCGGGGTCGGGAAATTAAGTACCAGTTACGCACTGTGGTCGATGTAACCGACTATCCCCCTCCACCAAAGTTTTCAGGCCTTGTGCCTATCGCAGAAAAGATTATTATTATTAGTAATAGCTGTTGCTGCTGCTTTGGTAACACCGAGCATTGGCATGAAAGGAAGCTTCAATTTTCGCTTTGGAAATTTGAACCTTTTTAGCATGTTGCATCTGAAATGAGACGTCTTTCCATTGAAATATTTTATTTAGTTACACGGAGGAACTAACCTACATCTTTTTCACGAGTTTTTCGTTTTGCCCGATTTCTCAAGGATCTTTTTTTGTTTTAAAGTGCATGTACAAATTTCATTACTTACTTTTAAAGGAAACTGGATCCCTGTTAAGGAATACTATTTTAACTGGAAAGAAATGTGTAAAAGAGAACTTCCCGAAAATAGTAAGGGAAATAAAGCGGAAGAAATAAATATACAAACTGTTTCTTTTAGTCACTGATGTGGTGAAGACAACTGCTGTCAATGTTTCAGTAAACAACACTGTCATCTTTCAGATAGATTTCAGATGTACTGTTGGAAAAATAAGCATATTCGAAATGAAGAACCTGGTCAAAAACCTTACGAACAGGTAAAACTTCGAGGTAGACAAGAAAAATAACCGAAAGTTCAACAACAGAAACAACAGCAAAAATATTTCAGCACGAAACCAACAATTTTTATGGGAGGAAATGTATCGATACAACTGATTGTACAGAACTTGAATGGAATTTTATTTCAACAATTCCATAAGGATAATAGGTAATGATAACGTCGAGAGGATATGAACACAGAATGCAGAATGTAAAAAGCCGGTACAAATCGCCCGTGCTGGAAAGATTCTGCTATTTCACCGTCTTTACAACAAACCATACAACAACGCAATGATAATAATAACAACAATGAACATATCAAAAAGTAGTTTACGTTTGTGTGTGACAAAAATCAGTGTCCCTGGAAGGAAAATATCTCTAAGTTAGAAATTTTGCATGTGATGTAACAGCATTCAGCGTCAGGAAAGTTATGTAGGAGGGAGTAAACGAAACGAAAAATAAAAGAGAGAAAAACAATCTGAGTGACTGTGCGGTAAGTAGCTTGCTAACAACCATATGTAGGTGTCTTCTACTAGAGCCTCGGGCCGGCCAAAGCCTTGTGATTTGATTTGGTATACAGAAACTGAAAGAAACTCGTCATGTATATATATATATATATATATATATATGGGGGTGTTGTGAATGTGTGTGTATGTGTTTGTCTCCCAATATCGCTTGACAACCGATGCTGGTGTATCTACGTTTACAAGCGGTACTCCAGCATGGCCAGAGTTAAATTACTGAAACAAGTAAAAGAGTAAATGTTCCAACTGAATAGAGCAGAGGTTGTAACATCCAAAAACTGAAATATAGGTGCAAGAGATGCAGTTCGAAATAATAGACTGCGTTGCAGGCAATGAATTTGGAATACTTGTAGCCATTTAAAATGCAAGATGGGGGTAGAATTGTGGAAATAACTGCTTGATCATCTCAAGAGCTGATCATTCTTCTTGAAAGCAGAAAATACTGAAAAATCATACTGAACAAGTACGAAGCAAGACTAGCATGATCGGAGGAACAAGAAGGGTTTAAAGAAAATTGAATGTGTACTGACAAAGCAAAATGTAAATATCGCTAAAGTTTCAGTTACTGATCATCCCTGAGTGCCTGGCAGACCGATTGTTATCGAAAGGTTAAAAGAAATAGAGTGGGATAGGAAAATCTGAAATGCAACAAAGGCAACAATTAAGAAGCGTAGAAAGGTTCACAACATGTAGCAACGCCACAGTTAAAATCACCCCAAAAATCAATTGCCTGTACATCACTGGCACTCATCTAGCTTTTAAATCTGGCTAGAACTTAGAATACCCTCAAATAATCCGATTCGTTGGTAGTGAAAATGCTGCCAAGAAGGAAATGAGAACAGAAGGATATGTACTATGGTAAGAATCACTGAAGGAGGTGCGGTCAAACAGGTCAACTACTCAACAAACTAACAGCCATCACAACAATAACAATATCCACAATAACACGAACAATAACATTAACAACAACAAAATCAGAGCATCAACAGAGCAACAAAAGTATCAGAAAAAGAAACTACAAGCAAAATAACGACTAGAGAAATCCACAGCGATAGCAAAAGATTCACAAAAAACGGCAGTAGTATATGCCAAATTGACTATAATTATAGCAACAACTAAAAGATAAGCCCATAAACTAAGCATCTCTCTGAAAGTTTAAAGAGAATTTGATTGAGTATGTATGCTCCAAAAGAGACACTATTTGTACTTCAGGTGGGGTCCCGAACAAAATAACCATAAGAAACCCCACAATTAAGAATTCTTGTGTATCGCCCCCTTCGGAGAATTTACTCGACGTGAAAAGCTTTAAACATCTTTTAAATAAAGGATTTTGGCGGTCCCTTACTAAGCTATCTATAAAGAAAACCAGGAAATCAGACAATCGCCTTTACTTGTCTTTTTCGATTTCACCTGCAATATAAACTTAGGTCGCTTGAGGTTGGCTTCGAAGCATGCAATCTTGCTCCACGACTTCAGACCACTAAGTCTAGATGAGCCAATTAACAAATATTATAATTTTAACATTAAAGCAGTAAGCTGGTAGAATCGTTACCACACCGGCCAGAATGCTTAGATCTATTTCCTTCATTTTTACATTCTGGGTTCAAATTGCGTCGAGGTCGAATTTTGCCTTCCGTTCTCTCTGGGTTTCACTAGAATCAGTACACCACAAAATGTCAGGCCATACATCAATCGTAGACAGGATTATTATTATTATCGAAGTTGAAGGCGGCGAGCTGGCAGAATCGTTAGCACGCTGGACGAAATGCTTAGAGGTATCTCGCATGTCACTACGTCCTAAGTTCAAATACTGCCGAGATCGACTTTGCCTTTCATCCTTTCGGGCTTGATAAATTAAGAACCAGTGAATGTCGATGTAATCAACTTATTCCCTCCCCAGAGAAGTGGCTACCCTTGTGGAAAAATTTGAAACCATTATTATTATTGAAAATGGCGAGATGGCAGAATTGTTGACAAATTTGAAAGTACGCTTAGCGGGATTTCTTCCGACTTATAACGTTATGAGTTCAAATGCTGTGGAGGACGGCTTAACTTTTCGTTATTTCGGAATTGATAAAATAACTACCAGTTACACACAGAGCTTAATGTAATCACCTTGTTCCCTCCCACCACAAAACAAATTCTGGCCTTGTGTTATTATTATTATTATTATTATTATTATTATTATTATTATTATTATTATTATTATTATTATTATTATTATTATTTAATTTCGCTATCCTGCATAAAGATATACAGAAACTGTTATAGCCCTGTTAACTCATCTGGACAAAATTATTTATTCTTTGTCCACCTTGAATATCAAACAGAAAACCGACCTATAGAAGTTTTCCCTTCTTTTTGGTTTGGCGTTATCCGTATATTTAGAAACAAAATTTAATTTGTTTCTCAGATGCTTCTGCTTTTTGTCCAAAGCTCTCATGAGCGCATTGCAGATATATCATGGAGAAATTTGGCACTCTGTTGAGACATTAGTTATTTTAATGTCTAAGTAGATTCATTGAATGTTATTCTGCTACATTATTCTCCATTATCTTTTATTTTCAGATTTTCTCTGCTCACCCGTCAATTTGAATTTAATTTATTACTCACCTTTATATTTGTCAGCTTTCTTTATTTCTAGGATTGTATGTGATGTTGTTAGCTAGCATCATTTTCTGTTTATCTTGTTTCCTGTAGAAAAAAATCTCTTTTCAAATTGTTCTTTCCATCTTAAAGAACATTCATGTGTTAAATCCATCTTCTTGGCTCAAACTAGCGATGGCAGCTCAAAGGCGGTCTCTCGATTTACTAGTAATACTAGTAGAAATTTTCTCTCTCTCCCACTCTCTCTCTCTTTCTCTCTGTCTCTGTCTCTGTCTCTGTCTCTCTCTCTCTCTCTCTCTCTCTCTCTCTCTCTCTCTCTCTCACACACACACACACACATAAATACACACAAACACACACAAGCTCTTCCGGCACACACTTTCCCTCTGAAATCCTACATTATCATCTAAAGAAGGACGGATATATTAGATCATATTATACTTCATGTCGCAAATGGGTTGTTCAGAGTCAGAACGCTTTGATTTTAACTAATCGATCAGAGGCTGCTTTCAGATAAACAGCAACCACAAAAGCAAAGGCAGCAACAAATACAACATCAACATCCGCCCCCCCCCTCACCTTGCTCAATGTTACTTCATCGATTCACTTCTTACGAAACAGCCTTTAATTATAAAACAGCCGAATTTAAAGCTCCTGTAGATTCCATACACTATATATATATATATATATATATATAATATATATATATATATATATATCTAATGTAGGATAAATTTTTTTCGAAAAAAACAACTTTATTAATGGCCAGCATATTAAAAAATACCTTAAAAGGTTAAATTTATAACTAACTTATAAAATAAGGACTAAAGAAAAATTCTAATGCCAAATATGTCGAAATTAGACAAATTGCCAATAACCATATAATTTATAATTATAATGGTTATTGACAATTTGTCTAATTTCGGCGTATTCGGCATTTGAATTTTTCCTTTGCCCTTATTTTATAAGTTATATATATATATATATATATATATATATATATATATATATATATATATATATATATATATATCGCCCTTCCATATCATTGAAAGTTCTAATCATACTGAAGTCGTTTTTACAATTTATCACTCCAATTGTTTTTAAAAATAGATATCGTTTGCTTGGATGAAATACCTCAACGCGGCGAATTTGCAGCACTGCCCCGCGGGATTTGTGCTGACTTTATTAAATCTGATTTCAAATCCCACCAAGGTGAGCTTCGCATTTCCTCTTTGATGGAATAATAATCCATGGCTGTAAGTAGGCACCACTATATGAAAGTCGGACTGATTCCTTTGCGGTAATTATTCCATCATATTGCGTTCAGTACATATCCAAAGTTCTTGGGTGATACACTTAATCCTTTGCCCGGTTTAAGTCCACCACTTCGGTTATCGTTAGCAGGATGCATTCTGCTTCAAGTATTTGTGCCAGGTCCCTGGTTTAATGATCCCTCCCTCCATTCCTTTCACCCATCTCCAAATCTCTGTGAAAGGCCATCGACAGGAATTTTGCTCTGGACTGAAAAAGGAAAAAGAAATTTATTACCTTGAATCAGTGCAGGAATTTATATTTTTTTAATATAATACTTTATTCTTTTTTATCTATTTCATTTATAGTTTACATATTTTCTCTTGACACAAATGTCATTCTTGTCATTCCAAAATAGAAATGTTATAGATTGATCAATTCGCACACACGAACGCTGACCCTGCAGTCAACTAATAGAATAGCTGTTGCTTTATATATCACTTCCATTCTGTTTATAGTTACAAAGTTCATGTTATTCCATTCCCATATATTTCACGTGTTCTATTATTATATATTATATTTCGTCACTTCATGCTTGTTTCCTTCTGCTTATGTCTATATATATATATATATATATATATATTATATATATATATATATATATATATGTGTGTGTGTGTGTGTGTGTGTACATATATATATATCGTGTTGTATATCTTCATAACTGTTTGCATTTCTCTCTTTCCTATCTCCATCTTACTCTTTGCTTTCGTCTCAAAGTTATTCTCATATCCTTTGGCAATCTACATTAACAAATCAAGAAGCTCTATTGATACAGGGAGAAGAATATTCATGAATAGTTTATTATGGGGAAGAAAGCATATATACGTTGAATACAGTTTGCATAACAATTAAGTATATTGAGAGAATATTAGAGTATTGTTTGTAAATATGTATTGAGATTTTTGGGGGTATTTGGTGATATTAGTACAGAGGATGAATATTGGACACTTTCTTTAATATTGTGTTTTTGTACAGTTACTGGAGATCCTAATAAGCTTCGTTAGTTCGTTAATTGAGCCAATTAATTAGTTTTAAGTAATTTTAGTTCCAGCTATAGAAATTATCTAGACCATAAATGATTTCTACTAACCGTTATACATCTCGTATGTTGGAGATAAGATAAGGCAACTGCTGTGCTATTAATGCTGCAGAACATGACCACTGGTTTCCTTCTATTATCTCTAGCTAACCAGGTTGCCAATGCCTTAATTGCATGCAAATTTTTAACTATTCGTGCATCTTGCGGTTATCTCTCAGTTTCATATTTTGAGTTAGCAATAAATGCAACCAGGCGGTTATAATACCGTCCATGAAAGTGGAAAGGAGTATACTAAATCAAGAGTTTATCTTGTATGTTATTTTATTCGCTTGTATTCGTCTTTCAAGTACATTTACACATCCGTGTAAGTATATAACTTACAGGCTCATAAAAATATCCTGTGTTATAAACACACGTTCACATACACCACACTTACTCATATGCAGTAATGAATATTTGGGCTTAGTTTTAGCTTATAATAAAAGTTTATGGTGGTGTATGTGTCAAGTCCACACATACATCTTAAACAGAAATTTATTGGAAGCATGCCATGAACTTGATGTTTTACAACTAAGATTTTGCAGTCTTATATATAAATACTCATAGGAACCTATCACTTTGTCAATTTTCCAATGAGGTAGTGATGGTCAACGATAAACATTCTTTGATGGAAGATAATTCTGTATTTCCAACGTAAAACGCGCAGGAAAAATTTTATGAACTTGCTAATTTTCGAACGTTTTTAGAATTTGAATGAATCTTTACCACTAAACATTATTTATTATGCAGAATATAGTGAGATACGTTTGATCATTGTTAAATTAGAGAAAACACAGTGTTCTATTTCGACAACTATTAGTTACAGTAGTTCCTAATTGTCTATAAAATTAATTCAGAAGTTTTCTCAACATTTCTCGATAATTACGATAAATCAAAGAATCTTTTATGATTTCTGTAAAGTGTTTTATAACATCCTGCCTACAAACAAAATTGCTTTGCAGTGGAAAATTAATGCCAGTCTTTGCTAGCCATTGTTCATTTGGCGATGCCACAGAATGAAGATATAGAATTAACTCTACTATAACTGGAAATTTAAAAACATGTCTAAGCAGTAGCCAAATTAAGTATCTGTAAAGGAAAAGAATTAAAAAAAAAAATAATTATATTGAAAGATAAAAGTAATCGTTATAGCGAAACGGAAATGAACAGTTTTTCTACCATCTTTTAATTGTGAAGTTTTAGCTGTGATTATTTCAAGCACAAATGTGTCTTGAGAATAGCTTGATGGTATTTGTTAATTTAAACACTTGTTCTTGTATGAAATCCATTTATTGAAACAGATGAGACAGCTTCTGAATGGAGACTGTGTCGTTATATTTCAGTAATATCATTGTTTGCTTCAATGGATAAACATGAAAAAGACACGAACGTATTCCTCTATAAAATAAAATCGAAATTTCTTTGTCTTCTTTCGCATGTCTACTGTTAGTAATGAACGAAAGGATGTACATTGAATGTATACTTACTATAAACTTATCAGTGCTATGAACCTTTGCAATTTTGTGTCCCTATACAAGTTTGACAAACTACTACTTGCAACTTGTATTTCTTAGGTTCTAATCTATAATAACTTGCAGCTGTCAATATAGGAGGTTGTACCCAACTACTTTAGATATTGAACTTTCACTAATTACAAAAGTTATTACAAATCACAATTACAAATCAAGAGTTGAAATCAGAAGTGTGTGGTGCAGATGTGAATTTGAATTCAGGTAAATATTCCGAAGGAATTTAAATTATTATTTATATTCATGGAAGTCGGTGATATGAAAGAATGGTTAGCACGTTTGATAAAATGCTTTGTAACTTTTCTTCCGGCTGTTTTGCGTTCTGAGTTCAAATTTCGCCGAAGTCGACTTGACTTCCATTCTTTCGTGGTTGATATCATAAAGTACCAGCCGAGTACTGGCCACTCACCTCTAAACTGCTTGTCTTGTACCAAAATAATAAGGAATATTTGTATACCGAAGTGGTAGCTAAGACTAGGTCGTTTGGTTCAATTATTATGTTAAAATTACTATTTAGATCAATTTAAGGTCGAATAATCGGAAGCGTTTTTTAATATTGTTGAGTAAAAAGGTGAGCTGCCAGAATCTTTAGTACGCCTGGCAAAATGCTTCGCAGTATTTCGCCCGTCTTTACATTCTAAAGCCAACTTTCCCTTTCATCATTTTGGGGTCGATAAAATAACTACCTGTTATACACTGAGGTCGATGTGATCGATTAACCCTGCACACGAAAATTTGAAACCAATATAGTTTATTAAAGTATAAACAACTCGTCAGGACTTTACCAGTTAAGTTCTGACTACGAATTACAGCTTCATTCTGAAGCAAGCTCACGAGTCTAATGACAAAAAGCACGAGGTGATTATATAACCTTCACATGAATTCGTAGGATACGTGAAATAAAATAAATTATAAAATTCTTCGGTTCAATATCCAACGCTCAGAAAAAATGAATGCTACCTATGAGTGTATTTCAACTAAACGCAATTAATCAAACTGTTTACTTTCGATGTATTTGTTTCATTTGACATAGAACAGTCGTCAATTTTAGTACATGTTAAAAATTTTGGTTTGGTGGTGAATCGGAACTATGTCCATGATTTCGCAGATCGTCTGGACCTGTGAGTCTGACGCGGTCAGTGTGCCTCGTTAGTAGCTGCGAGATTACTAATTCGATAAACATAAGGGTAAGAAGGTTATTGTAGATGACTATGTTCAAAGAGTATGGAGTGACTGTTGTAATTAAATAGAGATGGTGGACAAAATATTTGTGATGAAAATGTGGTAAAGGAATAAGTCTGGAGTGTCTGCGGCGGCGGTTGCGTGAACTCAGGCACCTCCGAGAAGTAGAGACCACTGTAGTGGCAGAACAAATAGCAGAAAAAAGAGAGACAAAGATTATTTGAGACTGGGGTGGTGTAGACTAATGAGTGACATCATACTAATCAGCCTAGTGGCATTCGTAATGGAGATAATCAAGGGATTTTATATGTTTCGTCTGATTTGTAGAGTGAAAAACAGTGAAAATTTACAAATCATGTTTGTAAAAATATAGAAATTGTGTATGCTATTAGAGCGACAATACAGTGAGAGTGCTAAACAATTTAATTTTCAAATCATTTGTCATGATAGTGAATGCACAAGAATGAGAGATGTACTGTTTAAAATGGTAAAGATAGTCAATTTCTTTTATGCTAAAGCTGCTAAACAGGAAATTGGAAGACAAGTTGCGCTTACTGCAAAGAGAAAAACTTTCTTTCAAAAATTTTATTGGGTTTCTCCAAGTGACACCTCTACGGAAATGGTGAATAGATTTTCAAGGGAAGATACATCTTAGTATATAATCACTATTCTTCGGAATTAGAAAGGTGTCAGTCTCTATATTATTATCCGATTATATTGCCATCAAACTTGATTTTATTATAACGTTATGTCAGCTATGTCAATTTAAATTGCTCTTTCCAGTCACTGAGAAATATAAAGAGTAGCTCAGTGAAGTACTTGATGCGTGTAGGACAACTCAAACAAAAAGTATAACATCGATTACGGAAGTTGATTTAAACAAGCCTTAGATGTGTACAAATTTTGTAATGAGAAATCATACGTGTATTTGTTCTTAATAATATCTTCCCTACAATGCATTGATTTCTACAGTTTTTCTTCTGTTTACTTTAATAATTGAACTACGGTCTTACGGGCTGCTACAAGCAAAAATTTTAGTGGATTCTACGAATACTTTTAATTATGAGAGTCAGGTACGTATTTTACTGATACATGCATACATACAAACATACAGGCATGCATACATACATATATTCATGTATATATATATACTCTTTACTCTTTTATTTGTTTCAGTCAGTTGACTGTGGCCATACTGGAGCACCGCCTTAAGTTGAGCAAATCGACCCCAGGACTTATTCTTTGTAAGCCTAGTACTTATTCTTTCGGTGTCTTTTGCCGAACCGCTAAGTTACGGGGAAGTAAACACACCAGCATCGGTTGTCAAGCGATGTTGCAGGGACAAACACAGATACACAAACATACACACACACACATATATACATATATACAACGGGCTTCTTACAGCTTCTTTCTACGAAATCCACTCACAAGGCTTTGGTCGGTCCGAAGCTATAGTAGAAGACATTTGCCCGAGGTGCCACGCAGTGCGTCTGAACCCAGAACCATGTGGTTCGTAAGCAAGCTACTTACCACACAGACACTCCTACGCCTGAAGTAAAGTCGACCTCAGCAGAATTTGAACTCAGAACATAAAGACGGACGAAATATTGCTAATCATTTTGCTCGGCATGCTAACATTTACGCCAGCTCTCCGCTTTATTATATATATATATATTATATATATATATATATATATAATATATATATATATATATATTATATATATATATATATACATACATACATACATACATACATACATACATACATACATACATACATACATACATATACATACATATATACATGTATATACACACACATATATATATATATATATATATATATATATATATGTATAAATATGTATAAATATATATGTATATATATATATAATATATATATATATATATATATGTATAAACTCGCTTGGATGCGCATTCAGTATAAAATAATACATACCAGCTTCTACTACCAATCATAAATACAACGTGATTTCAAGTATAACCACTTTCTCATTGCAGATATGTACCTGTTACTCATTTTAGAACATTTTTTTCTATAAGGTCTTAAATTATTAGCTACTATGATTTTGCTTATATTTTTACAAGTGTACTCTGTGTATGTCTGTGTATATGTACACAAGCCGTTTCTTTGCATATATTCTCTGACGCAAAATGCACTAACAATAATTGACACAAAAGTTGATTAGATTTGGTCAAATAGTAGCGTTGCGAGATCGAATCCGGAAGCATTTGTTTGACAAGCGAGCTTCATAATCACATAGCCTACGTTCAAATAAATTCAGATTTACTCTGCTTAAATTGGGGATTGAAAATAAACGGTTGCAATACAGTAAACCAAATCCAGAACACGTTCTCCCTAGAAATGTATGTCATTGTACTTATTTATAGTATCAAGACTATAGAAGCAGCAATGAAGTAATAGTATTGCTACTACTACCACTACTACTACTACTACTACTACTACTACTACTACTACTACTACTACTACTACCACTACTACTACGATTCGTAGTATGATGGAAAAAGCATGTAGAAAAGTTCTTTCTGGGTGAAATGACGTCGTCCTATCTATAACTCTTTATCAGATAGAAACACAAAATCACTTGAAGAAATCGCGCGATAAGTAACTAATTGGTCTGTATGAAATTCGAAGCCATTCATCGTCGTTGCTATCCATTAATTCCTTATGTTACTCCGCGTTGTATTCCTACAGAGCCGGTTATTGGTTTTGTGTTTGGTGCCGATCACACTTTGATCTTTCTTCTGGTTTTAATAGACCATATGTATTCCAATACTTCACCTTTAGACCAGTTGGATATAATGTGCTTTAGTTATTCGTTTATCTAATTTCAGCTTCTTATCTTTCTTTTTTCTTTCTAATTTTTATTTCTCTCCATTCGTTTGATCATGGACATTCCGGGAAGAAATATTGTGTGAAAGTTGAAACCTCATTAAAACTTTCTAAATCAGTATGACAGTTATATGTGAATACTAGAATTTTCTTGTATAGAATGCAGTGAGAAATTCAGAAAATGTCTACTATCTACTATATTATTAGTAGAATACTTTATGACTTTCGGTTGTTGAATGTCAAATGTGTATTTATTCATATATACCTATTAGCAAACAATGGTAACTATGCTTACATTTCAAGTAGTGATACGGTGCCTGAGACACATTATAGAATTACGGCAAAGAAATTCTTTCTGGGAGATCTACTTTTTGTCTTATTGAGCTCTCTCCGAAGTTTACTTTCTTCAACGTCGTTTAATTATGTAATTAGTGTGCTATCGATGATTATTTCAAATGGAACAGCATTGAAATTAATTCAATTACAATCCATTTGTGGAATGTGTTTCTCTGCTCATATGTATACTCACACACTAAACACATACGCACACACACACAAACACAGAATCTCACACACACTCACGTATATATAAGTAGTGTATATATATATTTACGTTTATATATTTGTTGTGTAAGATTTATTGGCTAAACTGGCAAAATGACTATTCAGAAATACAACAATATATATATTATTTGTTATTGTTTTATCTTTTATATTTTACTTGTTTCTGCCTTTTGACTACGGCAATGCTGGGGCACTGCGTTACAAGGTTTAGTGTACCTAATTGTCTCTGATACTTGTGTTTGAAAGCCAGGTACTTATTCTAAAGTCCACTTTCGAGAAATCACTTCGTTATTGGGGCGTATATAAACCGACACAGATTTCCAGGCAATGATGGGGTCAACCACAAAGATATACACACATATGTACACACTGGAGAAATCCACGCAACAATTATTTATACATATACATGTATATATATATATAGAGGGTTGGCCAAAAGTCACCTGGCAGTAAATCAAAACCAAATAAATCTTCAAGATTTATTTACGTTTAACAGCAGAATGAATTTAATAAAAACATCTAAATATGAAGAATCATGAAAATTGTTCAACTGAAATCCCTCTTGAGCGACACATTTTTCCATTGGAGTTTTGATTTACTGTCGGGTGATTTTTACCCAAATTTGGATATATATATATATATTTCTACCTCTTGGCTGAAACAGCTGTAAGTTATTTTCCCAATTTAGATTCATGTTTGTTATTTTATAATAATTACTGGTATCCTTATATATAAATATATTTTAGATCTTATATGTAAAACATAATATGTTATAAGTATGTATATTATTGTAACTATCAGTTTAGTAAATAAATAAATTAACATGATGTAATGTCTAAAAGTTGATGAACCATTTATTGATCCGCTCCATTTTCTTATTGCTACATATATATATATATATATATATATATATATCATGACATGACTTCGTTCAATTACCATATCGCAAATTTATTCAGAAGGCTTTCGTCGAAGCGGGCAATGATGGAAGTCACATACCCAACGTGCTAAGATATAAGACTGAACCCAAATCACGTATTTGGAAAGCAAGCTTCTTAACAATCAGGCCAGTGCCTATATATATTATATATATATATATATATATATATATTATAGATATATATTTCTAATATAATATATATATATATATATATATATAATATATAGATATTATATATATATATATATATATATATATAGGCAGGCAGGAAGCCAAAAAGTCGGTTGAGAAATTCCTGAATCGGGAAGCAAAGATTGGGAACACAGAGGGTGATAATTGCGAGGAAGAGTAAAACCCGGGTGGCATTGCCACAGTTTAAGATCTGTATAGAAGTCGAAACTTCGTAAAGACCTGATAATCCGTCTCTCTCGTTGCTGCAGTGGAGTCTGTGTTGTACTGGTCTGAGACTTGGACACTGACCAAGAAACTCAGTCATATGGGGGACGGGTGATATACCAGAATTCTGAGGATGGCTCTGAACATTATGTAGCAGAAACTGAGGATGAAGATCTTAGAGTTGTACAAGAGCCTCCAATAGTTAGATCGAAATACACAGAGGAGGCGGATATGATCACCGTCATTCAGAGTTAATAATGTATCAGTGCTTCTGTGGGGGCCCCAACAAGGACACATTAGAAAAGGGAGACCGAGGATAACATATGTTGATACTCTAAGGACAGATATTTGTCTCTGGCAGATACAGACGTGGTGTAGCGACGACGAGAGACAAAAACCACTGGAAAGTGCTCGTCCATGGATGTCGGCAATTTTACCCGCCTTAGATATGTTTGTGTGTGTGTGTATAGTTCCTGTGTTTGGGTGTAAAAAAATATACTAGAGAATCAGTTAATTATGATTTTATTCGTCATATTCCCGTTTCAGATTCACACACTTACTGCAGCTGTCCTTCAGATTTTATAAGCCCTGTAAATTAACTCTGAATGTTTAGCGTCCTATCAGGCCTTTTGTGAGACCCTTAAAGCCAGGAAGTTTTCAGCACTCGTCGTATAAGTGTTTGTGAGTTGGTGTGGGGTGTGGGCGTATATATATTATATATATATATATATATATATATATTATAGATATATATTTCTAATATAATATATATATATATATAGGCAGGAAGCCAAAAAGTCGGTTGAGAAATTCCTGAATCGGGAAGCAAAGATTGGGAACACAGAGGGTGATATAATTGCGAGGAAGAGTAAAACCCGGGTGGCATGCCACAGTTTAAGATCTGTATAGAAGTCGAAACTTCGTAAAGACCTGATAATCCGTCTCTTCGTTGCTGCAGTGGAGTCTGTGTTGTACTGGTCTGAGACTTGGACACTGACCAAGAAACTCAGTCATATGGTGGACGGGTGATATACCAGAATTCTGAGGATGGCTCTGAACATTATGTAGCAGAAACTGAGGATGAAGATCTTAGAGTTGTACAAGAGCCTCCCAATAGTTAGATCGAAAATAACACAGAGGAGGCGGATATGATCACCGTCATTCAGAGTTAATAATGTATTCAGTGCTTCTGTGGGGGCCCCAACAAGGACACATTAGAAAAGGGAGACCGAGGATAACATATGTTGATACTCTAAGGACAGATATTTGTCTCTGGCAGATACAGGACGTGGTAGCGACGACGA
>NC_043003.1:32358326-32380826 GCF_006345805.1 Octopus sinensis
GGCGCTTCTTAAGAAAGAAGCATAGTGCGCTAAAATCCGGTGACCATTATTCAGTGTACCTAATAATACATCTTCGTATATAGGATATAAAGATGGTCATTCGATAGTGATATTTCTGCGGTAGCTAGTATTTTCACCAAACAATCTCTAGCGGGATATTAGCTCCTCGGTTACAACCGTAAAACAAAAGAAACTATATAGAGAAGTAAAACCTGAGGCTGCATAATTAAATGTCTCCAAGGAAATATGTCTTGAGAGAAAGCTTCACCCCATTCGTAGGAGCTTTAAAAAAAACTGATTTTAGTGAATTGTCAAGTCTAACATTTCATCGGATCACAGTTTTTCTTGTATCCCGTTGGTATCTCGTTTAATCCTAAATGTCCAATTTGTTTTTTGCTACCTTTCTATCTATCTATCTATCTATCTATCTATCTATCTATCTATCTATCTATATATCTATCTATCTATCTATCTATCTATCTATCTATCTATCTATATCTATATATATATATATATATATATATATATACATACATCTTTTCTAGTGTCGTTTCAATGAAAAATATATAATTTCCATTCGCGAATTCAAATATGGCCTTAAAAAATTTTTGAAAAAGAAAATCAATTGGCTCATGTTATGAAAGAATAAGCTTCTCGTATGGACTTAATATGAAGAAATTGTTTTATCTGGAAGGAAAGGATTTTACCTATATCAGAGTTGCTTCTCTGCGATCGCCTATTCGAAATCAACGTCAATAGTGTTTTAATACCAACACATCTAAAAGTGAAATGTGTCTAAGAAATGTAATTGTTTGTCATGCATTTTCTGATATAATTTTCAATTTAATTCTCCGACCAAATAACCAACACGTTTGCTCTCAAAAATCCTGTACCATCACCTTATAGATGGAGGTATGCGACAAAAACTGTCTGGATTGGTTGTCATGAAGTTGAAATAGAAGAGTAATGTGAAAGGACATCTGAGTAAAAGGATGTTTGGTAGAAAAAGTATCTTCTTGTGAATACAATAGTGTATAGCAAACTTAATGTAATTATAGGCAATTACCCACATTAGTTGTAAGACACTGGGAAATACATAATTACCTCGTAAATCTAACAGTGTTTAATTAACACGTGCGTCTTAGCGATGAGTTTACAATGTAAATTACATGTTTGTGTGTATGTGTGTGTATTTACATATGTATGTATGTTAAAACATCAATGTTCGCTTTTTCAACAAAGTTGGATATAATTTTCTAGATATAAAAGTGCCAAGTCACTTTTACTGCCACTATTAAAGATACTTGTCATTTATAAATAATATATATGAATACATGTGTAACTGAGGAATAGTCGTACATGAGTTTATGCATCTATACCTTGTATGTATTTGTATATATATATATATATATATATATATATATATATAAACTTAAATAAACTTACATATGTTTCGACCAAAGTCTGGCCCAGGCCTTGTCTAGCTTAATAGAACACCACCTGATAGGATTATCTAAATCGTGTTTAAGTCAAGTTTTGTTTATTGGTCCATTCAAGTAGTGAGTTCTTGTTGAGTGAGATGTATCCAGGTATGGGTGGCTTATCCAGTATTCCTTGAAGAAATCTGTCCAACACACGAAACCATAGGATATATTAGCTTCTGAAGGGCATAATATTTAACGGTATAATTTTAATTACTTAATTCTTTACCCGTTTCCCTGTCTTACTGTTATTTTCAGTTATTTTGGTGATTTTGGTGGTTGAATCGGAACTTTAACTCCTATTTCTAAACAGGATGATGCTTTGTGCATCCATATGCTTTTGCTAATATTTAAATTTATAGCTATATAATGCTATTAAACATGGAATCGCCTATATTGCTGTTGATATTATTATCAAATACAAATATTCGCCACAGGTAATATTAACAACAGTAATATCTAACATATATATATATATTGAGGTTTAATAAAACGACAAGAAGCGGAAATTATGACATATATATATATATATATATTTCTTTACGAATGATTTTGATATACCGTGCCGAGTTTTTCAATCTTGTAAATAGTAATGATAGTATTTATATAAGTTTAAAGCTTATAGCGATCACCGTGCAATGACTAAGGAAAATAGTCTATTAATGGAGCATATAATCCCACGACAGAAAAAAGTAGGCTATCCCAGCCTTCAGGTTTGAGCTCCTGCGTGTAATGGGGTTCCATACAATTCATTATGCAACACCGTACGTATTGTGTGTCTTGACGTGTTGACATTTGCTGGCTGCGATTGAATATTTCCTGCACTGTTACCACGTTTTTCGCTGATCGTGATGTGGTTTGACGGCCACTTCTTGAATCGTTCACAGAGCCCGTGGTCAACGGCTTTGCATGACAACATTTCATTGTCTCCGTCGTAGTGTTGCATGCATACCTTTCATGCACGCCACCGATCTGAACCAAAACAATGGGATTCCACACTTCATAGCGTGCTGCTATCCTAGCTCGCTCCTGAACAGTCAAGCTGCCGGCCATCTGGAAAATAAGAAAAGAGAAATAAGACAATAAGAAAATAAGAAATCCCCATTCGTGTTGTCTGCTTAAAAAATATTTTCGTCATGATTTCAATGATACTAATAACTGAACTTTGTTTTATTTTTTATTTTTTATTTTTGTCAACACTTATAAGAATGTTAAAACGATCGTGCTAACCAAAATTGCTACCAGTAACATACGGGAAGTCACGATAACACACACTACTTTCGGGAAAGATTAAACTTGCCACTGGAGCAACAAATCATATTTTTAGAAATCTAGGTTAAGTTTTTTATGTTGTCATATATTTTGCCTGAACGCTAGTGTTTCTTTGTTAGAGTTCCTATAATATTCTTTGTAGATAGTTTATATAATTTAATGCTGGTATATTCGGGATTATACACACTCTTATACACACGTATATATATCTTCATGCTTGCATACATACACACACATAAAATTGTACGTACACGCATACAGACAACGACACGCGTATGTATCACATGCGCTTCCGAATAAATATACATACTCAAGACAGCCGTTTACTTCATTTGCATACCGACTGCTATGCAGATGCCTTGATATGAACCTGCAACCAAAAAGATTCTCGGGTATGTATCCGCCTCAGAATATATGGTGTTGTCTTTGTTGATCAATCTTGTTAGATGTGTGATTAATTATTATAAGAGTTCGGAATGTGGAACGGCTACCTATCCAGGCCTGGTTGCAAGATGATTCTAACCAAGTGAGTATGTGTTTTACGATTGGAATAAAATAAGATTATTCACATGCGGACTTTTAGACGTTGGAGCTAGTTTCATACAATGTTATGAATGAGTATCTATGAACAGGATATTGAGCTCAGTATGCATGCGTGCTAATCTCTATTCTTCGATAAAATGTCTACGTAGTTTATGAAATAAGCTGATCTATTTCACCTCTAGGTGTGCTCCTATACAGTATGAGCTTATATGATCTGATCGGACTATATATAAATACACATATATTCCATCCTCAAAATATAGGGTTGTACCGAGACGATGGGCTATTCACATAAATCATACTTCATATTCACACACTAGATAATTGTAAAAAAATTCTCGGAACGTATGTTTAACTGCATGTGCTTAAATAAAATACGGTAACTATAAATTTGGGTTAAACGACTTCTTTAGAGGGACATCTAGTAAAAGAATGCGGTACTTGCAAGACCTTGCACAAATCTGATGAATAACCTATAAATATAAACCCAATGCTATCACATTATCCCACTATTATCTTTAAAATCTTCGTAACTAATATATGGAAAAGGAATTCTAGTTTTTCATCTTATAAAGATATTTTAATTAGGCATCCCCTTACTAAGAGAGGTCCGTGGCAGATAACGGCTTGTTTTGATGTTTATCAGGCCGATATTTATCTTTTATTTATTTTTTGACTTAGAGATAGTTTTAATAATTTGTGATGTAACATGAATGCCATTAATCGCTTTACTACAATCTTCGGTACTACCATTCAGAATTCGAGCATTCATCTTCGACAAAAAGGAAAAAAGAGAAGAAATATTCCGAACTGGATGGCGACTCTTACGCAAACATATCAGTTGATGTAATTACACATGGTTATTAGCTTCTTTTTGTGGAGGGTTTATATCGGTATCAGTATTTGACAGGCACTTTGTTTAATCGACACCTAACATTTCAAAGACTAAGTTGCTCTTGGTTCGATTTCAAACCGAAGCGTAAACACTCAAAACAAATATGCAAAACTTTTTTTACCGAAGCGGTATTAATTCTGCTAGCTCGCCACAATCAATCAAACAACTGGTATATCGTATTACAACGTTGTAAAAAGCAGCTAGGATGCTCCTATATAACCGTACTACCAAAACTAAAAATAAAAAAGCTATATATATATATATACACACATATATGCAGAGACCCCCTTCGGTCATGACTGACCATGGGATTGCACCTAGAAAGTTACCCTCCCAGGTACAAATCCGGGCCTGGTTGTTTATGGAAGACCAGCAGTCACTCATGCATACCGGCCTCCCCTCTCCACGCCACCAGTGTTATCCAAGGGAAAGGCAAAGGCCGATACAGCTTGGCACCTGTGACGTCGCAACTCATTTCTACAGCTGAGTGAACTGGAGTAACGTGAAATAAAGTGTCTTTTTCAAGAACACAGCACGCAGCCCGTTCCGGGATTCGAACTCACAACCTCACGATCGTGTGCTCGACGCTCTAACCACTGAGCCATGAGCTCTCTCTCTCTCTCTCT
Source organism: Octopus sinensis (assembly GCF_006345805.1). Classification (NCBI taxonomy): domain Eukaryota; kingdom Metazoa; phylum Mollusca; class Cephalopoda; order Octopoda; family Octopodidae; genus Octopus; species Octopus sinensis. Next base: position 32,363,144 of record NC_043003.1, read on the forward strand.
CTCTCTATATATATATATATATATATATATATATATATATATACACACCACACACACTCGCATATATATATACATACATGCATACATACATACATGCTTACATACATACATGCATGCATACATGCATGCATACATACATACATACATGCATACATACATACATACATACATACATACGTACATAATACGTACAATACATGCATGCATACATACATACATACATACATACATACATACATACATACATACATACATACATACATACTTATGTATGTATGTATGTATATCCTGTTGGTGTTGACTGTCGGAGAAAAGAGTACTCAGTAAGTAACATAGGAGATATTAATAATGTATTTCACTTTGGACGACGAAGTCTCTTCCTACTCTTAGTCTGGCCTCTGCATATATATGTGAAAATCAGAGAGTAGCGAGAGTAATTTTCTTGTAAAAGAAAGGATAGGAAAATATGGCTAAACAAAGGGAACAGAACAGGACTGCTAGAGGTTTATAAAGAGACCGATACAGAAAAGGTACAGAGAAAAATATGAAGAGAGCGACAAGGAAACATAGAGAGAGATGTTGAACGAATCATACACAGAGAGTGAAAGATGAAGTGATTTAGAGAAGCCGGTAGAAAATTATAGAGAACTTACAGAGAAAACTATATATACATAGATATGGAATAATCGAGGGAGACAGAGAGAGAAAGAGATAGGAATCTAACAGTGTGAGAGTTAGAATGTGACGAAGGGAGAGATACAATGTCTGAAGCAAAGACAAATTGAAAAAGAGAGAAAAAGAGAGAGATAGAGAGGGGGAATAACAAAAGAGAGAGATAGAGACAATGACACAGAGGGTGAGAAAGTGATGGACAGATAAAGATAGAGAAAGCGAGGAGTCGTTGATGGAGAGAAAATAACCGATTGAGACAAATAGAGAAAATCTATGAGACATAGATTAAAGACAGACATTGATAGAGATGTAGATCGGTTAAAGACGGAGAAATGAAGAAAGAAAGAAAGAGAGAGAGAGAGAGAGAGAGAGAGAGAGAGAGTATGTGTGTGTGTTTGTGGAAGTGGAGAAAGATTCAGCTAGTGAGGAAAACACAGGCAGTAAGACAGGGGGATTGACAGATAGGAGGAAGATAGAGGGAGAGAGAGAGAGAAAGTGATACGAAGAAAGAAGCATAAAGGAGAGAGACCTTGACAGCGCGATGGGGAGAAGAAGAAACTGAGGACGCTTTTGTGTCAAAGTGTTGAAAGCTTCCATATTTTATATCACAAACCAAACAAACATCGCTAAAGAAATATAAGCAAAATATTCTAACAAAATATTGATGCACAGAATGAAATGGGAAGTGAGGAGTCATCATTATATTCGCTGTTAACGTATTTATAAATTTAATTTGATTATATACAGAAAAATAGCAAAATTAATTAAAATTTTATGGTACATAATTTAGCATTGTCACTCTTGTTCCTGCACCTGTAATGGTTGTCATTGACGTTGCCAATGTTGGTTTTCTTGTTGTTATTGTAGATTATGGGGTTAATCTTATTAATGTAATGTTATTAAGGTCGAGGTTAAAGTTTCATGGAATATTGAATTTTAAATTTGTACTTGCTCCTATTTTGTTATAATTTTCCCTCGATGAAATGCAACGTATTTTTTCTTAAGGCAATGTATTGTACTGTAAATGGATAAAACATTCAACCTGCTGACACATTCACCTACCTCGGCAGCATTCTTTCATCAACAGGAAACATCAGCACAATCTCAAAAGAAGGATCTCAGAACCCATTACTGTCATTAGCAGACATCGGAAAATGCAGACCAATCAACCTCATATTTATGCAGACCAATCACCCTCAAATATAGTGAATGTCTATTGCGCAACGCTTCTTACAATCCACTTACATGTCTAGATATTTTATAGGATATTACAAGGATGATTCAGAGATACTTTTACATAGAGTGTCTTTGCATAGTTCTGCACATTCGTTGGAAGAAATCCATTGACACCGAAGTACTTCAGTAAAACTGAATATGGATGTGGCAGCTCAAGAGAGTTCAATCAGTTTGAGAACGCCTTGGGAAGATGGTCAGTCCGTATTAGCGGCAGGCAAGATCATCCTATCACAAATGACTTCACTAAGTACAAATTTGTTAGTAAAAGTGCGATATCGGGAGACAAATAGAGTATTCAAGAAGAGTATAAATGTAATTCCAAAAGACTCCAATCAGCATTGTTGATTCATGAGACCTGCTTTCCTAATACCGACAAATTCCACAATCTAATTCATCCTAATGAGTTGGGAGTAAAAGACTCTACATTGAGTCTTGATGGAAGAATATATTGTAAAACAGCAGATTTTTCAAATATGAACTCCATATTAGACCTTATAGAGTAGATCTATGATCAAATTATCCAATTCTGATTTCCTTTCAAGATATCAATACACGATTTGTGGAAGGGAAATTTAGCTCCTACTTCCTTCTGAGGGTGGAGCCCATATGGACTGGAATGAATGGCAAGAAGTACAGCTCAGCTGTTTTTTTTTTCATTTGCGAACATTGTAGTACCAATGTATAAATAGTATGAGAATGTGTATTTTTAATTCTAACATTTCCATGTTATACATTTTCTCAATAGTTTTACTTGGGGAGCTTAGTTTGTGTAGAAAAATATATAACAAAGTGAACCTTGTTATATTGCCATTGTAATATATGTTACTTCCGTTTCTGTTTCAACTACTGCTGCTACTTCTAGTGTAGCATTTGTTTGTATCCCAATTATAAAAGCGCTTTGAAGGACACTAAAACTATTATATTCATTTTCTGCAAGAATATTTTTCTCTTCAAACTTTTCTAGAATTGCTTGTCAAAATTGATTATAATTGCATTGGCTGGTGTCGTTTATGACACTGAAGCACATATTTTGGAAACAAGCATAATTTCTAGACGAATCAATATGTCTTAAGATTTTCCCATTAATGATGATAATGATAATAAATTTAAAAACGAAAATCACTTCTTATTTTGCCACTAGAGAGAAATTACGAAGTCGTTGGAAAATACACAAAACTGTCGGTGAAAAAGAGGCAGACAGCAGACATGATAAACAATGATATAGGGAGAAATGAAAAGTTCCAGTAGGAAAACAGTTACCTTGCATTACTGCTAGACCGTGGATTTCTCAAACTTTTTCATAATCCTGATTCAAACATTCCCGTAGAAAGTATTACTTCAGTGAAACTTCATCGATATCTGAGTCTCCACAAGAAAATCATAATTCTTTTAAATACTAACGGCTTCATCATAATATTTTGCAACGGTGGTTTGGCCGAAGACCATTACCAATGTACGCCAACTTGCTTAGCTAAGTCTTGGCAGGTGTGTACTGCATTCTAGCACCAAAGCACGTCCAGGAATGTTAGTGATGGCCCATAACTATTCAAATGTTAGAATTTCACACAATTCATTAGACTTTGGTTGTGTAAAATGAGAGCACACTCTTCTACGATCTGACTGTCTTGTCAAATTTCCCTTTAGATACCTGCTGCTAGGTTACTCTTCACATATAATTCTGAAGTTGCTGAGTATTTTACAGGCACATGTTTCCTTATTATTATCCACACTGAGAAACAGTGTGGAAAATAATGTTACATAAGAGGACATTTAAATTAATATCAGTCAGGCAGGCTACGAAGCATTTTCTGTATACCGATTGCATATACTTTGGATCAATTCGAGGTTATCTTAAAATACATTTTCCCCAAGATGTTACGCGGTATGATCGAAAGAAGAACGTCATGATTAAGTTCAAGTGAAATTGTTAAACATTCGTCTGTGTGTGTTTGTCCGACCTCACTCCAAACTGTGCTTACGTTGACATTTCTTGAAAGCCAGTACTTTGTTCTTATATTCCGCAGTTATGTGGTTCAACAAATAGACGTGAAGGAAACAGGTAGCAGACTTAAGCATAACTATTCGGAACGATTTGATCGGCTATAACTTGTTCAAGGTTGTATCGTTGTAGCCACAATATTTGGATCGAAACGAATAAAAGAATACAAGAATAACAGACATTAAAAAGAACGAAAAATTACAAATACACGAAATAATTAAGTGAAAGAAATTGGTTTCAGCAATGAATTAGTCAGGAGCCGCCGATGCAGACTGAAATTTAAATTTCTAAAGGACTTATAAAAAAAAGCATACTAAAACTTAATCGCTTCGTCTATTCTGGCTGGTTGTGATAGCTTCTACTTCTATTAATAAATTAATTTATAACTGTAGCAATATCATTTCTTATTGTAATTAGGCTCGTATATCGTAACTTCATTCAATTTCTTTTTTATTTTATTTTAGTTCCATGTACATTTATATTTTACTGTGGAAGCTTTTTTTTCGTTTCGATATAATTAAATGCAGTTGTCAAAGTTAGGAAGTGATGTGTCAATTAACTGATGGGAAGAAATACTGTCTCGCATAATTAGGATTCCAACAATATATTGCTAAAAGGAAAGGAACAATTTTCGGTGACAGTTGCAACTAAGTAAAATGCTCATTTATGTTTCAGTTAAAGTTAAAGTCTAACTACTACTACTACTACTACTACTACTACTACTACTGATGCTTCTGTTTTTTCAGTAGCTTAGGAAAAATGTTAGGTGATCGCTAGCTATATCCAAATCGCAACTATTGAACGGAGTATGGAATATATATTCTGCAAATACTCAGAACCGCCATATTGATTTCTTAGATAGACTCGCTACATTTTTCTTCAACAATATTAAAATAAGTTCTTTCCCGAAGGAATTACTAACATACCTGAAGATGGCTTCCTATGCGAATAAAAACCAGATTGTCATATTAGTTTGTCTGGAAATTACTTCTGCTCTATGTCACTCACCATCTTAGCATTCATACATTGTTAATGAAAAATGTGTGTTAAAGACACATGTATCATTGAGTTCCACATGAGCAATTCATTCGATCATATATTGATTTCTAACGAAATTCGTTTAACTCATTATAATAATGTTATTCGAAAACTACGAGTATAGGTGAAGCACATATCTGATTGGAAACGCTGCTATTAAACCCACAATGATAAAAAGGAGTTTTCTTTTGTGAAATTAAGATACGTACATTTGTGATACGTATATGAGACGCAATAATTGAATTAACCCATGTCACTCTAGTGTTTTATGTTACTGTAACACATTAGAGAGTTAGATCAGCACTCTAGCATGAAAGCAATTACTCGTTTAGTATGTTACTAGAATACATTCTATTAACTCACTACAGACGAGTGAAAAAGGTCATAGTTCGCAAGATTTATATTTAGAATACATGAGACTTGAATAACACAAGTCACTCAAGTGTTGCTATTATTCCGGTACACACGGGAGTTCGATCAGTACTGCAACCTTTAATATTTTTCAAGAAATATAAAAACAAATAGTTGAGTAATGTTTTATTTCTTCCAAATTAAAAACACCGTCAATATCGGATTTGTATTGGAATTTAGAATATTGTTCTAGTTGGAGACTTCAGTTTACACGCCTCAGTTCATCGTTACGTTATGATTAGTTAGCATTAATATTCCTTCCTCTACATGAGCCGCTTATCCGTAGGAGTTCACCACTGACTGCTGTAAAATTTCGAGCAAATCATTGATTTTATGAGTTACTGTTTCTCTTTTGCAGCAGCATAAAAAACTCATTAAAAATTTCTATTGATTAGGTGTACTAGGAATTTTATAAAAAAAATACATAATCAATTCATATGAGAGCTGCATTTTAGTGGTGCTTATCTGAACATACCAATGTTTCAATACAAATCTAACCGTTTCCAGAATTCTGATCCGAAAAAGGATATATGGAAACGGTTACAATCAGGAAATTCGATCTCGCAATATGTATTGTCATATCCTTCGTTTACAACAATTACTTCTCACATTAAATGAAGGAACCGGTAGGCAATCACCCGTTAGAAGTAGCAGCCAAATTTGCCTCAAATAGCAATCTACCCCTCTCAAAATCAAAGTTAGTAGTCCTTGTTGCATTATTTGTAATCTAACAAACAGGACGGTCATGGTAAGAATGTCTCTGAACATAGCTCCGTGTGGCCAGTTACAATCATTTTTGTGGGGGTAAGTGGCAGTGAATGATTTCATTCTTTTTCTGAATTGTATAATCAGGGCATACCCTTCAATGCCACCCTCCTCCACCATTTTAGAGTCGAGTGTCACAGTTCTGATGTTTTTTTTCTTCATGTAGATTAAACCAGTCACGCACAATTCAGTTTTGCTCTCATACGAAATGTAAAAAATTTTCGACCCTGTTGATAATCGAATCGCATTTCTACAGGTCACAGTTTGTAGGAGTTCTTACTCGGTGTATTATTATTATTATTATTATTATTATTATTATTATTATTATTATTATTATTATTATTATCATCATTATTATTATCATTGAGCGAGATAGTAGTACATGACATGAAAGTGACACTGGGGTAAAATATACGAAGCCTAGTATATCCATCATGACTAACCATTTGATGAGGGTGCACCAGTAACATGCATCACAAACATAAGTGCGCGACATAGGGATCTCATATGAAAATAAATAGGGCATGACCTTTCAGGTGGTGCCCAGTTAGAATTTTCTTCAGAATGTGTATCCTATCCCGCTCGAAAGTTCCCTGAATAAGGACTGTTTAAGGATGATGAAGAAAGCACCTCTGTTTTCAGAGGTGAATTATCCAAACCCCAAATAATTCTTCTCAACACATGGCTATGATGCTCCCCCACTACTTTTGCTCGTGATCAGAGATGCACAAATTGTCAGCCACTAAGGGACATGCTCAACTAGTTAAGGTCAAACAACTGACAAGCAAATCTGTGGTATTGAGCAGAATATTTGCTGTCGCCCATCTTTTATACCAAGACAAAACAATGTACATGATAACACTTCGAATCAGTTAAGATCAGAAGCCATGAGAGCCACTGCCTGGTACTGCATCAGGGCATTTATTATTATTATCATTATTATTATTATTATTATTATTATTATTATTATTATTATTATTATTATTATTATTATTATTATTATTATTATTGAGCGAGATAGTAGTACATGACATGAAAGTGACACTGGGGTAAAATATACGAAGCCTAGTATATCCATCATGACTAACCATTTGATGAGGGTGCACCAGTAACATGCATCACAAACATAAGTGCGCGACATAGGGATCTCATATGAAAATAAATAGCGCATGACCTTGCCGGTGGTGAGTTAGAATTTTCTTCAGAATGTGTATCCTATCCCGCTCGAAAGTTCCCTGAATAAGGACTGTTTAAGGATGATGAAGAAAGCACCTCTGTTTTCAGAGGTGAATTATCCAAACCCCAAATAATTCTTCTCAACACATGGCTATGATGCTCCCCCACTACTTTTGCTCGTGATCAGAGATGCACAAATTGTCAGCCACTAAGGGACATGCTCAACTGGTTAAGGTCAAACAACTGATAAGCAAATCTGTGGTATTGAGCAGAATATTTGCTGTCGCCCATCTTTTATACCAAGACAAAACAATGTACATGATAACACTTCGAATCAGTTAAGATCAGAAGCCATGAGAGCCACTGCCTGGTACTGCATCAGGGCATTTATTATTATTATCATCATTATTATTATTATTATTATTATTATTATTATTATTATTATTATTATTATTAGTATTATTATTGGTGGTGGTGGTAGTAGTAGTAGTAGTAGTAGTAGTAGTAGTAGTAGTAGTAGTAGTAGTAGTAGTAGTAGCAGCAGCAGCAGCAATTAATGATGTTGCTGTCCTTATTCTTTTTAGCTTCATATCAATTCCTATCGGGCCAAATAGGGTAAAAAACACTCTATCCCAAACTGTCTGACCTTAATGCATCCTTGCTTATATGAGACGGTAGACTGTTAATTTGAATAGATTTAAAATTATTTCTATCAGATCAAGAGCTCGTAAAAGGAATCCTTCATTAGTCAGATGCCAAAGGCAAGGTATTCATACCACGGTGGTTGGTGTCATACAATAGACCCTTGAAACGCGACAAAGCGCGAGTTGTGTACGCAGAATTCCTTTTAATAAGTTTGTTTCACAATCATGGCACCTAATGGGATCTTTGTTCGATGATCTCACTACATAGTATCTTGAATACGGGTGTCTTAATATTGCCTCAGGTCAAATCTAGACGTGTAAATTTGGTTAGATGAATCTGTACGAAATGGGTTGGAAAGTCTTCAGCCGTAATTTAATGATTAAACAACCATGTCACACATTCTGTCATCTTAATTCTCCTCTTAGAGGACGTTGTGTCTATAGAACGCTCAGTCGCTTACACGCTAAATCAACGAGCAGGTAGTTCAACAGATCATACAATCGAATAAACTTCATCAAAAGCGATGGCCAACCATTTACTTATAATCTGTCGAGCTTAGTTGAAAAGCAATTGATAAAGCACCAATATTTGGGAAGCAAAGATTGTTTGCGAATTATATATGAGCTGTGTTTTGAATAGGTTTCATGAAAGTTGCCAAATCGCCGGTTAGCGAATAAATACTTGCTGCTTAGAACGGTTACTTATATAACAACTGTAATGCCTAGTTTAAGAACAGATTATTTCTGAAATACTGTCATGTGTGACTATTGGAAATTAATTATGTCTTCCTTATCACCTTTTAGTATTATATGTACTCTTTGTATTCCTCAACATAAACACACACACACACACATATATATAGTTCAAAATTTTCAGAAAATTTAGGAGTTGCTAAAGTGTCTATCACTAGACTTAACATGGCATCGATTCAATTTCCAGTGTAGAAAAATAGAGTGACGGAAATAATGATATTGATTTAAATTTCAACTGAAATTATTTTAAATTTAAAACGTTTAAACAAACAATCAGAATATTTGAATATAATATGCTTCAATGAATTTGTTGGGTTCTTTTGCAATAAAATAGTTAACTCATGCTCAACACATACTTTGAGATGTTTTGATGTTTTCGTATATAGAAACACAGACATACAGATGTACGCATTTATACACACACCCTCGTACACACACACATATATATGTATGTATATATGTATGAATGTATGTTGGTGTGCGTATATGTGTGCATGCTTTTATGTATGTATGTAATTATGTATATATATATCAACTTTTACAAGAGAAATGTTGGCTGTGGTTTCTAACTTATCACTCTGGCTGATGTAGATGAGCAAACCGAATCTTCAAATTCACTGTTTTCCTTTTCTTTTTAAAATCAATAAATGTCCCCATAATCATCCCTTTAGCTGAATACCAACATATTATAATATATAATAAATGCGCCCTTTTAAAGCCTAGCCAGGCTCATGGGCCCGGTTTGCCGGTTTCTATGGCGTATGTGTTCCCCAGCAGGACGTGACGCCAGTCCATCGCAGCGTTACACATTTTTGCCAGCTGAGAGCACTGGAAAACGTGAAATGAAGTGTTTCACTCAAGAACACAACGCGTCACCCGGTCCAGGAATCGAAACCACAATCTTAGGATCATGGTTCTGACTCCCTAACCACTATGCCACGCGTCTCCACATTATAATAAGTATATACTTGACATAAATAAATATACATTGATAAACGCGCACGTGTGTGTGTGCGTGTGTGCGTGCGTGTGTTTGTGTGTGTGGGTGTGTGTGTGTGTAGTGGTGTGACTGCATATGTACGTTCACACATTCTATTGATTCTTAAGTGCGAATTTGTATGAGTCTCATTAGATACAAAAAGCGCTCTCAGGTTATAAGAATTAGTTGCATACTCATATATGCATATGCTATTATTTATGGAAGGCAGTAATTATTTTACAAACTTTTCACTAGATAGCACATAATGTATTCTGTTGTACCAGCGTTAAAATCAGCAGTAACGAAAGTATGTAATTATGGTATTCAGTACAATTAGAATTTTCTGTAGATGCATGAACAGAATCTTCTATCCACCGAATATGTTGAACACTTGATAAACACACAGAGACACACATATAGATATTTACACGCTGGTGTGCTTGTGTCATACAAAATTTCAATAATTTCAAGTGCATTTATAAACTCTCTAATATGTATGTCTAACTATATGTTTCGGCAGGTGTTTTAAAACGAAGAGAGCGATGCGTCATGAATATTCGTACAGGGTGACTGCTGTTTGATCGGTGTTCTGTTAAGGTGCTTCATTCGGGAGTCATAATAGGCAAGCCGTGGCGACTTTCAGGAATATTAATGCTTTCAATTGGACTATTGTATTGTGACCATGCATATGCTCGTCCTTATCAGCCTTATCAGCTACGTGACAACACTAACATGGCAGTTTACAGATATGAGAATAAATGAATTAGAGCTTGTGTATGTAGAGATCCGTGTGTAGATAAACTAAATATATGTACGTATGTACGTGTTTGTATGCATGTATGTTTGTATGTACTATCTGTGCGCATATTTATTTATCTATGTCTACATGCATGCATGGATGAATGTATGTACGTACGTATGTACATAGTGATTTCCGCGTTCGCCACCACAACGTCGTTTAGGTTTAGCAGCTCTTCCTCTTTGTGTTACCAATTTTGACCCTCCGCAAAATCCCAAATTTTATTTAATTTGCTTTGTGGGAGCAACTGTTTAATCAAAAGCATATATTGTTGTTAAATCCTCGAAATACTAGAGTTGAAAAACAGCCAACAACTGATGAAGGGTCATTATTTATGTTGTTTGTCTTGTTTTCCATTTGTGTCTTTCGTTGTTCGAAAAATAGTTCATATTCCATGTACTCATACTTCGTATTTTTTCTCGTTCACGTTCCGTGACGTCCAGTCCAGATATGTATATTATATATATATATTATATATATATATATATATATATATTATATATATATATATATATATATATATATATATAATACGTATAGATGTATGTACATATACGTATATATGTATATGTGTAATATTTATATTATTATATGATTGAGCGTCACGCATCTTATTCCAAGTAAGTTTTATCTTAATTCTAATGTGCACTCTATACGATCTTTTTACACTTTCATTTTTCTCTCTTTCTCTCTCTAAATCTTTTACCTCCTCTTCTCCCACTATTTTGCCCTATTACTCTGTCACTCTCTGTCACTCACTCCTCCTCCCTTGCTCTCGTGGCTTACACGTGACCATCGGCCACCTTTCTTTCTCCTCCTAACTTGTTATAGCTGGAACAAGTCTGATTTACGCGTTCATCACCACAACCTCATTTAGGCTTAGCACCCCTTCCTGTTTCTTTTCACTGTCCTGTCTATCTTACCAATTTTGACCCTCCGCAAAATTTCAAATTTCATTTCATTTTCTTTGAGGGAGCAACTGTTTCATCGAAAGCGTATATTGTTGGTAAATGCCCAAAAATACGAGAGTAGAAAAACAGCCAACAACCGATGAAGGGTCGTTCTTTATGTTGTTTGTCTTGTTTTCCGTTTGTGTCTTTCATTGTTCGAAAAAATAGTTCATATTGTATATACTCGTACTCGGACTTTTCGTTTCGAGAGGTCCTGTACCCGTATATGTATATATGCACATATATTATTATATATATATATATATATATATATATATATATATATATATATATATATATATATATATATATATATATACATATATATACCGGAGTAAAGACATAAATGTGAAACAAGGTGGAAAAAAGAGTACTCAAATACCAGGGGTAGAGTAATATGCTTTATTTAAAAGCACCAGAAATTCAACAAAACTGTTACTCGGAGTTTCACGTTCCCGTTCGTCGGGCAGTTTTGTTATAATAGAACCGAACAAAACTGTCCAACGAACGGGAAGTGAAACTCCGAGTAACAGGTTTTGTTGAATTTTTGCTGCTTTTAAATAAAGCATATTACTTAGTAATAAGTGTATATATATATTATATATATATATAATATATATATTATATATATATATATATATATATATATGAAGTACATTCCAACATAAGACCTATCGGAAAAAGGGGACTTAATTAGATCCGCTTCAATTTTAGTAAGTGGAAAGAAAGATAGGAAAGCAGACGGAGAGAAGGATCCGTGGTGGAAGGAGGATGGAAGGCGATATTAAATCCTTGCGCATACATCTGAGTCACATAGAAGAATAGTCCAAAGGGCAATGGAAACATACTAAAGAAGGTATGAGGACATATCTTAGAATAATTGACAGACAGTACAAACCTCCGGTAGACACAGTATCTTCAATCTACAATATCAGGTGAGACTTCTTCAATCCCCACCACAAACTACTCAAAAAGGGTTCTTAATACGTATCTGATAATGTCAACAGCAATTAAGACTCATTTTGACCTTTGTGTCCAACTGATTTATCTACAAATATTTTTTTTTTATGTGAAGCCTAAAACATAACGAGAACCAAAGCTCCAAAGAAAAATATCCCGACCTAAATTTCACACATCTCTTTACATCATTACTTTCACTGCTGACTAACCCTATTCAATAATAATATTTCCACATCACACCAAAATGTACATATCCTCACTATAATTCCTTTTAATTAACATCCTACAAACACACGTTTCCCCGCACCACAATTTATCCCTATCCTTATAGGCGCAGGCGCTATCTGTGTATAAAAAGCTCCCACATTTTTTTAACCTAATTTTTGACCGCTGTGTGGTAAGTAGCCTGCTTACCAACCACATAGTCCCGGGTTCAGTCCCACTGCGTGGTACCTTGGGCAAGTGTCTTCTACTATAGCCTCGGGCTGACCAAAGCCATGTGAGTGGATTTGGGAGACAGAAACTGGAAGAAGCCCGACGTATATGTATATATATAATATATATATATATATATATATATATATATATATATATATATATATATATATATATATATATGTATATATGTGTCTGTGTATGTTTGTGTGTCTTGTTGTTCCTCCAGCATCGCTTGACAACCGATGGTGGTGTATTTACGTCCCCGTAAGTTAGCGGTTCGGCAAAAGAGTCCGATAAAATAAGTACTAGGCTTACGAAGAATAAGCTCTTGGGTCGATTTGCTCGACTATAAAGGCGGTGCTCCAGCGTGGCCGCAGTTAAACGACTGAAACAAGTAAAAGAGTAAAAAAGAGGGTAAACTACTTTCCTCGCATACAATACACTCATGTAGCTCCACTGACAATCCCCTAGAAAACAACTTAATAAAGTTATATAAAGCCAAAACATAATTTAATACAGCACGGTTTGATGTAAATAAGGAATATGAAATTTTGAAGCCGTTGCTGATGTTTTCCTTGTTTGCATACATACATACATTTACACACACACAAACACACACACACACACACACACACACACACACACACACACACACACACACACATATATATATATATATATATATATTCATACATATTTACATATGTATATAGAGAAGAAAAATGACAGATGACAGACAGGTTATTAGATATATAAGTAGAAAGCTAGCTAGCTTTTTAGGAAAATGTTATTTTATTATTATTATCAAAAGCAATTCATTTAAGAGTTTCCTTGTTTAACAGGAAATTTTTGTTAAAAAATTTACGAAGTAATAAAAAGGTACAGAAAAATATGCATTATCATACACAAACGCAAAACCATACACACATACACACACACACACGTTAGCGAAGAGAGATATTGAATTGTCAAACAGAATGTCAACAATCAAAAAAAGAAAAAAAGTAATATAAAGACGCAACACACTCAGCTTCTTCCACTTAAATGCCATATCCTTTTAGTATTTCATATCCTTTTAGGTTTCGTATCCCATTATTCCAATGCAATGTTAACCCATTTCCGATTTGTAGCGGCGAAATTATTAATAGTCGCGCATATCTCAGGTGGTCGCTTGCGAATATAAATAACCCAGCATTTGGCAAACAGTGAATGGAGAACGAAAATGTTGAGTGGAAGATACATTTAAAGCGTAACAGTCTTTAAAAAAGTATAACAGTCTATTTTCCAAAAGTCTGGCAGCAAAAGCAATTACAGATAGAGTTTGCATTTAAAAGTTCGCAATTATAGAACTCTCTTTGAAAAGGTCTTTACAGAACTCCAGATGCTTTCCGATTAGCTTAAAAGGTGCGTACATACAAGATTTATCCACAAAACAGTCTCCACCTCTGTGAATACATCAAATGGCAGTGCGCACTAGATCTCAGTTTGCTAGAGATTTGATCACTCTCAATCAGTGTAAGAAACGGTCGATTATTGCTCGATTAGCAAAGTCGAAGCAGTTTTTGCTTCGGCACCTTCTCCCAAGACTGCAGCGTAACAAAGAGGAATTATATCTGTTCTACGTCCAAACAGGCTTTTATCGTAACTCTTTTTTCTTGAAACTCCCGGAACGCCAAACATGTTGCTATCTCCTCTAATTTATGTTTTGGAGCCTTTGCTGCAGGGATTTGAGATGGAAGTTAATTGGCACTCCATCTGAACTTGGTCCAAAGAAAGCCGTATCTGCATAAACATACTTTGTCATGAATAGTGTGTTAAGGATATCAGAGGTCGAAGTGGTCAGTACTGTCTTTGAAGAGTTCTATGAGAGAACCAAAACATGCATTTATCTCCATCAGACTGCTCGTTGAGAATACAGCACCAGGAAATGAAAATTCATATAGGAGGGTGGCTATTGTCGGATCAAGAGTGCTGTTAAGAACCTCAGTATCATTCAGACCAGAATTCCAGAATTCCAACTGAATAAAATCTGAAAGCACTTGCCAGCAGCTAGGTATTGGTTCGGGCTCTTAAAACTTGGACTGATCCTGGATATTAGATTGGTCTTTCCGTTATTAAGATAACTGCATGCACGTATATTTGTATATATATATATATATATATATATATATATATATATATATATATATATATATATATATACACACACACTTTTACTCTTTTACTTGTTTCAGTCATTTGACTGCGGCCATACTGGAGCACCGCCTTTAGTCGAGCAAATCGACCCCGGGACTTATTCTTTGTAAGCCTACTACTTATTCTATCGGTCTCTTTTGCCGAACTGCTAAGTGACAGGGACGTAAACACACCAGCATCGGTTGTCAAGCAATGCTAGGGGGACAAACACAGACACACAAACACACACACACATACATATATATATATACATATATACGACAGTCTTCTTTCAGTTTCCGTCTACCAAATCCACTCACAAGGCAGAAGACACTTGCCCAAGATGCCACGCAGTAGGACTGAACCCGGAACCATGTGGTTGGTTAGCAAGCTACTTACCACACAGCCACTCCTGCGCCTATATATATATATATATATGTCTAATGTTCATCTCATTTCTCTCTAGCACCCCTCCTTTTCTGTTTTCTTTTATATAAACTGACACTAATTGTAACCTGTCCTTGTAATGTCTCCCTCATCGGACGCTCATGGGACTAATAAATGAAAACATCATCATCATCATCGTCGTCGTCATTATCGTCGTCGTCAATATCTTCATCAACATTATGGTTTTACGTTCTGAGTTCAAATGCCGCAGTGATCAACGTTGCTTCCATCCCTCAAGGGACGATAAAATAAAGTACCAGTCAAGTACTAGGGTCGATGGTACCAATTAGCTCCCTTTCACAAAAACTCCAAGCCTTGTGCTAAAATTAGAAAGAATTGCCATTAGGCAGAACCGTTACCATTCTGGAAAAATGTTTAGCAGCATTTCGTCGTCTTTACATATAGTTCAAATTCCGCCGGGACCGACTTGGAGCTTCTTTCTTCGGGATCGATAAAATAACTACTAGATAAATAGTGGTGTCTTTATAATCGACTATCCTTCACCGAACCACCCGGCTCAGTATTTCTTCTGGTTATTTATATTCCGCGTTATGATACTTTCGAGGTAAGTTTTTACAGTAGTTAATGTTATCAACATACCCAATCCCATATAGATACGGGCCGTGTGCGAAAATTGGAAACCATTATTATTAATCATTACATAATTTCCATAATAATAAATTAACCTGGGAGATATAGGCTAAATTTGTTCAGGTAATATATATTTAGCCAAATAAGTGATCTTCACAATATCAATTTCGTTGATCACCAAAGCACTGGTCGAAACATAATCCATTACATACAATAAGGCGTAGACATAGCTGTGTGGTAGAGAGCTTGCTTCTCAACCACATAGTTCTGGGTTCAGTCTCACTGCGCAGCACCTTGGGCAAGTTCTTCTGTTATAGCCTCAGGCCGACCAAAGCCTTGTAAATGGATTTGGCCTATCGTATATATGTATGTGCGTGTGTGTGTGAGTGTGTCTTTGTTTCTGTGTTTGTCTCCTCGTCACCGCTTGACAACCAGTGTTCGTGTGTTTGTAGCGGTTCAGCAACAGAAGCTTATACAATAAGTACTAGACTTTAAAACAAAAAATAAGTCCTGATGTCAATTTGTTCGACTAAAATCCCTAAAGGCTCTGCTCCAGTATGGTCTCAGTCAAATGACTGAAACAAGTAAAAGAATAAAAGAATAATATTTTCATAAAAATGTACACCCTTCTATTGATGTTCTGATTGTGTTGTTCCCATCAGTCTCTGAGATTATAATATGTCTAACGTTTTGCATTTTCTTCTTAGGTCTACTTGTACATCCCTGGACATTATAGAAGTCTCGATCGCTGAAATATTAAGGTCTATTCTTAAAACCTTTACAAGATGACTCCCTCACGCTTTTTCACTCTCCCTCTCTCCATCCCTTTCTCTCTCTCTCTCTCTGAATTACTATTTGTCGAGTGGCAATAATATGACTGACACATTTACGCACAAATTAGAATTTAGGCAAGTAAACCCATAGAAATCTGTGAGATGAGCAGCGGCAGTAGAAGCGGCAGCAGCAGCAGTAGTAGTAGTAGTAGTAGTAGTAGTAGTAGTAGTAGTAGTAGTAGTGGTGGTGGTGGTGGTGGTGGTGGTGGTAGTAGTAGTAGTAGTAGTAGTAGTAGTAGTGGTGTTGGTGGTGGTGATCGTCGTTGTGGTGGTGGTGGTGGTGGTGGTAGTAGTAGTAGTAGTAGTAGTGGTGGTGGTGGTGGTGGTGGTGGTGGTAGTAGTAGTAGTAGTAGTAGTAGTAGTAGTAGTAGTAGTAGTAGTAGTAGTAGTAGTAGTAGTACGATGTATTTAAGAAGTGACAGTTAGAACCGTTTTGAATGATTCAGTCTCCCTCTACATTCTGCATTCTCTGCATCACAATTAGTAACCTCGTCTCAAGATGATGATCATCATCATCGTCATTATCATCGTCGTCGTCGTCGTCGTTGTCATCATCATCTACCATGAACTATTTGCTGAATGTGACTGAATCTCTATAGGAAATAACAAAATAACATATCTTCTCCATGCCATTATCCATTGTCAAATGTGCACTGTCATTGTGATGGAAGTTGACAGGTGCACTTGTGAGTTATCCCAAGGAGAAGAATGAAAGGACAGTCACTAAAAGAATGAACATACGAAGTACAAACATAACCAGAATCTTAATATAGATAGATAAATAGATAGATAGATAGATAGATAGATAGATAGATAG